>NW_020664393.1:28349062-28399853 GCF_002925995.2 Terrapene triunguis
CCCTACATTTGAACCCTAAAGTTCAAAGTGGGGATCCAGCCTTGACACCACCCTGTGAATACTATAGTCAAGGGGGAGAAAATACTATGTAGCCCTGAACAGGAGGGTAATGTGAAGATATTGCTGCTAGAGGGACCCATATGGAACTAATAGAAAATCCAGATTGTTTCAGGACTAGTAAATAATCCAGTATTGCTGAAGTGGGTGTTGTCACAGGAGACAGCTGGTGCTGAATTGCCCAGATATTCCACTTAGCTTTATAAATCAAGGCCTTTCTGCTTTGGAGTAGAATGTTCTGAACTTCAGCTGAACACCTTTTTTTCTCTGGATGTCAATCAGCCACCATTATCCAGTCTGTTGGATGTAACAATGCTGGGTCCAGGTGTTGGATCTAACCATTGTTCTGCAAGACTATGTTGGTCACAGGAGGCAAAATGATTAGGGGCTGTATTGAGTGGTTTGTGAGATATGAATGCCAGAACAGCCTGTCTTGTGCCAAGGCTGTCATGATCACTGATCCAGCATCTTATCTCAGTTTCCACAGGACCCTGGGTAGTCCTTTGTTTGTTACAGCTTTCCCCCTATTCCATTTTGTTTCTTACAGCTGTCCCCTTACTCCATTTTGTTTTTGTTCTCCTCCTGTGGCCGCCCCTCCCTGGCTGTTAAGTTGTTTACCAGGGCCACTGCCCTTCTCAAAGGGAGGGCCCCTTAAGTTGTTTACCAAGAGCCATTGCCCTTCTCAAAGGGATGGCCACTTGTGCTGCATGCTAAGTGGGACCACTGCCCTGTTCAAAGGGTTGGTCCTGTTATCACCTTGTTGAACCTGGGCTAGGTAGGGTAGGCAATGTCCAGAGCTGCAAGACCTAATGTGTTTTTGAGATCCTGGGCATGAGTCATAGGCCTCATGTGCTTTTGAGTCCTGAGGTGGGAACTCACGCCTATGGTCCAGGACTCTGCCCAGGCACGTCTCTATGCTCACCTGCAGTTTTTCCCTGTATCTCCTTCCCTGTGACAGAAGGAGCCTATCAGGATTACTGGTGGGGAAACTGCCTGAGATTGCCTTTAAGAACAGGCATTTTTGAAACAAACATCAGAAAGGTTCCTGCATTGCTACCTGGTCTGATCAGCCAGGGGTTCTGAGGGGTCCTTTCTCCGCTCTCGTTTTATTTTTGAGCGTACCCCCGTTTTTAAACACCCCCCCCCCCGAAGAACGAATTGCTGCCTGAGAGACCTCCTGATTATCAAGACCATACCGAGCCCTCCTTGCTTCTTCTGATGTTGTTGCTGCTTCTGCCTTTGCTGCTGCCTTGGGGACTGGTAAGAATCCCTCTGTGAAACTTTCTATACTTTTATTACTTTAGCTGCTGGCTCTGTTTCCCCAGCACACAGACTCAAGCTAAACCTTGGTCTGTGTCTTAAAACCTCTCTTAAACTCCTTGGTCTGTATCTGTAATCTGTTTCTTGCTTTGCAGCGCCTTTGCTGCTAGAAATAAGCCTGTGCCTTCCTGGACTGTATCCTGGGCTGCCAGCTTGCAGCCACCCCCCTCTTGCAGCCACCACTAGTTAAATCCCCCTCCCCCCTTGGAGCTGTATCCTGGGCACACACCACTCTGCCCTCTGGAACTACCCTTAGTATAAGGTGCACCCATTAGGTTAGATTTTGTCTTTTAGTCTAGATAAGTTGTAATTTCATTTTGCATAGCTGTAATTAAGTTAGGTTTAGGAAATTGCTTGCATTGTACCCTGTAAATTAGGCTTAAAGAATTGTTGCATTGTGTTTTGTTACTTGCTAATTTGTGTAGTTTTGGTTAAGTTAAATCATAGATAAGAGTTTGCTGTGTTTTGTATAATTGTCTCTCTGCTGTTTAAACTTGCAGCCTGTCTGCTCTCTGTGTCTCCCTAAGTTTAAATCTCCCTCCACCACGTGCTCCTCTTCCTCCATCCCCCAACCTCACTGCTCTACCACTTTCTTTCCCTCTCTCTCTCTTCCCCTCTGCTGTTTAAACTTACAGCCTGTCTGCTCTCTCTCTTTCTAGCATAAAACCCCATTGGTTACCCCTTTTCTACCCCCTTTCTCTCTAACACACCTCACATTTTACATTTACACCACTGGGACACATTTTTACCTAGAGTTGTTGGTTATTTAACCCATTTTACCCATAACTGTTAGTTGGTTATATGCTGCTGTGACACACTCTTTACATAGAAATTGTTAGCTACCTGTTACATTTATACTTCAGTGTTAATTGGTTACCAACTGTATTGTACCCCACTGTATTGTACCCCACTATTGAAACCCCCTATCCCATTTACTAGAAGAACCCCCCCCCATCATTGTCTATTGTAAACACCCTATACACCCCATCCCATTGTATTTCATTGTTAAATTCCCACCACTTCCTTTTTCCTTTAATAAAGAAATTAATTGCCACCCCACCTGTGTGGTAATTGCTCCCCAAGATCCCATATACCTGCTGGCAGGGACATCCTTGATGCTTGAGGCCATGTCATCCCAGGAGTCTGAGGCATGCTGTCACAGATGTCTCTGAGAGAACTTAAAGTTCGTTGATGAGGTTCACTATAGTCTGGAATCTTTCTTGTGAAGGACAAGCTCTCGCTGAGGTGGAATCTAATCTTAGGAACTCTATGCTTTGAATCAGAATCATTAAAGATTTTTCTCCATTGACTTTGAGGCACACTGTGGTCATCATTGTGATATGGCTAGATCTGGACCCCCTCTTTTCTTAGATGAGCTGCCATGACTGCCAAGCACTTGGTGAATACCCTTAGTGGTGTGGAAAGACAAAGGGACCTGTATCAGTAGTGAGATGTTCCTACTAGGAATCTGAGGTATTTCCTCTGAGCTGGATGAATGTATATGTGAAAATAGGCATCTTGAAGGTCAAGACCTGTAAACCAGTCTTAAGGGTCTAATAAGGGAATTAGAGAGCCCAAAGTCACCAGCCTGAATGTGAAACAATGGATGAATTTGTTGAGACATTGAGGGTTCAAGATGGGCTGCCAACTCCCTTTGTGCTTTGGAATGAGAAAATAATGAGAATAAAACCCTGCCATAGAACTCTGTGGGCACCTCTCTCCACTGCTCCATGTGATTAGGGGCTGTAGTGAGTGGCTCATGAGATATGAATACCAGAAAAGCCTGGCTCCTCCGTAGAAGGGGAGTAGGGGATAAGAATGGACTGGAATTGGCTAGAATATCCCTTGTAGACAATTTCCAGGACTCGCTGGTCCAAGGTGATCCAAGTCCAGGCTTCCCAAAAGTAAGAGGTGGTTGTCAAATCAGGGTGGCTGAAAGAAAAGAGATCCTCAAGAGCCAAGCTCTCGACACTAGCATCAAACTTGCCACCTAGTGGAAGACACTGACTGTGCAGCAATGGAAGATGAGGCAGAGGAGCATCATCTGTGGAACCTCTGCTTTTTTTCGTGGCTCTGAAGTCCTCTGAAGGTTGTAGTAGAATTGAGCAGACACACACTGCCTGAAGGTGCTGTAAGAACTTACTTGCTTCCTTCTTGGAGTTGGGACATACAGGCCCAGGAATTTAGGGTAGTCCTGGTGTCCTTTACTGAATGGAGAGCCTCAACTCTTTGAATTAAAAAACTAATGGCTTTAAAAGGGAGGGTCCTCAATCATGATGTGGTCCTCTCTGGGTATCCCTGGTACGTGAAGTCAGGATGACCTTTTCAGATGTGGCGATGGTGCATGCAGGACCAGCTCTAGGTTTTTTGCCACCCCAAGCAAAAAAACCCACCTCCGAGAGCACAACTGCTCTGCAACTGCAAAGGGTGGCCGGAATGCCGCCCCTGAAATTGTGCCGCCCCAAGCACATGCTTGGTTTGCTGGTGCCTAGAGCCGGTCCTGGGTGCATGCTGCATCTAGTGCTGCTTGTAAGGAAGTGTGGGCTGTCAGCTTCTCTCTGTGCATTATAGATTTTTAACTCATCTCTGTGTTCAGGAGGAAGCTTGTCTGTAAGTTTAGACAGTTTGTCCCAATGTAAATAACTGTATTTTGTGAGATGTGTTTGGTAATTAGCTACTTGTATTTGGAGGCTGGCTGACAAATAGACTTTACATACACATAAGTCTAGCTTCTAAGGGTCTTTTTCCCTAGGTGTTGATTTGGGAGGCTCTTGCTATTTGGACTTCTCCTGGAAGCTGAAACAAAAATCCTGGCACTGGATGAGAATAAAAGTATTCGAATCAGACAGACCAACCCCAGAGTCTAATTAAAAAAACAAAAACAAAAAAAACCCAAATGCCACTGTAATTTTTAGACCAATGTCATGATTTTTTTTTTGTCTGACTCATGATTTTGAACTATGGGGCTGGTACTATTGCTAGAGTCCCACCTCTCCCCCGATTCCCAGTGTGATTCCCATAGAAGAGAAGGAGGGTGAGTGGCAATGGGGATTCTCAAATGGCCCATCATTTAAGTGCGGGAGGATCTCTCTCGTCTGTGGTATTGAGGTCTCAGTGACCAGAGGTCTAGCCAATACCACCATACATGATCTAAAATTTTAACCTGGGGAGTGTGTGTGTGTGTGTCTGCGTGTGGGGGAAGGAAGGGGTGTGGTTCCTAGCTTATAAACTAAATATCTGACTTTTTTTGTGCCAACTGGTAAAATGACCAACACACATAGTAACAAATTAAAATATTAATATGTAACACATGCTAGAACAGTGCATGGAGAAGCAGATGGACATTGCAGGGGTTCCGTCTCATTGCCATGGGTACAGGTATAGTTGGGCCACCGGTGGAAGGGTGCTAGGATGTCAACAACACAGGTGTGGACCCAATGGACACTGCTTGCCAAAAGAATCTGATCTTGTCTGCATGGTCACTTGTACCCAAAGAGCTGAATCCATGTGGCCAACCACTCAAAGAATAACCTCCCTTTTGTTGATGAGGTTGTTAGGACCAGTGCTGCCCAAAGAGTGTGTAGCAGTTGGATAGAAAAGCAGAGTGTGTCTGGCTCACTGTTCAACCCCAGGCTCTGCCCCCACTCCACCCCTTCCCACCCCCTCCCCTGAGCCTTCAGTACCCTCACTCTTCCTCCTACCCCCACAGAGCCTCCTGCACACCATGAAACACCTGATCAGGAGGTGCAGGTAGGGAGAGGCGCTGGGAGCGGGGCCAGGAGCTGATGCCATATTACTGTGGCTCTTTGGCAATGTACATTGGTAAATTCTGGTTCCTTCTCAGGCTGGCCACCTCTGCACTATAAGAAAGTCTTTAATTACACAATCGCATACTATTCTTTCCACAGGACCCTGCCTCATTCAGTTCACAGGCTGGACCTACTTTGGGAATGAATCATGGTTATATAGATAAGAAAACTGTTGTCTGCCTCATTTGTTGCAAAAGGTGGATACTTACAGCTGAAGTCAGTGGAAGCTGCATTGTAAAATGGCAAGTTTTCTAAAACTCAGCCCATAAGCATCTGAAATTGGGCCCCCAAAATTAGTGTAGACTTTTGACAATCTCCGTGCCTCTGCTCCCCATCCGTAAAATGAGGACAACAGCCCTCAGCTCACAGGGGTGTTGTGAAGATAAATTAATTCAATGTTTGTGATGCACGCATAAACTACAGTGATGGGCACCATAGAAAAAGCATGAGGAAATTAATAGTTCTGTAGTTAGAGCAGGATTTGAATAGTGTTCAGTAAACAAGGCATGGGGCCACATGCTGAACAATGGGGCTAAAATGAAATGTTGAATAGCTGCTCATTCAATGAGCATTGTCTATCTTGTGCAAAGACAATCTTAAATCAGGCATTTCCTAATTTATGACTTCCTGACTTTGCAACCTCAACATCCTTTTAATGTGGTTTTTTGGATGCAGTATTACAGTCCGGAAGTTTCCTAAGGTCACTCAGATGGGATGAAGCTTTTGTATATCTTCTCACAGCCTTTTATTGCCCCCTGATAACTTAGAGAGATTATAGTGCAGCATTGATTCAGTGTGGTTCACAAAACAGGCAGTTTAATGCTCAGAACAAAGTAAATGTTTTCTTTTAAGTCAGAAGCATGTTTATCTGTTTATTTACATTCCTGCGCACCACAGGACTACATTTAGATTCATTTCCCACCAGAAGTGCAATTAAATGATGTAATGATCCGAGTGTTCCTTTTGCATTGGCCTACCTTGTTTACTTGTATTACAGGACATAGGTGCTATCTGGCATATTGCTGTATACCATTTCCATGGAAGTTCCAGGAATGAAGCAACATGGTGTGGAAATTAGCTAAGCTAAAATAATTGTGCTGCTCTTTTTTAACGTACTATTTGCATTTAATATCCAACTTATAGTGGCAATTTTAAACTCCCAATCAAATCATAATCCTATTCTTAGTGCTCTGATTAGGTTGTGCTTCTTCTCGATCATATGTGAACTGCCCAAGCTTTTGAAACTTATCTAGGCTATCATAGTTTATGTCTACCCAAAAAGGGAGCATACGATCTATTTTATTTTATGAGCTCTACATTAGGAATATTGATTTTCAATCTGACATAACTTTATTCAAACATTTGTTATATTCAGGGCATAGTAGGATGTTTTGCAAAAGACCTATACACTGTAAAGATTAAACTCAACCTAATTAGTATAGTTGTAAAAATGCTTAAGATTGCCCTGGCATGGTATAAATATATACATTACACTAGGTTAAACCACAGATTAAATACATCTTGTTTTAATCCCATAAAACAATTTAATCTTAAAAAAATTCTAACAGTGGATCTTCCTTAATGCTGCATTGCTTTAGGATATGTGCCACCATATCTTCAGCTGACATAAACCATTGAAGCACCATTGACTTAAATTATACCAGCGGAGGATCTGGTCCACCACGTAGGTTAGAGTTTATAAACGCAAGTACTGAAATAAGAATTCTGTTATATGAAAAAGAAAGACCTTTCCATGAGATGTGCTGCAGCTCTGCAATGGACAAATATAGTATATTGATGGGACACAGTCAATTTAGAACATTTCAATAAAAATAGGTCGAGTGGTTTCTTCTCATCCCATGTTCAAGTATTTCAAGTAAATATGCAAATACTATTTTCAGGAAGTCATTTCCCCGAAGGATTCAAAGAAGAAACTAAACTCAAAACAGCAAAATAAGACCTTGGGGCAAGGAAGGGAGAGGAAGAGATGCTCAAAAACAGACCAGTCTCCTTTTCTTGCATCTCTAAATATTTCAGTCGTTTAAGTTATTTTACTAGACTTTATTCTTTCTGCTTTTTTATTCATATAAACATTTATAAAAGGAAAATACATTCTTATCCTTTAGAGATATAACAATGAAATTATCTTTAAGTACCTCAAAACTAATGAGTTTATAATTACTCATATGCAGAAACAGGATTATCTCCTTTCTGACAACACATTTTTTATTACTAGAGATTATGGATATGATTTTGTCACAGTAAAATTAGGCAAAATTCACCAAACAGTCCTGGTAAAAATGTACACAGTCAAGATATACGTCACAGCAACAAAAAATGTGTAACAATTTAACAATAAAGTATTACAATGTAGGCGTTGACACTGACCCACCAGCTGGGTGACCCAATGAGGTGAGTCAGGAGGTGGAGGTAGCACTCCTTCCGCGAGCCCTGCTGCCCAGGGCTGGAGCCCGAACTTGTGGACCTCTCTTAAAATCATGGAATCCGTGACAGAATTTTAGCCTTAGCAATGAGGCTCATGTAATAAAGAAAACAGTTTGACAGCTAGAATTCAGGGTGCAGGGCTGGCAGCTGGTAGTTGTTAGTACATGGGACCCAACTGGCTCTGAGTCAGAGAGACCCAAACCAAACTCCACAGTCATGCTCCAGAGTACAACTGCACTAAGTTGGGTCCTAAGAGCCAGAACATATATGTTTCATCACATCAGCAAACAGGTACAACGGTGTTGAGAGATGGGGATTTGGCTTGAAAGAATCTGGTGAAAGATGTCCAGGTCATTGTCATCTTGACCACATCAGTTATGGTCTGAGATCGTGACAGAGCAAGTAACGGTGGCTATTTCCAGAGAGAGATGGGAAAGTGTACATGAACTCCAGGAAACTACTGCACTCCGCAACCTCTCCTAGTGCATCCAAGCACACTGTGCAAGCAGAGATGTTTATAGGCCTTCCTGGAATTCTGAATATCAAAGCAACTCCAAAACATTTTTAAAAAGATGGCAAGTTTCATGCCTAAAAGCAGCAAGGTCCCCGTACCAGGACTTCAAGAGTTAAGCGTGCTCAGCACCTCTCAAGCTTGAGTCCTTAAACAGCAAATGGGGTGTGTAGAACTGTAAAGTATAAGCACCTTTATATGAAAATTTCATTATATGATGCTTAGTGTTTTAACATGTTAATTAAAGACAATACAAAACTAAGCTTGTTATAGAATATGAATACAGATGCTGAAAATAAGAACAGTGTGTGCTCAATATGATGTATTTGTAACCTCAGGAAGCTGACGTTCAATAAAAGAAGTCTGTTTGTTTATTTTTTGAAAACAGTGAAAGAGGAAAAAAAGCTTCATGACTTCAAAATGCAAAGGCATATTGTTCTTCCTTCATAGTGTAATATACAGTGTATAATAAAAACCAAGCAGCAGTGCATTTTCCTCTTTGTTTATGGGGAAGGATTTTTTTTTTTTTAAATAATTTCTTCACTGAATACTTTGAAGTTAGTTTACAAATCAAAAGAATAGTGTGGTCATTTTTTCCCTGTGGTAGATTAACAAAATATTCTTCTTCCAGTTTTTGGTGCTTTTAAAAGGTGTGTGCACACATGTGCACATTAGTGTAGCTACTTAAGCAAGAAAACTAAGAATGTCATAAGGGATGACTTAAATGTCATCTCTACTTCTGACGTTATCCACCAAATGTTTACCATAGAGGCATGAATTTTTTATGCAAAGTAATCTAAAACTCGTATAAGAATTCTTAACTGTTATTCTATCCAACATGAAAGCCAATACAACAGTTACATCTAATTAGTCAGGTACCTGATAGCTTTCACTGAACAACTGAGTCATGCTACTTTTGAAAAGTATTTGTAATACTAAATCTTATCACCATGGTTTAAAGAAATATGCACCTAAAACGTTGTTCTTTTTTTATATCTCTCTCTCTCTTTTACACACACACACACACACACACACACACACACACAGTGGATATTTAAATATTCAGTTTTTTGCACTAACTTTTGTAAAATAAAACTGGTCCCAAATGATCAGTGGTGAATTCCCTCAAACTATCAAAACATGTAATTCTCTGAAACAAACATCACACATACATAAGTTTGTATAATCTGATTCAAGAAATGTTTTAAATAAGTCAAATTCTTAATTCTGTATTTTTCTATCACATTTTATTAAAAAAATAAATTTTTTTCTATATTCAACATACGTATTAGTTTACTGCATGACTGAAGGTCTCAAGACTTAACATTAAAATGATAAAATCAAGCATTTTTATTCCTCGCATCCCAAGTGGGAAAAATAAGCTCTAAGCCATTCCTAGGAAGAGAATGGAAATAGTTCTAAAGTATCAGAAACCCTGAAAGCTGTACCACAATTATTATAAAAGGAACAGTGCTATATTGATCACATTAAGATATATTATATATAATTAGAATCTTTCATTAGGGAAAAATTGGGAGGAAGATTGGATTGAGAAGGAATAAAATGTTTTCTATTTGCAAGTATATCTAGATCTCAATATTTCCCCCCTGTATTTTTGATTTTACTTGCATTTGTATAAGCAACTATTCTAGATTGTTAGTTGCACTCTGTTTATTGTCTTCCCATCCCTCCTGTCTTCTTTCTGACCCCGTTTTTATCATAGACTTTCCCAGACAATGGCAAGAATGCAGGACATGACTAGAGTTATGTGTATGACATATTTAATATTATGCACAAGAGAGGTTAAACCACACTTGTATGCAAAGGGAAATCTCTGTGTACACATCTTCCCTAACATATCAGTAGCAATCCACACTTTCCTAGGCCCCTCTGAGGGCTCCCTGTGTGGTCCAGGCTTCATGCATGGAGAAAAGAGGTGTGGGGAAATATACAGAACCTCCCCCAAATCCCATGGTCAAGCTGTGCAAAAGGTAACATCCCAAGGTTGTGCAATCATGGTACCTTTCTGAGAAACCCTATTTGAAGGGTGGGTTCACCGACAGCTATCTGTGCAGGATTTCCCTGGCAGGACAAGTTATTTGGCAATGCTGTTAGGGTCTAGTGTGTGAAAAGCTGATGTAGAAGCACAAGTTTGCATGTGGATGGTCCAGTGTCTCTATCTGATCTCAGCGGACCCACAGGGCTTGGGAGCTGAATTCCCTCGTTCTTTGACAATAGGAGAAGGGGGCAGCAAAGCACACTCACTAATCAAAGAATTTGGAGAAAACACTGCGGGGTGGGGTGGGGTGAACCTTTCTTTTCCCCACCTCTCCCGCAGATTTTTTTTTAAATGGGAGGGGGCAATTTCCCCCACCCTGTATATAAATTAATTAATGTTAAAGAAGGACTGAATTATTCAAGACCCTTGCAACAACAGTTCTTATTCTCTCATCTGCATAACAAAACCTTTTTAATATTTAAAGGGCTGTGCAAGGTAGTGGCTTCGTTCTGTACTACAAGAAATGCTGGCTTTATAAGGCTGTGTTTTTATATTGCTTAAAATCAGATTACACTGTGAAAATATCCAAATAAACTAATTATTTCCAACAGCTTAATTTGATGCTACCTAGAATCAAGAACAAACAAATAAGCAAGCAATGAACACTGATATTTTGTTTTTTTTGGTGTGGACATTACAAAAAATAGTAATCATACATTTGTAAATGTTCATTACTTAGATAAAGCACATATGAATGTGACATTCAGAATTGTAACATAGAAAATGTAATGTGGGCAATCTGCTATCCAAGTACACTTACCAAAATACAATTTTATAGTGAGGGAAGTTTCAAAATACAACTGTACAACATCTGGGATTCACAAAATATGATTTAATAGTATCACTCAAGATCACTTTATTTGAAACTGTTATAATACTGCTTGAGTAGTAATCTCTGGTCAAAGAGCAACTGTGGTTTTTTCTTTTTTTAAACAGCAATGCATATCTTCTCATGACCCCAAATCTGAAGCATTCCTATTTAACAATTACATTGCTTACATTTGGATACTGTATGTGAGCATGTGAACTACCCTCTCTGGGGTCACAGTGCATTTTGACACGTACTCATTGTTTGTAGATCAAGCAGAATAATCTTGTAAGGGCAAATGTAAAGGTCACAATATGAATTAATTATCTTGCTACCAGATCATCCCCTATGTGTTACATGACAATTTTACTGAAAAAGAAAAAGTTAACCATTTCATCCTATAAATATTTTCTTTATTTGCTTTATGTTTAGAAGTAGCTATTTAAGTTCTATTAACAGAAATACATAACAAAAGCTTCCTAACAAGTGAAAAAAATTAATTACAAATGCTGAAAAAGTTGGCCTCATTAACATATGTACAAACTTGTTTACTTAATACATATCTTTTTGGGAATGTATTCCTTTTATGACACACATTTTTACAGGCATTAACATTCCCAAATAACTTTTGAGCAGAGAATACTCCATCATTTCTTTAGTCTGGGCAGACAAAGATAAAATATATTTCAGTTTTTGACTGCAGAGCTAACATGCAACAGACATAATATTTAGTCTGAGCTACTGTTGATAAATTGTTCTGTTCCTTCCTGCAGAGATACTTCTGGTGAACGCAGATCCTTCTGTCCCTTCTTTTCTTTGTTCTGCTGTTCCTGCAATTTCAGGATTATGTTTCGTACTTCTTCTCGTTTAGTTTTCATTCTGGGGCGTGGAAACCAGTCTGTTAAGTTCATTGGTAGCTCAAAATTGAGAATGGGATTCTGGAAAGAGTTCAGATGAGTATTATAACATAATCTTTATACAACACAGTGATATTAAACACAAGACAATGCAATTGAGAATCTGGAATTGTCACCAAAACGTTCTCTCGCTCTGTAGTGAGTAACAAAGGAATCTCTATAATCATCTTGGGGAACTAGATTTTTCAAAGTCATATTTGACTATCATTAAATGTTTTCCCACAGGATCTGTAAGATGATTGATACTGGTTATTAAATGCTTAAATTTTATAGAAACTTTAGAAAATAGAAATGACATAAAGCTATTTATAAATGTAAAATAGTGCCTTCCATCCAAAAAGATCTCAAACCACTTTACAGATAATTTGATATAGGAATCACTCCACCCATCAATGAAAAGATACATTCCTTCCTCCTTCCCCTCCACGCATCAGGGAATGGACTTCTATTTTTGTTTTACACTCCCCCCTAAATTCAAATAAATCATGGAGTAACCTGACATACACTAATGTTTAACCAAAGCAGTATGACTGAATTAACACAAAAGTTGCACAAATATTTTATTTAGACTGCAAAATCTTTTGGACACACAGACCTTGCTTTCACATGTTAGTACTGTAAAAACAACACTAATGATTTTGAACAAAAAGAAAACCATCTTACCATTTTTATGGAAAATTTTGGTAGCCTGAATGTAATAACCCAAACTGGAATTTGATCATGATGTTTGGGTTAATACCCCTACTCATATAAGTGTCTTTAATGACCACAATTAGTCAGGAACTTCAATTTTACATTTCATCTGAAAAGCAGTGCCTTCAGCAGCACAGCACTCCTTACCACCTTGCTGGGCACTGCTTTAAACAGATCAGAGAAAAGGATATTATCCTATTTAGTCACCAGCATCACTTCTTGTAGCATCATTCTTTTCTCATTGGAGATGTATCATTCACACATTTTACTGTGCTGAATGATTATGTTTTAAGAGATCTGACCAAATTACAACGATTACTATAAAACATTTATACACTACTGCAGGTTTCCATGGCACATTCTAGAACTCACACATATAAAAATCTTGAAATCCCTTTCACCAACAGAAGTTGGTCCAATAAAAGATGTTACCTCACCCACCTTGTGTATCTAATATCCTGGGACTGACATAGCTACAACTACAATGCATCTGATAACTGAAGCATTTTACCTTTAGTTAGATTAATGTATGGTCAGTTGTACCGTATATACGCGATCATAAGCCGGTTCGTTTATAAGCCAACCCCCCCCAAGATGGAGAAGTAAAAATGGAAATTTTTTTATAACCCGTTCATAAGCCGACCCTATAATTCAGGGGTCAGCAAACTTTGGCTCCCGGGCCATCAGGATAAGCTGCTGGTGGGCCGAGATGGTTTGTTTACCTCGAGCGTCTGCAGGCACGGAGGTAAACCTAAGTAAACAAAGTGTCCCAGCGCGCCAGCTGCTTACCCTGATGGGCCGGGACAGCAACTGGTGGGGAAATTTTTTGGGGGGGAGAAGCTGGGGGTCAGGGGAGTAACCCGTGACCACTCCCCACATGACCCCACCCCTAGCCTGGGACCCCCACACTCTCCCCATCCCATCCCTTCCCACCTTATCTGGGGAGGGCCAGGGGAGGATGTCTCTGACCTGGATGGAGCTGCTCCGGCAGGCTGGGCAGCGCAGCTGCAGCCTGCTCCGGCGGGCCAGACCTGGCAGCGTGGCCGCAGCATGTTCCAGCGGGCTGGGCCGGGCGGCACGGCTGCAGCATGCTCCGGCATGCTGGGTGGTGCGGCCACAGCCTGCTTTGGGGAGCGAGGCCGAGTGGCACAGCTACAGCCCCGGAGCTACAGCTGCTTCGGAGGCTGGGGGGAAGCAGCGTGGCCAGAAGCGGAGAGACTCTGGCCCCGCCTCTTCCCTTCTGGCTGTGCTGCCTCTCCTTGCTCCCTCTGTTGGGGGGAGGGCCTGTGTCTCAACTCTCCCTCTCATACCCGTTCATAAGCCGACCCCCTTCTCTGGTGCTTCCCTTTTTTACTAAAAAAATTTGGCTTATGAACGAGCATATACAGTAATTACTTTTTATCATGATAAGAAAGAGACATCTCTTATGTTTCCTAATTATTGTATTTGTCGGTCAAAGCTGTTTTACTTTCAAAATATATAGGTTAGGTTTTTAAATATGAGTAGAGATGTATTTGAAATAAATCCATGTCTAAGGAAAAAAGTACATGAAATAACATTCTGTAGCTGCTTCCCTTCCTCTATTTCTTTTTCTTCACTTGTTTTAGTAACAGTTGTGGCCCCTGCTTTACCTTAAACACCACTTTTTAAAAAAAAAATTCTGCTATTTGCCTGGTAGCTGAAACAATTATTGGGACTTTTCTGTAATTTTCAAATATATTAGTAACCAAAACTGACTGGATTATTTATCAATTCAAAAATATTCAATGACTGTGCATCTAGTACAATATTAAGAGCCAAATTCTCCCCCATATGTTATTTCCTGCAGTATAATGTGGCTCACAGGGGATATGCCAGAGGCAAGGAGCATCCCTGACTGACAATTTCTTTAATCATGTTGCCAGACCAGACAGGGAGAAAGACTCAGTCTGTAGTAACTTAGGAACTATTCTGCAGGGTGAGTGGGCTGAAAATTATTACAGAACTTGGTTGCCTCTTAACTCCTTCACCATATGAAGAATTGGAACCTCTAGTACCTCATGACTGCAGATTCATACAAAGAAGGAATATATCATGAAGACAGTTCTTGCCTGCCATGTTCCCCAGGTTAGTTCACATGGAAGTGTGCATGAGGCTCTAATTTGAAGGTAAAAGTAATAAAATATGTAAGAAAGTTAAAAGAGAAGCTTATCAATTAAAGTCAAATTCTGGTCCTATGGAAATCATGGGAGTTATGTTTTATTTCAATGCAACAAGGATTTGGTTCTTATCTGGTAACAATTCAGTAATTTAACTGCACATCCAGGTGGCTGAGCTTCTTAAATTCTAGTGTAGTGAGAAGTCTAATGAGAGAAGTTTACAGTAACTGAGTATATTCAAAACCCTATTTCCTGGATTACTGGAAGAAAAAACCCTCAAGAATTAGATATACTTACTAGGTTGTCAAAATGTTAATAGAAGCTTCTTCTGTGTTTAAAGCTGAATTGATTACAAGGCTCACCTAAAACTGCGTTGCTGAAGGCATAATTTAAAAATATGTTTGCACTGTATGCAGCAATGGAAAACATTATTTTTCTTAATGTTTTCCTCAGAAACATCCATATCATCTAAACTGTATGTTGTGACACTTTTTCTGTGTGATCATTAAATATGAGAACTATTGTCTTTTCCAGAATGGATTTGTTTCATCTTGCAAACTTATTTTACAACACCCATAAATCCTGTTGCACTGGAATGCTTCCCATTCTTTAAACTAAGTTTTATTTGACTAATGCAGGATACAAAATAAATACCATGAGAGAAGCATGGTAAACTTACCTCAAAAAAGCTCTCCACATATTGCAGTACATACACTCCACAATCACTGAAGTTGTTCTGTTGTGGCACTTTTGGATTGGAGCCTTTCATGACATCTTTGGAGAAACTTCTTTTACTACCTTTCCTGACTTCCCATTCTACTTCCAAATATCTGTGACAAAAGGTGTACAGAAATCAAGACTATTTTTTTTCTTATGGAATGTTAAAACTTTTGAAAAAAATGGAATTACAGGTTTAGAACTTACTCCCTTAGTATTTTCACAACATTTGACCGGGAAGGGCCTCTCAGGGAGTCCATAAGCAGAATGCAGGGTCTATGAATGAGAAAAAGTTTGTTTTTTTACACTCTGGGAAGTACTAAGCATTTTACAACAATTAGAGAAGCACAAAAAGTTATATTACAACTTGTTTTGAAGTCAGTATAAGTGCAAAATAAGTTATCTCTAGATTTAACATTTCACTAAGTCCAGAAAGCTTTAGTGGCTATTTACAAATGTCAATTTTAAAGGATCACATTGTGTAAAAATTATTTACTTATTAGCTAGGTATACACTGCAAAGAGAAACTTATTACGCTGAGTTTCAAAGCTTGGATCAACTGACTCAGGCTCGCAGGTCTTGAGCTTTGGGGCTAGAAATAGCAGTGTAGATGTTACTGCTCAGGCTGAAGCCCAGGCTCCGAGACTCTTCCCTCTCGCTAGGTTTCACAGCCCAGGCTCAAACCCAAGCAGGAATGTCTACACTGCTATTTCTAGCCTGAGTAAATTGACCCAGGCTCTGAGACTCAGTGCCACGGGTTTTTCTTTGCAGTGTAGACATACCCTTTGTTACACATAAGACCTAAAGATACTCTCACTGAAAGATTAGAGAAAACTTACTCTATTCTTCCAGTGTGTAACTCCGGGCATTTAACAAAACTGTGAGTACAGTGAGTGCCACTGATCTTCTTGTATAGTCATTTAAGTGCTCTACCAGATCTTAAGCATGTACTTAACTTTAATTATGTGATTAATCCCATTGAAATTAATGGCATCCTGGAAATGAAGCATGCGCTTAAGCACTTAGCTGGATTAGGCCTTCATCAATTTTGGTTTTTGTGTGGGTCTTTCACACAGCAATAGGGAAAAGGAGGACATTTAAAATAAAATGCAGTTGTAAATTCCTGAGATTCCATCTCTTATACTACTAAACTTTTTTTTTTAAATTGACTAGATTTCAAGTTGACAATGTCCCTTTACGAAAACAGCAAATAAAACAATGAAGAAAATGTAGAGTACACATTGTCAGATAACTGCAACAGAAATACAGTTAATGATTTAATATACACAGTTATATATAGTCAGTATCAAAATGACAATGTCCTCTTTTTTATAAGTAATATAAACAAATATTTCAGAAACTCATTTACTGCTTTAAGTTGTAAGTCAGTACAATGGCATAACAGATGTCTACACTTAAAAAAAACAAAACAAAACAAAAAAAACAACACACGTTTCCCATATTTGGGGGAAAAAACCTAACTATCTCTTCAACTTATTCAGTGAACCTAACACAGAAAAAAAGTTTTGCATGAGCATTTAGTTCCCAGAACTTTCCAACCACTGGCAGTAAAAGTTGAAGCAAAAGAAAAGTCATAAAAAAAAAATCAGGCAAAACACCTTTTGAAAAAGTTAGATTGCACTAATATTTGTTACTGGTTCATATACTTATCACTGCTAACAGTGGAGACAACTTGACCTTGTATTCATGTACCCAAATGAACAGCCTACTCCCAACAACAGAAAACAAATGCAATGTTCAGATACTGCAAAAATTGTTTTGTACTACATCTTATACCGGGGTAGGCAACCTATGGCACTTGTGCCAAAGGCGGCACACAAGCTGATTTTCAGTGGCATTCACACTGCCCGGGTCCTGGCCACCGTCCGGGGGGCTCTGTATTTTAATTTAATTTTAAATGAAGCTTCTTAAACATTTTAAAAACCTTATTTACTTTACATACAACAAGAGTTTAGTTATATATTATAGACTTACAGAAAGAGACCTTCTAAAAACATTAAAATGTATTAGTGGCATGCGAAACCTTAAATTTGAGTGAATAAATGAAGACTCGGCACACCACTTCTGAAAGGTTGCGGACTCCTGTCTTATACTTTTATAGATGATGCTACTGCAAGTAATTACTTTTCAATGTAGAATGGAAATATTTAACCATGTTTATAGTAAAAATAAAAATGTTAGCCTAGTAATTGTAAAAATTTTTGAATTGCACAGCCTTTAAACTTCGAAACAAGGTAAATTACTTACACAAGCAATGGGTTTTTAAATATTAAAATATTGTTTCAGGAAAGAGGTGCATTTTAAATTAATGAAGAAATGAAACCCCAACATTATTTTTGTTGTTGTTAAACCAAGATTTTGACATGACACTTTGAGGATCTTGTTAGTAAAAGGGACCTTATGGTTATGTGTGACGACATTAAAGAGTTTATGGCTTTTAAAGTGATGTGTCCATTTCTACAGACAGACTAGAGTTCATCATGCTAAAGGTAATCCATGGCACATTAAGCCTTTTTATTTTGGGTGGGAGCAGTGTCAAAGGGGGGCAATCACCATCTGCATGGGGTATTTCATTTCAAACCATAACTTGAAGCCATTGCACCTCAAGCTGTGATATTCTTAGATCTCACAAGTTAGGTTTATTTCTGCTGTTATAAAGAGGGCATAAAATATGATTAATTATGGATGATACACATGCATTAAACCATTATGTATTTGTTACTGTAAGCTTTATATTATAATATTATAACATACTTGCATTTTTTTCCTTCTTGTAGTATATAATATAACACAAAGGAAAAATGAGGAAGGAAAAATAGGATTAAAAGGTAGAGAAAGAATAGAAGGGAAGCTGTAAAGGCATCAATGCTAATTAAAAAGTATTTATGACTTTAGAAGCCTACATTTTTATCACTTAAAATGTGAACTAGTAAATCTAGTGATAGGCAATAAATGTGCTTTTTCATAGCTTTCTGGTTCTTGGAATCCAGTTCTCATGTTTGCAATAGAAAGAAATGTTTTAGCGAAAAGCAATTACAGAAGTAACAGATTTTCTGTTGTGACTGTTCTGAACAAAGCAAAGGAAATACACCTAACAGGTAAGTCAGGGAAAGAGGTGCAAGAAAGATGATAACTGCACAATATTTTTTTGGCAAGAAATGAAGACTGTATACATATTTTAGCTTTATATTATTTAATATGTGTCCCATTCTCCCCTGCTAATTTGAGATGCCCACAACTAATGCCTTAATTCAACATCTATTTAGGCACATGTTGAATTGTAAGCAATTTCCTATGTATTTTGCTAAATAGGGATGGAACTTAAGTACACGCTTAAGTAGTCTGCTGAATTGGAGCCTAAATACTAAATCACTAAGAACAGCAGCTTTATTAGAATAAAAATATCTTCAGATGCTTGTAAAAGCAAGTCTTTCAACCTTAGCAAACCAAAAGGGAATATCTATTTTCAGTGCATAAGGAGTTCCACACAAAATCCTAAAACTAGATTATACTGCAAAATATAGAAACCTCTAAACATATAAACAGTATGTTAGCAGCATCTTATAAAGTTTGAGTGACACCTTCTTAGTGCTGTCATTCTGTTTTACATTGTATTAGTTTGAAGCTCGTTCTAATCAATATATCTCTATACTTACTGTATGCAGATATTAGGCTTCAGATGCCACTGTCCCAACTCTGAATTACAGTTATCATCTACAAGACCTCCATCATCGCTGCTGTCTTCCTACAAAAACAAAATATTTGTGGGAGTTTATAGGCTAACTGCTTTTTAAATGGAATGCAAATACAAATTTTACTTACTATATTTATAGTATTTACTTAAGACAGGGAACTCAAATTTAGCATACTTTACTCCCACAAATTATAGTAAATTTTGCATCCTCAAACTTTCAGCTAACATTACTCCTTGTCAATTTCCTATTGAGGAGACTCAGCAAACCTACCAGGATTGGGAGAAGGCTTTTCAAAAAACAAAAGAAAAAAGTACAGCAAAATTATTTGAAAATCTTTTGGAGGGAACTAGCCAACTCACAATGCAATGTGTTGCCAAGTTGAGGGAGAATTTAGATGGCTGTTCTCTGGCATCAGTGTCATGCACATTTCATCTATGGCTGTGACTTCTTAAAGGTTTCTATTGCAGTCAGCCTCTATATATTTTAGCTCAACTTACCTGTTTCTATTCCAATTCTGGCAAATTCTGATAGATGTGAATGGTAACTTCAAATCCAGGCTGAATTCTGAGCTGCTGCTGCAACAAGAAGATTCAACATACCCCCTTCTCCTCCCAAAATGCAGGGACTGAGGCCAAGACAGCCTACACCATTCTCCTGACTGTCTCCCTCCACCAACCCCAACTCAGACTCTCTGCCCATCCCTCTTACGGGCCTCTCAATCATCTGCTCCCAGCAAAGGTTTCTTTTTCATTGAGGATTTAGGGAGTGCCAGAGAAAAGACAATAAGGAGTCTATTTGGGGGAAGGCTTAAAGCAGACCACGGCACCATCATGAGCTGGGAGAGATTAGTTTAGTCTATCTGCAACAGTAGTTTAGGTTTCAGCCCAGATATGAGGTTTTGACCACAAGAAAACCACAAATGCAAACCTTGAAAAAGCTTATTCAGTATCCTGGGCTCAGTAGGAAGAATGCTGCTTAACAAAACTCCAATCCCAAGGTGTGATGTACTCAGTCTCTTTTTTGGAGAGGGAGATAAATGGTAGAACAGAAGACTCCTATTACTTATGTGAAAGGATTTGAGGGTCTCTGATCCTTTGATTTCAGATGTGAAGACCTGCACTGGCACTGGTTCAGTTCTGATGGCCTCTTAAGGGAGGATAACTTTGTATACACCTTCCGTAAGGACAATACAGCCTTTACAGGCCCCGGAAGAATGCCCTCCCTCCCAGGATCTCAAAGCAGTGGGCCTACAATGGATTTGTAAAGGACATTTTCCACTAAGACCCCACATTTTTTAAATCCCAATGTTTTCTTCTGATCCTCTGATTTGGGAGTGGAGAGTGAAAGACGACAAACCTAGACAAAAACCCCAATTTAAATTTAATAAAAAAAAAACAAAAAAAAACTAACATCTACCTACAAAGTCTGTCTATAGCCAAGGAATGGTATTTAAAGAACAGAGAGTGGATGGTTCCAGGACCTGCTATGAAGACAGAAGCAGAGGAACTGAGGGAAAGTACTAGTCACTGGTCTCTTAAAACCTCAGCTAAATCATTATACTCCATGGTCAATAAACAAAACTGCACAAAGCATAGTGCATGATCTGTACAGCAGATTCTTACTGAGCCAATTTCGTGAAAGAGGATATCGTTAGTCTTCTAGCAGCTAAAATGCAAGTATAATTCTAATACTGAGCAACAAATGCTCTAGGTTCTAATGTTACAAATGTCAAATCTAGGTTTCACACAATATATAATTTACTATCTGCATACTGCTTTTAAAAACACTCTTCACACATGCAATCTGATTTTTGTTCTTCAGAAGGGGAACAATAGTACACATTACCTAAGCAACATTATTAAATTCTTTACCTGGTTATCTTGATCTTCAGAAAAATCTATAAGCTCATCTTCATTTAGTTTACTGCCATCAGTGGAGTCTTCGCTATAGTTCAGCCTGATTTTGTGCAAGCCATCTGTAGAAAACACAGATAGCCATACATTTAAAAATCAAATACAACATCATTTTTATAACCTCATAATGGACTAAGTGAAGTGTTCCTCACAAATAGCATTTCAGAAAGTGTTTTGCATTTGAAATCTTTAGACCTAGACCAAAATGATAACTAGTGAAACTAAGCTACATGTGTTTATGCCACTAGCAAAATTCTGCGTTGCACATTACTTCCTGAAAGCTTTACATTTCCAAAGGAACTTTACAAACACTAGTCTCAGAGCCCTTGTGAAGTAGGTAAATAAATATACCAGTGTTACAGATGAGAAAGCAGAGACATTATGTGACTTGTTGCTTGATCACAGCATTACAGCTCAGTTCTTCTCCATGAAACCTTTGCCTAATGTACTCAATGTTTTCCCACACAAACGAGTTACCCTTTCTGTGCTTTACTTCTTGCATCTATCAAAACAAGACTGGTAATACTTTGTACTTAAAGTCCTTTTTCTTTGTAGGATTCAAAGCACTTGCCAAGGGTGAGTTAAAACATTATTGGTCCTATTTTACACATGACTTAACTAAGGCATAGTTTTGAAGTAATTTGCCTAGAAGTACAGGTCAGGACTCACTCCCTTAACCCAAATGGGTATTTTAAAGATGAAAGCAGCAACAGAAAGTGGGGGTGTATTTTTACAGAACCTGTTCCCTCCCCCACAAATGTTGGTATGACTGAGTTGGAGCAATTCAGAAAACTAGGTTTTTTCACAATGCTATAGCTGCCAACCCTATGCATTCAAAAGTCATGGGACAGGCCTTCAAATAAATGAGATTTGTTTTAAAATCTCATATTTTGTATATAGATATAGACACACACACACACACGTTAAATATATACGAGTTTCTTTTTATTTGTCTTCTTGTTTCTGAGCCTTTGGCGTACTTGTTTCATGTTTTCGAACTTCTCTGTACGATAAAGTACTGGAAAGTTTCATTAAAAAAAAAAAAAAAAAAAAAAAAAAAAAAAAAAAAAAAAAAAAAAAACAAAAAAAAAAAAAAAAAAAAAAAAAAAAAAAAAAAAAAAAAAAAAAAAGAAAAAAAAAAAAAAAAAAAAAAAAAAAAAAAAAAAAAAAAAAAAAAAAGGGAAGCTGATAGTTGATATTTTTCTTAAAGCCCCACCTGCTGGAAATAAGATTGAATGAGACTATCACAAGACTGGTGATAAACTGGAGCTGGAAACACAGCTATGCATTTAAACAGCTGTTCACCTATGCCCAGTGTATCTAGGGGTTTAACTTAATAGTTTAAAATATGACTTTTCTATGGCACAGATACCTGGGGAGTAAGGAGGAAAAGGATATTAGAACATACAGTAGAACCTCAGAGTTACAAACACCTCAGGAATGGAGGGTGTTCATAACTCTGAAATGTTCATAACTCTGAACAAAACGTTATAGTTGTTCTTTCAAAAGTTTACAACTGAACACTGACTTAATACAGCTTTGAAACATTACTATGCAAACGAAAAATGCTGCTTTCCCTTTATTTTATTTTTTTTAGCAGTTTAACACAGTATTGTAATTGTTTTTTTGGTCTCTGCTGCTGCCTGATTATGTACTTCCAGTTCCAAATGAGGTGTGTGGTTGACTGGTCAGTTCGTAACTCTGGTGTTCATAACTCTCAGGTTCTACTGTAATTCCATCATCTTATGAATTATTAAAGCAACTGGGCAAAGCATGTAACGAATGTTACGGATGTCAAATTTGAAGTGTAAAGGATTAGCAACTGTGAGCCACCTCATAAATCACAACTAACAAAATAGTGGGAAAACTGCATTTTCTTCTCCCTCTCATAACTCAGACACTTGACGATACATATTTTGTTCAAACTTTTCAAAAAAGTTTCACTTTGAGGCAGACATCAAGCATGGAAAATTTCAGGCACAAAGGCTAAAATTAGGGAAGTTAGCAGCATATGAAGATGGGGTCGTTCTAGAAATTATTTTGAAGTCTTAACTTTACCAGCCACTACATTCACCAGCCATTATTATTTTACCACTAGTAGAGTATTCTGAAATATTATTCCCTTTAAATAAGGTTGAAGGTGCAGATATTTTGCATAAGCAAGCTAAAAACTTCAGGTAAAAAAGAAAAAGCCACCACACGTCCAAATTTAAGTTTTGAGAACATGGGTACAATTTTCAAACACACCTACATGACTTATGGCCCTTAAGTCCCATATTCAAAAGTGTCTTAGGCCCTTAGAAGTCTAAATCGAACTTTAAGAAATAATTCACAGGCATCAAATATGTAATAATACATTTTGACGCATTTCCTTCTTCCTCCTCTTCCCTTTCCACTATGATGCGGACAGAAGAGCTGAGGGAGTCTCTTGCTTGGAACAGAAAGGAAATGAAAGAAACAGAAAAAGCCACACAACTGCAGCAATTGTGCACTGAAGTTTTATACAATCAAATGTTAATGAAACTTTGAAGTTTCATACATACTTATATTTATAGAATAACCGAAATTATATTCCTTGTGAAACCTAGAAAAATTAAATCATCTGTTAAACTCCCTCATCCACATAATTAAGACTGCATACGAAGATCAAACCTAACATGATCTCTGTATTACCTCACTAGACATCTCTCTCAATTCAAATACATTCCCATTTATGACTACCATTTCTGGAAATTAACGGAATGTTTTGAGATGTTCTTAACCAAGACAATTTACATTATTTTTAAAGTAATATTTCATGATAGTATTAACAGCTTTACTAAAATTTAATTGCATAATGTTTACTATATTATCACCATCCACTAATTCTGTAATACTATCAGAAAGATCAAGGGCCCCATTCTGCAAAGATTTATGCAGATGCTGAACTTGCTCACTGAGAGTAATCCAGTTGAAGTCAATGGGACTAATCATAACATAAGTCTTTGAAGCACTAGAGCCAAAGTCTCTCCAGAAAGATTTCTGGTTCAACAGTGTCCGGCCCAGTGCACTTAATCAGTTCCCTGCCACTGCAGGAGTCTTAGATAAAAGTCAGGCTGGAGGTGTCAAGTTGGTCAGCCAATCACTGTGGTACCCAAAAATTAGCGAACACTTTTGAAAATGCTGGCCTTCATCTTTCTGGCTGTGCCCATCCGTGAAATGGTAAAGATAAATACATCTTTGTGAAGCATTCACACGAATGCTTAAAAGTGTTAAATACCACAGAAAGCTCATGAGGAAATGAATCTCTTACTCATGCATGGATTAGATGATGGGGAGAGGCCCATACATTGATAGATGGAGGATACAAAAATTAAATAACCTCATTTCCTGAGTTGTCCATCTTGTGCACTGAATGCAGAAAAAAGTATGTGAAATTGTATAATAATAAATACGTACAGGAGAGAAGAACCGAGGTTCCACAGCTGAGATACCTTTCTTCTGATAATATGAACTCTCTGAAATCTTTCATCCTAAAGTAATCGAAATAGATTTTAAAAGTACATACCCATAGGTTGTACAGCAGTTGTGTATTCACTCTGCATGCCATTCTCATCTGCAGTCCTATGATCAAGTTTATGACATGCAGATTCCACGGTCCTAGGTTCTTCTGAATCACTGTCTATTTGATTTACTTTCTTAATTCCACTTTTTCCCCTACAAGGGCTTCTTCTACAATATAGCGACTCACTGTCCTCCATTTCCCTGTTTGTGTCAGTTAAAGCTACAGGAAGTTTTTTGTTCAGTGTTCTCTTTACTGTAGATTTGGAAGGAGAGCTTTGTGAAGACGAATCCAATTCATTTGGCAAAGGAGATGGAGTGCTGCTCTCTCTCTCTGAAGAGGATGCTTTTATTTGCATTGGTGCACTTTCATGGTAGTGGGGATTTGGTTCATATCTGGGTTTTTCTAAACCAGGAAAACAGATGACAGCTAAAAACCAGTGAGCACTGCAAAAGAAAAATAAATTAGTAAGTTTATATTGATTTAATGTTTAAAGTTATCAAAAATAAAGTGGCAAAAATTGTAGTTAGCAACGAGTATTGGGGATGGGAGTTGGTTTGTTTTTCCACTTTCCTGAACAGATTTGCTTTAAGCATACATAACATTCTCCAAAGGCAGAATTATTCCATGTACTTAGCTAGCCACCAAACTCATTAATAGGATATGTTTAGTTAAACAGGGACACTGTCTGGATATTTCTTTCACTCATTGTTCATACTCCTTTTCCTCCTCTGAAGCTTAAATATATAAGTTTCCTTATTTTTTCCTCCTCCAGTGTGGACTAGTTTGTTAACTGCAGAGCTGATATTTTACAACTGCATCTCATTTTTTTTCCTGGAGATTCTGTACTTGCAGCCCAGCCTGCATGTTCAGTCAATCAGTCTTGACTGTTGCTGGCATGGCCAGCCCAAAATCTCCAGCTCCCTAAACCCTCTAATTATAAGTATGATCCCACACACCTCTTCCAATACCATGTAACCTCTGGTGGAGGAAGAACAGAGGAAGAAGAAGTGGGGACAATGCTGCCACCATCACCACAGTGTGTGAAGCCATAAGGGAAGAGAGTTTACACTTCTTCCACTACAGTGTCCAAAAAAAAAAAAAAAAAAAAACACAGAGGAAACAAGCCAACCAACCAACCCAGAAACAAATCTTGTAAAGTGAGATTCAAACCCCAGTTTCTCCCACAGTAGGTGTTTCATCCCTTTGCCATTACAAGTTTCACTGAGAACCTGCACCTCCACACAATCACACATGGAGTGACAGCAAATTAGAGATTGGGGGTGATCTGATTGAGCTCTCCTGGAGCTATTGTAACACAAACAAAACAAAGCCAAACAGTGCTTTATACAGATGCAGCCATAGCTAAAGAGTTTTAACTAGTGGCTTTCTCTAAGAAAATAACTGACTTTGGGTAAAATTTTCAAATGCACTTAGACTCCCAGGGCACTTAAGGGCCATTTTAAAAAGTGACTTGGGCACTCAGAAAGCCTAAGTATCATTGAAAGTCAATGGCACTTAGGCTCCTAATTTTTTTTTTTAGAAAATCACACTTGTGTGCTTTTGCATTTTACCCCATTTCTTATTCCTTCCAGCACTTACTAGATGCACAACCATAAGTTTTTTACTTGCAGATACTATGCCAAATTCCAGTATTGCTCGTATGTGTTGTTAACTGTATACTTTATCACAACTCTATAAACAGACTGATTGTTTACTAGCATCTGAATGCAAATAACATCAGTTTCAAATTTTGATTTCTAGGCTGTCTCTACACTGGACAGTTGAACCACTGGCAGCTGAACCAGTAAGATTGTAGTGCTGTAAATTGCATCCGAGCAGTTGTGTCTAAACTATCCATCCTGTTCTGAGGTCAATTCTGCTCTCTGTCCACACAGTCCTCTATTCAGCCATTGCAGTTCAACTGTCTTCTGTATACTTATCCCACAGTTCCTGGAGGAACTCCCTGAAACAGTGGCTTGTGGGAGATTTCAAAAAGGCTTTCTGGAAGCAGATGGTCAAATTCCAGCAACTCCATCAGAAACTCAGCAATTGAGAAGACATATCCTCAAAATGAAGGCCAGGGCAAATAGTTAGAGTTCGCTCTTTTTGGCTGAAACTCCACAAAAGTGAATCACCTCAGGCTGCCTAGCAGAGGTCTTCTCAGTTGTACTGCCAACATATAAAGTAGAGTCAAAGAAGATCAGCAATTATTGGAATTTATCCTACGATTGTGAAGGATTCTCCAGGTGTTTCCTGGTCCTTGGAGTAAATGTTCCTCAAGATGGAGCTAACCAGGTGGAGCACTAAGTTTGGTCCCTGACACAGAATGATGATACAGAGTTGTCTGAGACCTGGTATGAACAGCAGTGACTACAGACCTTCGTAAGAGACCAAAAACTTTTATGTGCCTTTGTGGGGAGCAAGTCCTTACAAATGTGGCATCAGACCACCAGAAAGAGCTCTGCTGACCACAGAAAAATCAGTGTGATTACCCCGGGCATCAGTTTGGTTTGGCAAGTTCACGGTGTATGCTGTTGCAATGGATCTCTACACTGCAATTTATCAACTAGCAAATACGTCTGAGATCGTTGAGAGATCTGAGTAACTGGTTCACCTGAATTGTGCTGCAGTTACAGAAGGAAAACAAAAAAAAAAACAAAAAAAAGTGTCCATTCTGTGCTCACTCCATCAAGAACAGGAGTACTTTAAAGGAAAAAGCTTGGGTGATGCAAGTCTTACTAGATCATCATAGTTGGTTCCTAGTTCTTCAACAGAGGTGCCAGGCAATATACATCATGCAAGAATTTTTAAAAACTCTGCACTTTTCAGGAACAGACCGAAGGACACACTTCCCTTCCTACATCACTGAAATTAACTGGATTTCTATCCCAACAGTGATTTTCCAGTGACCCTCCAAACCAGTGCTGGCTCCAGGCACCAGCTTAACAAGCAGGTGCTTGGGGCGGCCAAGGGAGAGGGGCGGCATGTGCGGCAATTCGGGGGCAGCAGGTCCCTCACTCCCTCTAGAGCGAAGGACCTGCTGCTGAACTGCCGCTGCCAATCGCAGCACCCCTCCTCCCCCCAATTGCCGCCGCCAGTCGCGATGGCGGCTTTTTTTTTTTTTTTTTTTTGCGCTTGGGGCGGCAGAAATGCTGGAGCCGGCCCTGCTCCAAACCCACTCCTTACCTGGGTCACAAAGACATACCCCAATGCAGACAGAAGTTGGTTCAACTACACATCCAGCAGGTGCAGGATGGTTTATATAAGCATGTATATGACCATCACCAGAACGCCTGAATGGCTCTCAAACAATTTTACCCTGCAACACTGCTATAAAAGGTAAGAAACTATTATAATACTCATTTCACAAATGGAAAATTGAGACAAGAGAGATTAAATGGCTGCTTACGGTCATATAAAAAGCCTGTGGCTGAGCTGGGACCCAGATCTCCTGAGTCCCAGTTCAGTGCTTTCATCATCCTTGTGCACTTGGAAGGCTCAACACAAAATGGCAGTGTCTAACATGCAATCACAGTACAATTGGCAACATGGGTTTTTTAATATCTGCTTGTTGTATTCTGCACATCTCTGAATGCTAGGTGGAAGTGCTTAACAGACTATATAGTAAGGAGGCCACAAAGCATCCAGCACTTATAAACATATCTGGGAAGCACAATCTGAAGCTGAGACTTACACAAACATTGTTTGAAATCGGTATGCAAATCAGATCAGAGATGCTTTGGGCTCATATTTTGCCAATACATGGGAGGATGTAGGGGACTGAACATGCTGGAACCTGAAAGACAGAAATAACTGATTGGAAAATCGTTCCCAGAGAGTAGTTATCAGTGGTTCAGTCATGCTGGAAGGGCATAACGAGTGGGGTCCCACAGGGATCAGTTCTGGGTCCGGTTCTGTTCAATATCTTCATCGATGATTTAGATAATGGCACAGAAAGTACACTTATAAAGTTTGTGGACGATACCAAGCTGGGAGGGATTGCAAGTGCTTTGGAAGATCAGATTAAAATTCAAAATGATCTGGACAAACTGGAGAAACGGTCTGAAGTAAATAGGATGAAATTCGATATGGACAAATGCAAAGTACTCCATTAAGAAGGAGCAATCAGCTGCACACATACAAAATGGGAAATGACTGCCTAGGAAGGAGTACTGTGGAAAGGGATCTGGGGGTCAGTGCATCACAAGCTAAATATGAGTCATCAGTGTAACACTGTTGCAAAAAAAGCAAACATCCTTCTGGTATGTATTAGCAGGAGTGTTGTAAGCAAGACACTGAAGTAATTCTTCCGCTCTACTCCGCGCTGATTAGGCAGCTGGAGTATTGTGTCCAGTTCTGGGCGCCACATTTCAGAAAAGATGTGGACAAATTGGAGACAGTCCAGAGAAGAGCAACAAAAATGATTAAAGGTCTAGAAAACATGACCTATGAGGGAAGACTGAAAAAAATGGGTTTGTTTAGTCTGGAAAAGAGAAGACTTATGGGGGACAGGATAACAGTTTTCAAGTACATAAAAGGTTGTTACAAGGAGAAGGGAGAAAAATTGTTCTCCTTAGCCTCTGAGGATAGGACAAGAAGCAATGATCTTAAATTGCAGCAAGGGCGGTTTAGGTTGGAGATTAGGAAAAACTTCCTGTCAGCGTGGTTAATCACTGGAATAAATTGCGTAGGGAGGTGGTGGAATCTCCATCATTGGGGATTTTAAGAGCAGGTTGGACAATTTATTGCAGGCATCTTAACATAACCTTTATAGTTAAGTCTCCAGCAAACAAAACAAAAACAAATAACAAGGGGGACAGAGGGATAAAGTCACACTTGAGTTATTCTCATGGATTATAATTTAAGGACATGCTCCAAAATTAAACACACATAAGAAGGCTCCATAGGGCCACAGGTATATTAGCATCAACTTCTGGTCTGATTGGTAAAGACAATAGTCTGAATTGGCAAAAATTTGCAGATTTCAAAATTTTTTTAGTTAAAAATACATTCTCTACTTTAGGTTACTGCTCTGCCTTGTCTACACACAAAAACTGTGCTGCTTTAATAATTCTGGTATAGTTAAAAAGCAGTACAACTCCCCCTGGGTGGATGCAGTTATAGCAGGGTAGTTTATTACCCTTCCTGAACGGGAATAAACTATACTTGTATAGCACTTTTATACTAGTCTAACTGCATCTACTTTAGGAGTTATAGTAATATAACTGTATCAGTTTAAAAAAAAATCACGCCTGCAACTGATAGTTATAGCAGTACGAAAACTGTATATTGACCAGTTCTTAATGAATAGCAGTGAGGACAATGGAAGAGGAGAAAAGATCTGAGATTCCATGCCCCTTGACTGTGGCTGTTAGCAAACTGCTCTAATTGTGTGCAAACAATGAGCTTGTACCCAAATTTTGATATGAATTAAGCAAAAAGCAGAACAAAATGCATTTGCAACTAGGTAGCCAATTGAACGGATACCTTAGCCTGGCATATGAAACAACAGATATAATGCAAGTACATGCTAGGGCTAAGATGCCCTAGCTTGATGCAATGACGTTCTTCTTTTACATTTTCTGTATTTCAGTGTTTGACTTTTAAAATTACTGGACTACAGTTTTGCATATGGACATGTGGCATGACTTAGCTAGCCACTGTTAGTTCTCAGAAACTTTGGCCTTTCTTGAAACAGCTTATTCAGTCTCAAGTGGAAGAAGGTTAGAGAGAGCTGTCTACCTGCTGGAATCTAGTGGAGCAAAGCTGGATGAATGGGGAGGGCATAAAAAGCTGTTGCTGTGCTGCGGCAGCACAATCAGGGCATAGAGGACACTTGCCGAGGCTGGAGGGCATGGTAGGAGTGACTTCTGCTTTCACTTGAGACCGCATCTGTCAGTTTCACAATTATGGCAATGATCTTATGAACCCAGAAGTCTGTTCGCCCATTCATGAGCCTGCAAAACTAGCCGTGATCAGCAGAAATAAACAAACGAAAGTTCATATACCTTATACAGAAGTCCCCTCATCTCCAGAGTACTCTTCCACCTGAACAATCTTCACTGCCAACTCCAGAAATTCTTAATAGGTCCTGTGATCCCAGCATGGTCTCCAGCACCTCTTGGTTTTCAAATATCTCTTGCCTTAGACTCAACCATCCTAATGGTGTCCTCCAGTCAGATCCTTACAAGCCTTATGCTGGGTGTCTGGATGCTGTCCAATAGTACCTCAGACTCCACAGATGAAAAAAGTCCACTGACAGGGACTAGTTCATTGAAAGACATGTTTTCATGTCTGCCCCAGAGTGGATGTTACCTTGGCCCATACTGGATTGGATCTTCAACATTTTTATTTTTTCCTTACTCTGTTTCTCAGAGCAAGCAATACCCTGCTTTCCAGGGACAAGGAAGTACCAAATTACAGAGTTTCAGCTGCAATAACCATTTTGTCTCTCAGATTCTCTCAAGTGCCCAGACATCTGCCTTGTGCCACATGGCAGAGAGTGCTCGTACAATGGCTTTTTCCAAGACTTGCTTCATAATCAGCTAGCGTTACATTAGTGGAGCCCAATATGGTGACTTGCCTTGATCAGAGGAAGTGCAATCTAAGTGTGTGACTGTCTGTGAACCAATGTGAGTAAGTTTGTGTGGACACATGGGTATGTTACAGGCATGCCAGCAGTCCAAATTTCTCTAGTATAGACAAGGCCTTTTAATACCTGATATCTTCAAAGTTCAGTGCAAATTAATGTTTAACTAAGCTCATAAGCATATTTCTAGCTCAATGGCATGTTTCAGGAATAAGAATTATTCTCACTTTGCAATGAAAACAGTGGAAGAGAGATTAAGAGACTTGCTTAAGGCTACATAACAAACCATTGGCAAAGCAGGGAATAGAATTCAGATTCCTTGTCCTGTGCTCGGTCATACTGCCTCTTTAGGGCCAACCACTGAACAAGTGCACAAAGAAAGAGGAAAATGGCTTAAGGAGCTTCTTTATAGGCCTTTTGCATACAAGCAAGATTTTGGGCAGCTTTGATAAGATCATAGATCAGAATCTCACCCTTCGTATTCCAAACATTCAGAAAGCTACCACTTCTTATAAATATGTCACTGTTCTTGGTCAAAGTTTTCATTCATTATATTATTCCAGTTGTAGTTTCCCATAAGTGTCTACATTTTCTTAAAAAGTTGGCTGAAGAGTTAATAGTAACCGCTCATGTTTCTAAAAGGGGAAATGAGTTTGGGAATGACCTTGATATTTCGTGGGCTGTAGCCCACGAAAGCTTATGCTCTAAAAAATTTGTTAGTCTCTAAGGTGCCACAAGTACTCCTGTTTTTTTTGCGGATACAGACTAACACGGCTGCTACTCTGAAACTTGATATTTTTGCTCATTTTGATGGAAGTTAGGTGAGCAGAAGGTAACGTGCTTTTGTCCTTGGAGAAGCACTTAACATTAACGCTCCCTGATGACCATTAGGAAGTCACCAAGGGTATGTCTACTCTACAATTAAAAACCCGTGGTTGGCCTGTGCCAGCTGACTTGGGCATGCGGGGCTATTTAACTGCAATGTAGATATTTGGGCTCAAGCCCAGCTCTAGTACCCTGCAAGGGGGGAGGGTCCCAGAGTTTGGGCTATAGCCTGAGCCTGAACATCTACACCACAGTTAAACAGCCCCTTACCCTGAGCCCAAGTCAGCAAGGGTATGTCTACACAGCAAAGAAAAACCTGCGGCTGGCCCACACCAGTCGATTCAGGCTCACAGGGCTTGTGCACCAGCCCAAGCCCGGAAGTCTACATGACAATGAAACAGCCCCATGACCCAAGCCCTGTGAGCCCAAGTCAACTGGCAAGAGCCAGCCATGGGTTTTCCTTTGCTGTATAAAACTTACACTAAGTCTGCCTTCTTACACAGGGAAGGTGATGGTTTAAAAAGAATATTATTTTCCTTAATTACATCTAGATAAAGTGATGAAGACAAGAATTTCAACTGCTTCCACTTCCCTCTCCATGCAGATTCTTGGCAATTTCTTCCAAGAGAAAATTGACAAAATACAACAATCTTCTCCCTCTCCCCTTCGCTTCCCTTCCCTTCTTCCTTCCCCTTCTACAACTCACATCTCCTTCTCCCATGTCACAGATAGCTTCTGAACTAGTACTCCATCCTTATGCTCCTTGATCAGCCACCTTTTACACACTTGACTATGTTCTTGAAAACTTGTACTCCCTTGGCTTCTGTTACTCTGCTTCTCCTTGTTCTCCTCTTACTTGTCTGGTCATTCCTTCAATATGTCCTTTGAAGGAACCTTCTCCTCTGCTCTCCAACTTCCTGTGGGGAACCGATGAGCTGCGATCGATGCATCGGCAGTCGATTTAGTGGGTCTAGTGAACCGCAGATTGCTCTCCCGTCAACTCCTATACCCCACCGGATCAAGAAGAGTAGTGGGAGTCGACAGGATAGCATCTCCCGTCGACATCGCGTAGCGTGGACCCACGGTAAGTAGGATCAAAGTTACGTTGATTTGAGTTACGCTATTCATGTAACTCAAATTGGGTAGCTTCGATCGAATTTCCCCTGTAGTGTAGACAAGGCCTCAGGCCCTAACCTTGGACTTGGACCCGGACCTGTCTCTAGATCCTTATGTCCAGGCTATATCTAAATCTTGGTGATTCTTTCTGCATAACATCTCTAAGATACAGCCTTTCTATTCATCCACACAGCTAAAACTCTCAGCCACACTCTCATCATCTCACATCTTGATTACTGCTACATCTTTCTCTCTGGCCTTCACAAATGCAATCTTACCCTGCACTCATCCATTCAGAATACAGCTGCAAAGATCATTTTCTTAACCTGTCACTTTGATGTCACCTCTCTGAGTCCACTCATTGGTTCCCCCCTTTCTATCCAATCTAACATAAGCTGTTGGTATTCACTTTCAAGGCCCTTTACAGTCCATCCCCACACTAGCTATCATCTCTCATTTGCTATTTAGCTGTCAGTATTCACCTTCAATTGGCCCATAAGAGTCTCTCTTGCCCAACTGTTAAATTTTCAAACGTACTTTCAAGCTTCCTCCCATGCTACCCCAACATGTTTGGGAGGCAGTCCCCATAAACATCTGCAAGACCATTGCATTACCTACCTTCAAATCTCTCCTTAAAACTCTCCTTTACTGTGATGCCTACAAAAAACTTGATGACTGTTGTTTCTGCATACCAGCAACCTCACTGCCTATTATGTTGACCAAAGCTGTCTCTCTGTTGCCTTGTACTCCTCAATCTGTTTGTATCCGTCTGTTATCACTTGCCTTATACACCTCTACCCCAATATAACGCTGTCCTCGGGAGCCAAAAAAAAAATCTTACCGCGTTATAGGTGAAACCGCGTTATATCGAACTTGTTTTGCTCCGCCGGAGTGCGCAGTCCCACCCCCCGTGGAGCACCGCTTTACTGCATTATATCCAAATTCGTGTTATATCGGGTCACGTTATATCGGGGTAGAAGTGTACTTAGATTGCAAATTCCTGGGACCAGGGACTGTTTTTGTTTGTACAGGACCCAGCACAAGACTAGAGCTCCTAGGTACCATGGTAATATAAATAATAAACGTTATCAGCTGTGGGGGCTTGGCCCCGTTGGAACCAAGAGCAGGCAACTTCAATGCCTTAGGGGGTCTCATAATCCATCAGTTAAAAAAAAAAAAAAAAAAAAAAAAAGGTTTCAATGTAAAAAGTTAAAAACCCCAACAGTACTGACTAAAATCAGATTAGAAGAGAAAGTTTTAAATAAAGCTAGGTGAAAAATAAGATCTCTCTCATGAAAACGGTCTCATTTTTGCTCAATCTTCATATTTCCTAATAATTCATGTGTTATGACAATTGCAGTGTCCTTCCATTTTTGAAAGTTTTTACCAATTTGAGATACACTCAACATATGAAACGGGGAAGTTTGCTGTAACTTCAAGTGCAATCACTGTAAGCATGCTTTTCATTTAAAAATTGGCAATCCAAACAACTTCTACTGTATAAAATTAATAAAAGGCAGTTTTCTTACGCTTCATTAAGGGGAACAAAAATAAAATCCTTCTCAAAAATGTCAACATGCCGTGTCCATGTTTTTACTCGCCCATGTCGCTTCTGCTGTACTCTGTAAGACATCAAAAGCAGAGAAAAAATATTCAGTATCATTGTACAATATTTTATGCCACCATATAATCTTTGTTTTGTTGGACTATTTTTATTATTATTATTTTTTTAAGACTACCTTTACCTTTCTGGATATTTTCATCATATTAGCACTAGTGGAAAAAGTTTCTTAAGATTTGTAGTGCATATTCTACATTTATGATTCTTGGGATAAGACTTCCGAGATTCTGGCTAGCATCAGCAGCTAAAATACAATTCCATATATTTTTTCTACAGGTTTTATTTGTGTAATGTCTCTATTCTAATGGCCTTCATTGTGTTTAGCACTTAATACATCACACTTACGATAGATTTGCAGTTTCATGAAGATTTCTTCTCTCTCTTTGATTAAGGCGTTTATAGAAAAATGAACTGAACACATGAATTCTGTCAGCATCTTCTTTTTTCAGTTTTTCTAGGACCAAATACCTGTTTTAAGAAAAAGAGCCTATTATTTTTTTTTTAAAAATTCCTGCAGTTCTTTTATGTAAAGCTCTGTGTTACTCTACTAGCTGACAAAGTCTGCCACATAGTGGCCATACTGACTAGACAGCAGCGCCCACCCAAAAGGTGCCCCCTCATTAAACTGGAATGAACTGCAAAAGTGTCATGGCTCTGTTAACTAACTAGAGTGAAACTAACAAATGCTGTGCTACCCACATTTTAAGGCAACATTTTTACTCAAGCAATTTCATTACTTTTTGTGGGTTTGAGTTGGTCCTTTATTATGGGTTTCTGTTTAATTTCTTTTGTTATCAAAGCACATAGAAGATTTAAACTTATTAGTTAATGGGTCACTGACACAATGTACAAATAAAAAGCAGCAACCTTGAAGCTCTGTTACAAAAGAAAGAGAAATTAACATTCTAAAACTGAGGCTATCAGTCTTCTCTTTTCTTCTAAAATATATTTTAATAAATATATTAAATTTATATATACATACACTTTTACATATTAGGCACCAAACCTCAGTCACATGATTATGTCATTTAATACCATAGGTTGAAAACTGGCATTTTTAAAAATCGCATTCTAAGGGAATGCTAAAAGATTTCTGATTAGCAAATTCTATAAATCAAAATAATTAAATTCACCTTAAAGAGAGGAAGGTCAAACTAAGGTTATTTTCTTCCCCACTTAGTTGTAACTATTTTTCCTCTTATAGAGAAGCTTTGCAGAATCTTGTTTTCAAATTAAATGTGTGTCAAACAGGACAAAGCATAAGATTAAAAACCTTTTAACAAAGTAACAATTCAACTTTTAAATCTGGCAGACATACATGGCTTGAAACCAAGTCATGTTAATTCACCTACAGAGCTTTCAAGAGCCATAGCGAGGAGATACTAAAAACCAGCTTGAAATAACCAAACTTACTTTAAATAAAAATCAATAATAACATCATTTAAAAATTCTCCTTCATTTAGGCAATGGAGGTCTTCATTGGTCACAGAAATACCACCTTTAGCAGGAGGAGGTGGATATACTATCAACCTGCAAAGAAAAATACATTAAATAATAAATATGAAACTCCACAGAAAGTAGTAAAGCATTGCAAAAACACAGAAAGACATCTTACTTTTCTATAGGCCCGATAAAGACTGTATGTGGCTCTCCAATTTCATCATCATCATCATCAAAAAATTGAAACGGAGGTGCATTTCGCAGCTGCATTTTGGATTCAGAGACAACCTTATAAAAATGAATATAATATTTATTCCAACTGTACACTCAAAGTTCATAAAATTAAATTATTAAATCCTTGTAAGTTCCCCCAAGAAGACAACATGTTCCATTGTTTTAAAAAAATGCGTTGAGAGGCTAAGCAGAGGCATTTTCCTGACAGGGTGGTAATATCATTAGTACCATGGTCTAAAAGATCCATTTAACATAACAAAGGGAAGAAAAATAGTTTTAATTCATTTATGGTATTTATGTCAGTCTGACTGGCAGACAAACTAAAGTGATAGCTCAAAATTCTACAAGCTCTTAGGGAGTTCTTTTCACCGAATGTAAAACACTAATTACATTTAACAACAGTTAAGCAAAATAATTTTCCTCTTCTGGAATTGTACCAATGTAACACATTTAGCTAAAATTCTGCAAAAATGAAATATTTGAACTAAAAGCTAGAAAGACAAAAAATATATACTAAAAGACAATTTCTCCTAGTGAAACAGCACAGTCTAAGCATAGTATTTGTAAATCAAATGACATCACAACTCAGAGTAAAGCTTTGGTCCAGAACAAAATATATTTACATTTTTTATTTTGTTTTCTTTAAGAGAAGAAGCGCTTCCTTTGGAGTTGTCTTCCAAGGATTTTGTAAAGGCCACAAGCCTACCGTTGGCTTCTTCAAATGGAATTTTCACAAAGAAATCAGAAATATTATTCCTGATACCAATCTCAGCAACAATTTTTTCAAATATTGTATTTCCATGAGCATCAAGGCCAGTCTCAAAAATCAGAACAATGTACTGTTCTTCTGGATCTAAGGAAAAACAGATACACAATTGTCAATTTACTTAAAAATGCATAAACATCTATCTGGATTTTCCTGTTTGAAAGTTATTGATGTTAAACAGCCTTCAGTTAAAACAAATGCATTAAAACAGTAATGCCAAAATTTTACAACTTGGATTCCCAAAGTTAATCCTCATTTTCACAGGTGCAGAACCGCCACAAATCCCATGAGTATTGTGTTTTCTCATGTATTCTGAAATATGAGGCACATTTGATTTACAAGGTTCAAAATTAATGCACAAAGACATGCATCTAGATTTGAAAAATTTTGCCTAAGTTTGTTTAGCATGGTAAAGTTATCCTAAATACAGATAATCTAAAATACAAACATGCATAGATTTCTCACTCTAAAAAAAAAAATCTCATAACAGCAGCAGCATAAAACGATGTGTACTGGGGGGGAGGAAGAAATACTGTTAAAGAGAACAGAAAATGCAATAATTGCTTGCTGGCCATATTAAGCACATACATGAAGTATATTTTTGGAGGATTTAAAACAAAAAAAAAACAAAAAACCCTCACTATAATCAGTTTATTCGCCCATGTCTTACGTTTTGTCTAGCTATTTACACCTGTGCAAAGTATTGCAAAATACTACCATTATCATTTGGAAATGTGGAGAATCACATCTGATACAAATATTAAAAAAGACACAGAGTCAGAGGTCCTAACATACTTTAAAATGCAGCATCTTCTCTGTAACTTGGACCTCACTAAAAAGCAAATGAAATTAACCAGTCACCCATATTTTCTCTTTTTTTGTATTATATCTGCTGTCTTGTAATTTCAGTATAATTTCATATCAGTATAAGAAGAACATAAGAATGGCTCTACTGGGTCAGACCAAGGTCCATCTAGCCTAGTATCCTATCTTCCGACAGTGACCAATGCCACGTGCCCCAGAAGGAAGGAAAAGAACAGGTAATCCATCCCCTGTTGCTCATTCCCAGCTTCTGGCAAACCTAGGCTAGGGACACCATTCCTACCCACCCTGGCCATTGATGGACCTATCCTCCATGAATTTATCTTGTTCTTTTTTGAACCTTGTTATGGTCTTGGCCTTCACAACATCCTCTGGCAAGGAGTTCCACAGGTTGACTGTGTGTTATGTGAAGAAATACTTCCTTTATGTGTTTTAAACCTGCTGCCTATTAATTTTATTTGGTGACCCCTATTTCATGTGTTATGAAAAGTAAACAATGTTTCCTTATCTACTTTCTCTACATCAGTTATGATTTTATAGACCTCAATCATATCTCCCCTTAGCCGTCTCTTTTCCAAGCTGAAAAATCCCCGTCTTATTCATCACTCCTCATACAGAAGCCATTCCATATCGCCTCATCATTTTTGTTGCCCTTTTCTGAACCTTTTCCAATTCCAATACATCTTTTTTGAGATGGGGCGACCACATCTGCACACAGTATTCAAGATGTGGGCGTACCATGGATGTATATAGAGGCAACATGATATTTTCTGTCCTATTATCTATCCCTTTCTTAATTATTCCCAGCATTCTGTTAGCTTTTTTGACTGCCTCAGCACATTGAATGGATGTTTTCAGAGAACTATCCACAATGACTCCAAGATCTCTTTCTTGAGTTGTAACAGCTAATTTAAACCCCATCATTGTCTATCTGGAGACAGGGGGCTTAATTGTTCCCATATCAACACCAGTATTCATTAACAGCAATGCCACTGAAATCAATGGAGTTACACCAATGTATATCTGGTATAAGAGGAGAGTCATATTATATGTATGTGTGCGCGCGCACTTTTACAGACCTAGAATAAGCAGGTCCCCGTTCTGAAATGTTTATAATCTAAATTAGGTTTATAATCTAAATTGACAAAGAACCAAAAGGATTAGGGTTAAGAAAGCAACATACAAGTAAACTGACTCGAGCTGAAGTTTACCACATACTTTGATTTCACTATTTGTTGATTTTGTAATTTCTTTACTAATAAATCCATCTGCCTTCTCTTACGAGCTGGAGCAATGTGCCAGCTCATCTATTACTATGTGACATTTAAAACATCCACCCTGTCTTTCCTGTCCACCACCCTCCCAAACAGACATGGCTGCAAAGGAAAAAGGCACTTGGATGATACCAGATTAAATTTGAATAAAAGGAGCATCTGGGAAAGACTCTTCATGCTCTCTCCTGCTTCTAGAAATCTGGAGTATCTGCAGCCACTTTGGGAGGAACCAGACTTTAGTACAGGAGTTTAGGAGTCTGTCCTGTTAAACATTACGGTAACCCTAGTTACAGGGCTGTTCCTAGACATTGTGGTGCCCTACGCAGCGCTTCCCCCACCCCCATGGGGGGAGGGGGCTGGCCAGCACCAGGCCTCCGTGGGGGCTGGGGGGACTGTGCCCAAGGTCTGTGGGGGGCAGGAGCAGGCTTGGGGGGCAGGGAAGAACTGCCACCCCGGAACACACCGGTGGCGCAGAGCGGGCTGGGGCCGGGTCACTCCATTTCCCGCCGCCCAGTGAGTGCACATCATGCCTGACCCCTGCTGCAGTCCCCCGGGACATAGCTCAGGGGAAGGGGTGGAGTGGGGGCGGGGCTGGGGCAGAGCAGGGGTGGGAAGAGGTGGGGCGGGGGCTATGAGGAAGGGGTGGAATGGGGGCAGGGCAGGGGCAGGGCAGGAAGAGGTGGGGTGGGGGCGGGGCAGGGGCTATGGGGAAGGGGTGGCGTGGGGGCAGGGCTGGGATGGAGCAGGGGTCGGAAGAGGCAGGGTGGGGCAGAGCAGGAGCAGGGCCTATGGGGAAGAGGTGGAGTGGGCACGGGGCGGGGACAGCTTTCCTGGATGGCTCAGCCAGCCAGGGGATCAGGTTGGCCACTGGAGCAGCGTATAGCTGTGTAGGGCACTAGGAAATTTGGGGCAATTTGGTGCCCCAAATTTCCTGGTGCCCTATGCAGGTGCGTAGTTTGCATATGGGTAAGGAGGGCCCTGCCTAGTTAGTCACTAACTCAGAGAAAAGGAGTATGAAAGTAGATCCAATATTGTTTTTTGAAAGTTTCATACTTTAAGGCCAGAAGGGACCATTAGATAAACTATTCTTAACTCCTGCATAACATAGACCATAGCATTTCATCCAGTTACCCCAGCACAGAGTCCAATAAATTGTGTTTGACTGAAGCATATCTTTTAGATAGGCATCTATTCTTGATTGAAGGACATCAAGAGATGGAGAATCTACCATTTCCCTTGGTAGGCAGTTCCAATGGTTAGTCACCCTCTGTCAAAAATCTGTGCCATATTTCTAATTTGAATCTGTCTGGTTTTAACTTCCAGCCATTGGTTCCTATTATACCTTTCTTCACTGAAAGAAAGAGCCCTTAGTACCCAGTATTTTCTTCCCATGAAGATAACTGTGTGTAAGTACCAAGTCACCTCTGATCTTTTTGATAAATTTAACAGATTGAACTGCTTCAACCTGTCACTGTCAGGCATTTTTTCCAGCCCTTCAATCATTAGCCAAACCGGCACATCTTTTCATTCTTTCCCTAATGAAAAGAACATGAGGGCCCAGAATGAAAGTGAATGAGTGATTTTTTTTGTGGTAATGAGTTTCACAGATTGGCTGTGCACTACACTGAAAAAACAAACAAACAAACAAAAACACATACACCACCCACACAAAATTCTGCAGAAGCAAGTCCCAGAGCCCAGGTCAACTGACTGTCTTGTGGTGCTCGCACTATGGGGCTAAAAATAGCAATGCAGACATTCTTGCTCAGAATGGAATCTTGGCTCTGCAACCCCATAGGTGGGGTTGGGTGTTGGAGCCCAGGTCGGAACATCTACGCTGCTATTTTTAGCCCTGTAGCATGAGCCCTAGTCAGTTGATTCGGGCTCTGAGACGCCCTGCTGTGTGTTTTTTCCCACCTCCCCCAGTGTTGACACACCCTAAAATAGAGAATATTTTGGGGGAGTTTTAAAATTTGCTACTAAACTGTTCAGTATGATTTAGTAGCAATCTGATGTATACTATATAACCCAAATAAGATTGAGATGATGTTCAAAGGATCCTCAAACCAACCAGCAAAAATAGCGGACATATCAGCATACCATGAAAGTTGAGAGTATTGGCTCATTCATTTCTAAGGTTTGTGACAAGGGGAGTCTTGTTGGTTCCCCTGTTGCTACTGGATTTTCAAGTAGCAGCAGACGTTAAATGAGTTTTGGTGGTATTGTTTGGGCTTAGAACGACTGAGGTGATTAAGAGCTACTGATATTACATGTCTGGATGCCCTTTCAAGTTTTTAAAAGTGCATTTTATGGAACAATTTGTAATATAATATATAAACAAAGTACAAACATAGGAAGAAGTTTATGAGAAACACTTGTCACTCATTAGGAAACACCTTGGTAAGCCACTTGTAAACCCAATTCGCTAAGCAACATGTGATTTATCCAAGTGGTTTCTGAAGCACCTATCTCTGTGGTACCTAAATTTGTCATCCCTAACTTTTAAGAAACACTTTTCAAATCACGCTTCTCCACTTATGTGTTTTCAATCTTCTTAAAAATAAAGTGATTATTAAAAAAGTTATCTTTGGTTGACAAGGGCTCAAACTATGCAGGTATCCAGAGTAACTCCAGATGTTAGGAATCTGTCTAATATGCCCTATGGGAAATCACGAGGGTCATCTCTGAGTGAGAGGCTGAAATGGTCAAGAAAGAAAAGTAGGTTTTAACCTACTATTATTTATTTTATATTACAGACTTAAGAACTATGCAGAGATTAATCTCATATTTAGTGTCTATATGTCTAAATAGTTTTACAAGCTAGCACTTTCAGCAGCAAAAGTAACCTGTGAGAATTTCTGTTCACAGCTGATGGCTATGGATCATTGTTTACCTTTTCCAAGCAGTTTCCATGGAAACAAACTGCACTGGGAATAAATTTTTATATTTTTTGTTAAAGACCTAGGTTACTTAATTCTCAAAATAAATTGTCCCCACACATTCATCCTTTTGGAGTCATGCACTCAAATGCATACATTCTGAATGTTAACAGTAGTTAAGCCAAGCTTCCAGATCTACTCCCAGGGGTGAACCATTACAGCTTCTGACAAGACTGCAGCATTCTACACCCTGACTTTGCTTAGCAGTTGACATACAACATTCCCTAGCTCCTCGGGGTCAGAATAAGGGAGACGATTGCAAAACACTGCAACATTAAGTGGTGTCACTGCCTGACTGCTCACCTCCTTGCCCTGAGATACTGATGGAGGGGACTGGCTGATGCAGGGTGGGGTCTGCTGCAAGACTAAGTTTAAACAGCTTCCACTGCTATTTGCTGGTACTACTCTGTTGCTTTTTGTGCTTTTGTTTTATAAAAAGCATGGTACCAGCATGTACCAATAGCCCTTGGTTTAGTGGAAGAGGTTCTCAGAAATAAGTATAGGTTTTTAAAGCTCAGTCTCACCCCAAATGGGGGAGAGTTGGCAGGTAGCATACTAGACTTAACCCATAACTTTAAGAACTAAAAACTGAACAGAACAAATTAAAAAACAACAAACAACAACAACAACAAAAACACAACACCTTTAAATCTGGTAAGCCATCAGCAGTTCTTTGTAAACCCACCACCAACAGGATTTAAGGTACAGCTCTCCCTCTTGGCTACCTCCTTTTAAAAATGGGATTTCAGTGCCTTTTAGGCATATGCATAAAGGCAAACAACTCTCAAATACATAACTACTTTTAGTAGTGATTCTATATCTGCCTGGCTTGGCATACAACTCCAAATGTGAAGACCTATGCTGGCAATTTCATAAAGGAAATACTTATTTTCTCTGATCAGACCTTTGCTGCCATGAAAATAGGAATCTTCTGACAAGCTCTAATTCTCAGCTTCTGGTTTCCAGTCTCCATTTCCACATATACTGAACAAGGAAAGGGTTTAAAATATTGACGTGTTCAAAAACTAAAATAGATGCTTCCTCTTACCACAAATTTTCAGTTTTTATGGAAAGGGGACTGGAAAGGGGACTATTAGTCACCAGTTGAGAGGAATCACTAAAAATCCATTTCACTGCTCAGCAGGCAAACAGAAACTCCACTTACCACAATACAAATAATAGTGATGATAAAGCATTAGGCTGAAAACCAGCCTGTGACCATAGTCTGAGGAAGAAAGAGATTAAAACACTTATTAAAAATTTGCTCTAAAGTAAATTTTATTTATTTTTATTTTTACTGAATATGCATACTTCCGGGGTGGTTGAAGGCAATTCTTGCATAATCATAGAAACATAGGGTGGGAAGGGATCTTGAGAGGTCTCCAGCCGCCTGTGCTAGGGTAGAACAGGAGTACACCTAGACCACCCCTGACATGTGTTTGTCCAACCGGTTATTAAAAACCTCGCATGAGGAGGATCCCACAACCTCCCGTGGAAGCGTATTCCAGAACTTAACTACCTTTATGGTTAGAAAGCTTTTCCTAATATCTAACCTAAAACTCCCTTGCTGTAGATTAAGCATGACTACTTGTCCTACCTCCAGTAGACATTAAAATTCAACTATATCAACTTTCTGAAACAAAAAATTGCCCGCAATACATTCCAAGAACTTATTGAAAATTTTCTGTTTTGCACAATTACTTTTCCAACAGATGTCTGAGTAGTTAAAGTCCCCCATCACTACTAGGTTCTGTGTTTTGGATATTTCTGTTATGTGGCTGAAGGCAATCTTTCTTCAGTTAACACCACAAGTGAAGCATAACTTGTGTGTTGCTTAAATTCAGTACAAACATACATACACATACATTTAATCTTAAACATATTTATGTAAGAGTGATGGACTGCATACTAGATAGAAAAGTACAGTAGAGTAATATGCTATGCTTTAAACTCAGGAACTCTAAAATGAAATTCAGCTTAAATCTAAAATAAAATAAAATAATTCTTGACTTCCTGGCAAATATTTGACCACATCACAAGATTACCATAAGAACGTGGTATAATTTGTTACTGTTTCTATTCAAGCAGAGGTCCAGATGTAGAAAGGGGTGGTAGCAGTGAAATTATAAGATGACCTTGTCATGACAATTTAACACCCCACATAAAAACTTACTCACCTGTGTTTCACCAGGATTACTGATAAAGAACTAGTTTTACTAACCTGACAAATATTAACAATAACATGTACATAGGGGTGAATGGGAGAATAGAACATTGCTGGGCTGTTTAAAGTTGTCTTGTCAGAGATGCACAGGAAGGCAACAGTGTCTGACTAAACCATATATTACTCTAGCCAGTGATATTAGTCTCACTTTTTTAAAGCACTTAAAAGATGACCAAATTTTAAAACACAATTTAAGTTACAGTAATAGACAAACTAGGTTTACTTACTCACTCCTTTACAGTCATACCAGACATTATCCTTCTCCCTACTCATCTTCAGTTGGGATCTCAGGCTAAGACAGGCAGCAGGTACTGTTTGCAGAAACACTACTGGTAACTTTCGGACACCACACCACTCGCATTTGGTAAGTTCAGAAGTTTTTAAATTAATCTCTCGGGAATCACTTTCTGACTCTAGGGAAAAAAACAAAATTTCATTAAAGCCTATATGAAGATACCCTTTGCAACTTTTCATGTTAGTTTTAATGAGAACTGACAATTCATTTGTTTGCCGCAGACAAAGGAATTTTTAACAAGTCTCAGATTCAAAACTACATAGGTGGTGATTTCTGTTTCGAAATTAAAAGGCTCTATTGTCAATAGGCAGGAAAGCCATTAAACTTAGTGCAAAGACACACTAAATTTATTCTAATCCATTCTTTATTCCATGGAAAAAAAAGATTCCCAGGGTAATTACATTTGTCTCTGCCTGCAGTATTGCAAATTTTAAAATGAACCTATAAAATGTGCTTTGCCCATGTCCTCTAAGGCAGCGGTTCTCAACCGGGGGTCCGCAGCCGCCTGGAGGGGGAGGGGGGCAGTGAATAGGTTTCAGGGGGTCCGCCAAGCAGAGTCAGCGTTAGACTCACCAGAGCCCCCCTGCCGCCTCTGCACAGGGGCTGGACCCCAATGCCACCCCATGGATGCTGGAGCTGAAGCATGAGCAACTGAGCTTCGTGGGCCCCCCTGTGGTGTGGGGCTCCAGGCAACTGCCTGCTTGCTACCTCCTAACACCGGCCCTGCATTTTATATGCAGAAAAACAATTGTTGCAGCACAGGTGGGCAGTGGAGGGACCTCAGAAAGAAAAAGGTTGAGAACCCCTGCCCTAAGGAAGGGGAGTTTTAAATGAAGAAGGGAATAAAGACACACACAAACTGTGATTGCCTGGTAGCTCCTAGAAAAGGGTGAGACACCACACCAAAATGGTACAGTTCTTTAAAGGAGTGAACTTGAGCTATATTACATAGCTTTCCAATTTATAGCTATATTTTATTGGCCGAGCAAAGTGAAGTCCTAGACATAAATAGCTGACATTTCTCCATTTAGATGTAACACAGTAACTATTGAACAACACAATTTCAAAATTTCAGAGAATATTCCTGGCCTCAATGGACAAAACCCTATTGATTTTGGTGAAAAAGGGGAAAATGCAAGCCATACAAGGCCCCTGGCATCTGGTTAACAGACCCAGCAGCTTCAACCAGGTCTAGAATTGCTTACATATCAAAGAATCTATTGATGGCAGCCATTACACCTTCCAGCGTAACAATACCCTGCACTCTCCCAATCTCAGCTCTGTCCATCCTCTCAAAAGATTTTAACATGTTGGCCCTGAATGACAGGGGGAAAAAAGATGGTGAGGGGGATGGGACCCTGCCACAAGAGGAGAAAGCAGTACTAATTCTTTGTTTAGACTGACACTATGCAATAATCATTAACAAATATCTGATAATGGCTGGGGAGATGGTCAGTTGAGATTCCTATAATTGCTAACACCAAGCAACTTACTATGCATATATGCTGCACACAAAAGTAGTTTATATTAGGACATCTTCTCTCCCCTGCCTGTATGTTAGTGTCAACCAGCTTTGACACCTTGTTCTTTAGACTGTAAACTCTTTGAAATTGAGACTACAAATGTATAAAAGTTCTCAGCAATGAAGTAGGAACTTAAATCTTACTTGGTATTGGACTGATATATTTAAAGCAGATCATCATTTTAGTGTGAAAATCATTTGACTACTGCCTGCAACACCATTCTGCAAAGGCTACAAAAGCAAGGTTATTCTAGGACATTTGGCAAAGATGTGGACAGAAGACCAAGAGACAGGACTGAAAATCTCTCTTAGAAGCTTCCCCTCTTTCTACTCACAAAGATCCTACTAAGCAGGTAGAGTGGGATTTAAAAAGATTCTGTCTCTCTTTTTCTGCTGGAACATAATAATCTCTCAGTTTCCTAATTCATCTAAAAGATGGTGGATTCACGGGCCACTAAGTGTAGGTTTTTCAGAAGTGCTGACACGTTACTTAGGAGCACAAATCTCACTGACTTGTCCCCACTCTGAAAGGGACTAAGTCACTTAAGTCTAGGGTGACCAGATGTCCCGATTTTATAGGGGCAGTCCCAATATTTGGGGCTTTTTTTTATATAGGGTCCTATTACCCCCCACCCTCTGTCCCGATTTTTCACACTTGCTGTCTGGTCACCCTACTTAAGTCAAGGTTAGATTTTCAAAAGTCACACGTTCTGATGCAAACGTAAAAGTCGCCAAGACTTCCTCAACCTTGCTGTCCTTTCTACGCAAGATGAGCACTATGGACATCCAGCAATGTAGTTCTCTCTCTTTAGGAATCTTGGAGTAAGGACCAGATGTAGATATGGTGATTTCCTGGTTCAGGGGAAGGGCCAATAATATTTTGGGCCTGAATTTCAAGACTGTTCAGGATGACATTATTCGGGTGAAAAATTGTGCAAGACAGCTTGCAGGAAAGGGTTTGCAAATTTACTATTCTTCTTGCCTAACATATTAGCAACAGGATTTAAGAATAGACGTTGCTGGGAGAATATTTTTTTTATTAAAAAAATATTCAGCATAAGGTTTAAGTCTCACGTGGGACAGGAGACTAGCTACTTGTCTCAATATACCTACTGCCTTTCAGGAACCTGGCAACAATTTCATCAGGATGCCATGCCAATATGTTCCTAGTCTCTGAATGCTAACTCACTATTGCTTGGACCAACTGGCTCCAAAACCAATGATTAAATAAACTACAGGAATTCCAGCATAACTGGCACAGATTGCTGATAGATTGTGGAGTTTCTTCTCAGCTCAAGTACTCCATTTCCCTGAAAACACTACTTGTGCCTTGCTAGTAATCTCCATAGGTCACAGTTATGCCAGTGTGCAATAGACTTCTTACTGCTGAATCCTGAATGTTTTCCATAATGTGTGTCTGGGACTCATTGGTCAGATGTTATTTTCATCACGAGCAGAAGAAATTCCCTGGCTCTCCCCAAGACTGGGGCTCTATACTTGGACACTTGTATCATACGGCTGACTGTTTTAAATTTGATAGCTTTTCCTGAGGCTTTTTACCTTTTTAAGTAGTGAAAGGAGCTATTAATGGAAGCTTGCCTGCTTGCCTTCTGGCTTGATCACCTTCTTCCGGGACAGCAGGTCCTTGTCTCCCCAGATAACCAGATCTCCTTTGCTTTCTGACTGTTTTGGAAGGCCCATCTGAACAAGGCCTTTGCTCTTTGAAGCAGCTCAGAACTGCTGGAACTAGTCAGGCTTTGGAGGAGGGATCTGTCCATTGTTTTAGCCACAAAGCTCTACTATTTGACACAGGGAAGGTGACCATGACTCCAAAAGTTGATAGAACTGTGTCATATACATGACACTTGCCCAATTTTGAGTCCTCATCTTGTATCTCTAGTGACCTGCTAATGATCAGCAGCCCTCTCACGATCACCTGTGTGGTGCATGCCTTATCAACTGAAGCTTACAGCAGAAGATTTGAGGCCTCATATGATCATTTAAGGGATGTCTCCCTTTTTCCATCAATGAAATTCACAAAAAGTGCTTCTCCTTCCATAGGAATTGTCACTCTCTTTGCTACTTCCAATATGAAGCCCAGGTGCTCAGTAGGTGTCTTTGCATCTGAAGATCTGAAAGAACAGAGCCTTTAATGTTACGCTAGGGGGCTGGTTTCTTGTATGGGATATTTCATTTATTGTCAATTATTACTATCACATGGGGGTGGAAGGGCAGCACGTGGGGCCCTAAAGTCAAGAACAGTATAAGGTCCAAACACTTCCTGGAATTCCAGAATACGTGCCATCCTTGACAAGTATGGATATGTTTATGTGCAGTTTGACACTCTGGACACTGGGCGTCTGGACTGACATACTAAACTTTCATCCTCATTTTCATCGGGAAAGATAGCTCAGTGGTTTGAGCATTGGCTTGCTAAACCCAGGGTTGTGAGTTCAATCCTTGAGGGGGCCACTTAGGAAGCTGGGGCAAAATCAGTACTTGGTCCTGCTAGTGAAGGCGGGGGGCTGGACTCAATGACCTTTCAGGCTCCCTTCCAGTTCTATGAGATATACACATTGGTCAGTGGAAGAACAGAAAAGCAGAGGAGATAAAGGATTGAAATATATATTTATATTTTAATCTTTTATCTCCTCCGCCTCTCTGTTCTTCCACTGACCAATGTCACCCAAGTAAACCTGGTGATAAGATGGCCATTTCTTTCTCTAATGATAGATGAAGACCTGTTAGTGCTATATGGGAACAGGAGCAAGGCTAGTAAGACCCGGGTGTTTTTGCAAAGTGGAGAGAAGAAATTTGAGACAGTCTTCCATGGAGATACATACAAATACATAGTTAAAACAAGTACAGAGAGAATGTTCAAAACCACAGCTTTTCCCTGTGGAAACCTAGTCAGTATTATGACTTCATGCTCCAAGGAAAATTTCAAAGATCCAAGGAAAAGAAAAAAGGTTTGATTAAATACTTACTCAGCAGGATATATCCCTAAATCTAAATTATGACTACAAGGTTGAAGAAGATAAATGAACTGTAGATACAGGCTAGACTGTAATAAAACCTGTAATAATTTACTGAAAATAAAATTCACAAGAAATTTTATCTTGAAATATCTGAAGTTGTTTGAAAACTAAATGTGGTCTCAGATTATGAAGTAATAATAAGAGCTGGCTGGTAATTTTTTTGTCCCCCAAGAAAAAAAAATCAATTTTTTTATTTTCTAATTGAAAAACTGACTGCTGAAACAAAATTTTGAAAAGAGTTTTCAGGTTTTTTAAAAAAACGAAAATAAATTTTGGGGTGTCAAAAATTGACGTTTCCCAGGGAAATTTGTTCTGTCAAAATAGTCATTACAAACAAAAAAACAAAACAAACAAAAAAACCAAACAGGTGGAAGCTTTTCTTTACCACGTCTAATAAGATTTCTGATGAAAAGGAATATCCAGATCTCGTTTCATATATGAAGGTGATGATTCCTGAACTACTGAATGTATATTAAGAGACTTTCCTTTACAAATGTCAAAGTGTTACGGTCCCCATCCAGCAAAGCACATGCTTAACTTTAAGCACTTGAGTAGTTCCACTGACCAATGCTTAAGTTCTTTGTGGTATAGGGCCTTATTGCATATATCGAGGAAGAAACAAATGTGGAAATACTGAACCATTATCATTTGTCAACATTTACATGAAAGTCTTTCACAAGAATGACTATTTCATAAGGAGGGAAACCTTATTTTCCCCAGAACTTAGCTTTGAAACATAGTCAAAAAGAGTACAAAGATTAGGAGAGGAAAACAGACTTTATGCATAAAGGGAATATCTGCAGCCTTATGATTCCCCAAATTAAGTCACTAACAATTAATAAAAAAAAAAAAAAGTCCTACCTCCTCTGGGACATGAAATATGCAAACTGTTCGCTAGACAAAAGAAAAGGAAAAAAATTCTGAAGAAGATGAATTGGGTGCAGATAGGGAGGATAACCAGCAACCAAAACAATAATTTACTCTCTTGCTGAGCTTGCTATTTTCATCTTGTTGAAATGAGCTGAGAACGTGTTAAAAGGTATAGGTATAAAAAAGTGTTGCTAGTATCATCCTTGCCAGGTGTGACTGCAACCCCTCTCAGAGGAAGATGCACGCCAACAGTCACTATTACAACTAGGAAAAATCTATGATCATGTAATTGTGTCTATTCTACAACAACCGAATGTTTTTTTTTTTTTTGCTCCCGTGTAAGCATAGATTATACTGAAATAAGTCAGTCCCTGCTATTGGTGGACAGACTATTTATATGACCAAAGTTCTTTAGTGCTCCAGATATTACCAATCGATATCAAGGACAATTATATACATATCCCAGATTTTTATATTAGTTGCTGTCTGTGGGGAAAAGGGATCTAGTATAACTTACTGGTGTGTGTGTGTGTGTGTGTGTGTGTGTGTGTGTGTGTGTGTGTGTGTGT
>NW_020664393.1:28399863-28517359 GCF_002925995.2 Terrapene triunguis
TGTGTGTGTGTGTGTGTGTGTGTGTGTGTGTGTGTGTGTGTGTGTGTATATACATACATACATACATACACACACAAAAACTTTACTTCATTAAAAAAAAAAAAAAAAAAAAAAAATCAAGCTTTGAACCATTTCTAAACAAAAGCCCAACTTCTTTACGAAGAATTTCTGCAAGGAGAAAGAAAGTAAGTACTGACCTTCAAGACGTATCTTGATAAAATCAAGGCAAAACTGTGAAAGATACAACTATATTAGTATTATATATTGCTGGAATTCCATAACCCATGCTTCCACCCAAATAAGCCCCCCAAAAGCCTCCATGTCTTTAGAAAATATGAGTTAAAACCACAACTTTTAAAAACCAAGTTTTAAGAAAAAACTGACTTCAAGACTGAATGCAGTATATTTTTAAACCAAATTTAAAGAAATGAGCATCTTCCATATGTTAATGTCCCTGTTTGTCAGCCTGACTGTTGAACATATACAGGATTTCTCTCTGCATTTACTTTGGCTTTCATTTAAAAGGTTTAAAATACCCTGAAAAAAACATACACGTGACTTTTGCCTTCTAACCAAAGAGATTATTGCTACTTATTAATATTCCAACATGACAACCCTCACCCTAATTTGAAAAGAGGACTGACAAAGCAGAAGTGTACCTACAATCACAGGTTCCACAACCATTCTTCGAAGGGTTCCTATTCGTATACTTCGACAGTGTAGAATGACGCTTTCCCAGGAGTTTTGGTAATTTATAGGTACAGCATCAGTTATTTCTTGAGAAGTAACTTTACGACGTTTTACTGGTGTGTTAGATACAATGTTGCCAAACTGCAAAGTAATTTTCAAGTATCAGAATTTCTCATTACAATTTGCTGTTAATGCAGAAACCCATTACACTGTAACAACTTAATTTTCACCCATTTTTGCATAGATAAATAGAATTACATAATATGGATGCCAACTGTATAAAGGCTGTTATTCCCCCAAGAATTTCCGCTGACATAAAAATCAGGAAAACAAAGTTTAAGTATTTTGTTAATGCAACCAGATTACAGAGGTAACTATTAGTGCTATTTGTGTACATTTTGCCACAATTATGAATTGTGATTAGTGCTTTTGGAGTTGCCAAAAAACAACATAATTACACTACTGCATTGAAGTGTGGTGCTGCTTGACATGCTCAAGACTGCTTCTCTCCTTCCTCAAAATGTTCTTTTTGGTTTTATTAGTACATTCTTTGGGTGACTGTGAAAGTGCAGAACTATTCTTCTTGAAGTATAGCACATGAGATTGCTACCAGGATCACAACATTCCAGAAGAGAGATCATACATAACCATGGAAACCCTCAGGGGACCTCTGTCGGTGAGCTGTTAGATTTTTAGGGCAGATTCCAGAATGAAGAAGCTGAGCACTGATATAAGGCATTTGGAGATTGGCTTCAACTCAAAGAATCTAGTGAAGCTGAAGTGATGCATTAGCTCAAGAGATGTGTCTGCTTTGATTTTCAAGTAGAACAATTCTAGAATATTGTTTTTAGAAGGAAAGCTGATCGTTAACTGTCAAGTGACAAGGTTTTCAATCTTAATGATACTTACAAATTTTTACTTTGTTCTATTCTGTTGAACAGTTTTCTGTGTTCATCTCATGTTTAGTGCTGATATTCTCTTTTTAGTTATAAAAAATGACTACATTGCTGTAAAAAGGTACTAAGAGCTTGAAAAATAACTACCTAAACTAAGTTACTAATCATTTTTGGCCATAGTTCATAATGCACTTTGGGATCCTTTGAATTAAAAGTGCAATAAAAAAAATTAAATAACCAAAGTAGGTCTAGTACAGGAATAGCTACAACAAACATTTTGCTACTAGTATTACCCATGAAGACATTTTATTTTGCCTGTCGGAACCTAGCTAGTGCTAGTAGGTGAAACCTGTAATACGTTTGTTTTCGTCAGAAAAGTATAAAATAGAACTCTAATCAACTGGTATACACTATATCTGTTTATAATACAGCAGTTAAGTTCTTGCCATATGAAACATTCACATATTAAGTACCATAGCCGTACTGTTACCATAGGCAATCAGTGTGAAGGGCTAAAGGATTCAGTATTAAGAGTATATAGAGTGAAAGATGGTTAGCTTTTTGCAGGATTTATGATAAATACCTAATTTAACAGAGAGACAGGGTGGGTAAGGGAATATCTTTTATTGGACCAACTTCTGTTGGTGAAAGAGACAAGAGTTTAAGCTCTTCTTCAGGTCCTCGCCCACCTTGTCTCTCAATATCCTGGGATCAACACTGCTATGTCAACACTACAAGCATTGTAACAGACACAGTTAATGGTAGTTTCCTTCTGTCATGGCTAAAACTGTAAGTATGTTCAATGTTGATGATATTTCAGCCCACATCTAATTTGCCAACAATTTTCTGTCTTTATTTCACTCACTCTAAAGTGTTCACTAAAACTCGGATGTTAGCAGTTCGTTCTTTAAGGTTAGTGAAAAGGAATATGAGGTGGTGCAGTGAAAGACAGTGGGAAGGTTTTCAAAAGGCTCAAATAGGACTTAAGTGCCTAACTTCCAATGAGTTTCAATGAAGTGTTTTCAATTATTTCCTTATGTAATTTCAGAAGAGTATTAGAAGAACTGAAATGGAAGAATTGTATTCGTGACCCTAACTTCAGGCCTTGCCATCTTAAAAGTTAATCAAACAGAGCATATTATGTAGCCTAGTAAATTTCCACAAAGGAGTGCTGACTTCTTGAATATGAATGTAATATGCTGAAATCTATAACACTAGTTCAGTGTTCTAAACACACATTTTCAAACACTTCCAACTTGGATCTGACATCCGGTGTACTATCTCAAGTACACTTGGAGTATGTCAACATTGTAATTAAACACCCACACTTGCCCTGTGTCAGCTGATTTGGGCTTGTGGGGGTTGGGCTATGGGGCTATAAAACTGCAGTGGAGACTTTTGGGGGGACACCACAAAGGGGGAACGTTCCCATAGCCTGGGCTCCAGCCCAACCCCAAATGTCTACACCACAATTTTACAGCCCTGCAGCACCAGCCAGCTGAAATGGGTCAGCTGTGGGTATTTAACTGCAATGTAGTCATATAGCTGCTGGACCTAATTCACAATAACTCAAATGTACAAGTGACCCAAAAGAGCTTTAAGCAGCACCATCATCAATTGAACACCAATTGTTATAGGGAATTTATTTATTTATTATTTTTTAAAGGATCACTGTCAAGGTTGTTAAGTCTTTAAATTAACATACCGTGAAAGCTGTCCCCTTTGACAGCACTAAAGGAGTCTGCTCATGGTGCATTTTTTGTCTTTGTTTATCCAATTCTTGCAGTGGTGCTCAACTAAAAAACAAAAATCCCCACCATGAAATCCTTAAAATAAGTGCTATTAGTTGGGACAGTTGTCAAAGTATTTAATTTTAAGGACCATCATCCTTGCCCAGTGTCCCTTTATGTTTAAAAAATTTAATGCTAAAAATTATCCTTCCATTAATGCATACAAATATTATACACCACTTCACATCCCACAATGGAAGAACAGGTCCCTAATTATATAGAAAGATAATTTGTTCAGCATTAAACACAAAGAATGTTGAGAATGTATGATTTTTTAACACATCCCTAAATGCATAAATATCTACATATATTGAACAAGTTTCCTTAGGCTTCCAATGTTGTATGAATGAGGAGAATACTTGACCAACTGTCCAAGGTGAAAAGTAATCAAATAAAGACCACTTATGACAACTTCTGGTAGGATACACCTTTAAATTTCTCATTCGCTATCTGAAATTTTATACACAGAGGTTTATTTAAAAAAAAAAAAAAAAAATTTAAACTGAGTACCTGATCTTTCATTCTTGCTTTTCTTGGTAACGTGATGGCAATTTCTGTGTCCGTTGCAACAGTACTTAATCTCTGTTCTATTCCAGAAGTATTTTCCTTTAATGCTGCTTCCACCTTTCCTGTGGAAGGCGCTGGGGAAGAACGGGCTGAATCTGCGGGTCGAGGCGATGTGCTTTCTATTCTGTTAGTGCTGCCACTGTCGTCGTCATCCTCCTCGTCGTCACTGGACAAAATAACTAGGAAGCAAATATTAAATACAAAATACAATGCTTGATGCATGTAATATTTTTTTTAAATGACTATTTAGTGGCTTTTCTCTTTTTGGATAGCTAAAACACAGAACATCAAATGTCATCTGCATCAATTTCTTCAACGTATTTTCTTTATTAATATTTACTTTGCCACCATCAGTGGAAGTGGAAATACCAACTTCGTGGTCAAGACAAATAAACCTGTTCAGTAAGGAATTAGCCGTGATCAATATGAGTTAAGCCCAATTTAATTATCTTTTGCTGGAAAGGTTCATTCTTAAAAGGCAATGGAGCCCTGGCAAATATTTAAAAAAAAATTACCATCCAAAGCACAGCTCAAGGTACTTAAATTTGAGAGGCAGCATGATACAGTACACTAAGCATGGGACTGGAACCAGAAACTCTGGAAGTTCTAATTCTGGCACTGCTATGTGGCTGTAAGCAAGCTGCTTAACCTCTCTCTCTGTGCTATTCACCCCTACGGACCTGTACACCATTCAGCGAGTAAGTTTGAATCTTATGTGGAAGCATTCAATGGGATTAATTCAAAGGTATGGGGGGGTGGACATGGTCAGAGCAATGGATAAGGAATATTGTCTTCACAGGTACATGTTACATTGGACTAGAGGGTAGTGATGTAAGCATTGGGGAGGACAAAGTAAATATGAAGAGGCTGCCGCAGTCCAGACATGAGCTGAGTATTTGGACAAGAGAACTTCAACCATGTAGATTAAATTAAAAAGGTTTGATTTTAGAAATGTTATGCAGAAAGAAACAGCAAAATGTGACATCACCTGGATGTGAGGGGCAAAGGAGAGGGAGAAGCCAAAAAACCACCTTCCCTTTTTCAAGCTTAAAGTAATGCATCCTCAGCAGGAATACTCTTTAGAAATGAAGAATCAATTATCAGCAACACGCCTAGTATTTTTAAATATATTAAGAAACGACTACATTTTCCACATTCATCATATTTTATTGTACTCATAAGGGGTGTACCTCTAAAATGCAGAACAATGCAAAATTAAAAACAAAAAAACAAGATCAGCAAAAGATTCCAAATAGTTGGCAGGAGACAAATGGAGCCAAATATCTTTCATTCTTATAGGATATTCTTGGGTATTTGGCAAGTTCAAATCATATCTAGCTATATAAAAGCATACTTACTCGGATCATTTAGTTCAGTTGGTCTTGTATTCCTCTGTCTTAAGTTTCCTGAACTTTTAGGAATTTTTGTCCCAGTTAAGAGACCAACTTTTCCATTCGGTCGCGACATAGAATGTCCTAGAATATCACGACTCAGTATGATATCAACTGGACCCTTCCCACCAGCAGAGCCATAGAACTTCTGTGTGTTCAATCCTGTACCTGGAGATTTTTGCCCTGTTGAATTCTGATGTATTGAAGATCGCAATAAAGGTCTCGGAGATTCACTTAATGTCACAGTTTGTTTGGAGCGTCTTTGCAAATCCTTACAGAAAACATTTCCATAACTTTGGCATTTGGTCTGATTTTCATTTGTCTTTTCACAGCCTGAGCAAAATGTGGAATAATCAGTTGGTTCCAAATCCTTGAATTAAAAAAAAAAAAACAGCAATAAGTACAACACATGTGGTTTTGGCATTTGTAGAAAAAGGTACAACAGAAACCCAGATTTTAATCTTGCAATTGAAATGTATATTTAAAAGAAACAAATCACTCAGACCTATGTATGTTATGTTAGCAATACCAAAAAGAACGCAAGTCTAAAGCAAGCATTAAAGAGTAGCTTGACTTTTTTGTTTTGCTTTTTAAGTGGGAGTCAAAGGGTATGTCTACACTGCAACTAGACACCCATGGCTGCCCCGTGCCACCCAACTTGGGCTCGCAGGGCTCTGGCTGAAGGCCTTTTTTATTGCAGTTTAGACTTCCAGGCTTGGGCTGGAGCCTAAGGTCTGAGACTCTCCCTCCTCGCAGCCCAGAATTCTACACAGCAATGAAACATGAAATAGTAGCTTTCAACAATAATTATCTTTCAGATGTCTTAAAGTAGAAGGTGTCAGTTTATCTTTTATGTGATGTCTCAGCATGAGCTATGCTGATGATACACCCACCACTGAACCTTGCTAGAATTAGGCTCTCTTTGAAAGCAACAGGCTATTTAAGTAGATGGTACTTTCGCCTTATTTTTATTGTGCATTTGTTTTATATCCTAAGTAGCACAAAATAAATTAAAACTTAGCAAAAATCCACACAATATATTAAATCTTATCACCACCATTTATGTATCTTTGACTGTCTCATGTGCCTTCTACTCACTAATCTAATCTCCTCCAACACTTATTCTAGTATTTCAACCTGCACAGTAGGATTCATGCAAACTAAGGCACCTTACTCTATAGACAGATTCCACCCCCCCACACACCCTTTTTTTTCCCCATTCTTTAAACATCTCTGGCATATACAGTATACACAATGGTATCATGTGGCACAGCACTCTCGCTGCACTCACATAGAATGAGCTGCAAAGAGTGGGTCAGGATTTCACCCAATGGGAGTTTTGCCATTGTCCTCACTGAGGTCAGGACGTTACCTTCTCTCTTTTTATGCTCAGCCATGTAACCATTTGACATTTTAAATTCATTGCAGGAACAGAATTCTCTCCGATAATAAATTATTCACCATATTTAGCAGTTAATATGAGTCTTGCAATTGAAACAGAAATAGAAAACAAGAATACCACCTTTGTTTAAACGGCTCACTAGCTTTAAGAGTAAACACAATATTTGACATAACTACATTACACACATTATGAACTGAATATACTGAAATGCACATACATTATGTATATCCTCCAATGCATTCATTTGACTAGAAGACAGAAAAGTGCTAAAAGGTCCAAGGATGAAAAAAATATATATGTTCGTGACATTTGATAGAAAATCAATTTACTGCAAGTAGAAGTTTTAGATCTTTAGCATGAAATTGTGCCTTTTTCTCATTTCATGTGCAAGGAGGCTCTTCTAAATTTTTTTTTCCATTCTAGTTTTTCCTCCAATCATTGGATATTTTTGTACTGAAAACTCCTCCCCCTTCCTGTCTTCACTTGACCGGAACAAAACCCAAAATGGCAGTTTTACTTCTCTATGCACAGTCCTTATTAATTACCAATATATCAGCAGGAATGGATAGTTGAGTGCTTGTACCTCTTACGTCAAGTTACCCCAAATGATGCTCGTTCACTCATAATATTTACCAAATGGTTCTGTGTTTGTGGCTTGAAAGAATAAATATTTGAAAAATGTCAACAAGTAAAGCAAGTTAAAAGTTCTTTTAAGCCTTTTAGATTTAACAGGTCACATTACAAATAAATTTAACCTAACTAGGTAAAAGAAAGTAAAAGGGAATATTAACTCTCCCATCCAAAAGGAAAGTTTAACGAAGTCAGACATTTTTTTCCAGTGGCAACAAAAAACGGTTACCTACCTTTCGTAACTGTTCTTTGAGATGCGTTGTTCATGTCCATTCCATTCTAGGTGTGTGCGCACCCACGTGCATGGCCGTCCGAGACTTGCCTTAGCGGTGCCTATGGGGACAGCTGCAGCGCCCTCTGGAGTGCTGCGCTCATGGCGCAGTATATCAAGCTCTATCAGCCTAGGCCCTCTCACTTTTTTCTTGCCAACAACTCCAACAGAGGGGCAGAAGGGCAAGTAATGGAATGGACATGAGCAACAAGTTGCTAAGAACAGTTATGAAAGAAAGGTAACCATTTTTTCTTCTTCGAGTGCTTACTCATGTCGATTCCATTCTAGGTGACTCACAAGCAGACTCCTCAGAAGCCAGCTCAGAGTTCACAACCTTGCAGCACTGCTCTGCCAAAGCCAGCGTCATCCCAAGCTTGCTGGGTAAGCACATAATGAGATGCTAACGTGTGGACGGATGACCAGGTAGCAGCCCAACAGATCTCTTGGATCGGCACCCATGCTAGGAAGGCTGCTGAGGATGCCTGTGCCCTAGCCGAGTGAGCCGTCACGATCGCTGGCGGGAGCACCTTCGCCAGCTCAGAACAATAACAGATGCAGGCCGTGATCCAAGATGGAATTCTTTGGGTAGACACTCGGTAACCTTTCATCCTGTCCACGACAGCAACAAACAGCTGCGTTGACTTGCGGAATGGCTTGGTCCTAGCTATGTAGAAGGCCAGCACCCGTCTGACATCCAGGGTATGCAGTCTGCGTTCCTCATCCGACGCATGAGGCAGAAGACCGTTAGGTACACGTTCTGACCCACATGAAACTGGGCGACGATCTTGGGACAGGTGCGGACGCAGCTGGACCGTGTCCTTGTAGAAAAATGTATAGGGCGGCTCCAAAGTGAGCGCCCTGATCTCAGACACCCTGAGGGTCAAAGTTATGGCAACCAAGAAATAAACTTTCCAAGAAAGAAGCAGGAGGAGCACGAAACCAGGGGCCCTTGAGCCATGACAACACAAGATTCAGGTCCCAAGGGGAGACCGGGTCCCGGATGTGCAGGTAGAGGTGCTCCAGACCTTTTAAGAATCGTGCCATCATAGGATGGGCAAAAATCGACCTGCCTTGAAATGGAGAGTGGAACACCGAAATGGCCGCCAGGTAGACTAACCGAAGAGAGCGACAGGCCCTGGGTGCAGTAAATAGGCCAGGACACGATGCAGCGGGGCCTCCGAGACCCGAAGTTGTCAATCCGAGGCCCAACACATGAATCATTTCCACTTTTCCAGGCAGGTCACCTGGTGAACAAGACCTGCTGGACCCCAGCAGAGCATGGTCGCTCATCCGCATTCAGCCATGCAGTAGCCATGCTGTCAGGTGCAGCGCCGCCAGGTTCGGATCAGCACTGTGCTGTGGTTCTGGGACAGCAGATCCGGCTGAAGAGGTAGCTGCAGCGGGGCGGATGCCAAAAGACTGAGTGACATGCCCAACCAGTGTTGGCGAGGCCACACTGGGGCTGTGAGGATGATGCTCACCCTGTCCTGCTTCACTTTTATCAGGACCCTGTGAATTAGGGGCACCGGCAGGAAGGCATACATCAGCGCTCGCGACCATGTATCAAGATGGCATCTGACAGGGATCCCTTGTCCCTGCTCTGCAGGAAACAGAACACGTTTCCTGTTCTGCCTGGAAGCAAGCCAGTCCACTTGGGGACTCCCCCACCTGCAGAAGATCAGGCTGACCACCTCCAGATGGAGCAACCATTCGTGGCGAGATCAGAAGGCTCTGCTGAGGCGATCTGTCACAACGTTCTTGGCACCACGTAGGTGGGCGGCCACCAGATGAATGGCATGCCACACACAAAAGTTCCAATGGCTGAGGGCCTCCTGACAGATGACCAAAGACCTGTCCCCGTCCTGTCTTTTGATGTAATACATCGCGGCGGTATTGTCCGTCAGGACCTGCACTACCTTGCCTTTTAGGTGGGGGAAGAAGGCCTGGCAGGCTAAGCGAACCGCTAAGCTCCCTGACGTTGATATGGAGGGTTAGATCGTCCCGCAGCCAGTGGCCCTGGGTGCTGAGCTCGCCCAGATGGGCTCCCCATCCCAGATCTGAGGCATAGGATACCAGAGTCAGTGATGGGGACGGAGTCACGAAGGGAACTCCCGCAGCACCAATCAGGGATCTAGCCACCAGTTGAGGGAAGAAAGGACACAGTCTGGTACCCTGTCCATCCGATCCAGGAAATGTCTGTTGGGAACGTAGACCAAGGCGAGCCATGCTTGTAGGGGCTGTAGGTGGAGCCGAGCATGGCTAACCACGTATGTGCATGCGGCCATATGACCCACCAGCCATAGGCAGGTATAGGCCGTAGAGAGCAGGTGGTTCTTCAGATGGGAGATCAGGTCCAACATGGCCCGAAAGTGCGCTTCCAGTAGGAAGGCCCTGGCCTGCATGGAGTCTAAAACAACTCCGATGAACTCTATGTGCTGGACTGGCACTAACATTGGACTTTTCTATATTTATTAACAGGCCCAGGTCGCAGCAGGTGGAACATACCAGATCGAGGCTGCCCCACACTTGATCTGGAGACCTGTCCTGGATGAGCCAGTCGTTGAGGTACGGAGATAGGTGGACCCCACGACACCTGAGGTAAGCTGCTACCAGCGTCATGCACTTTGTGAACACCCTGGGGGCCAAAGAGAGGCCAAAGGGCAGCACCATGAACTGGAAATGGTGTGCTCCCACCAAAAAACAGAGGAAGCGCCTGTGCCCCAGGAATATAGAAATATGGAAAAAAGTGTCCTTTATGTCGAGAGCAGCATAACAGTCTCCCAGAACCAGGGAGGGGATGATGGAGGCCCGGGAGACCATGCAAAACTTCTGTTTCTGGAGAGACTTGTTGAAGTGGTGCAGGTCCAGGATAGGTCGGAGGCCCCCTTTGGCTTTTGGGATTAGGAAGTACCAAGAATAGAACCCCCTTCCTTTCATGACCCAAGGAACGTCCTCCATGGCCTCCAGACGCAGAAGGTTGTCGACCTTCTGAGCGAGGAGTTGCTCATAAGAAGGGTCCCTGAAGAGGGATGGGGAAGTGAGGGGTGGGCAAAAATTGCAGGGTATAGCCTCGAGCAATTATGTCCATGACTCAACGGTCCGATGTAACTCTCAACCAGGCTGAGTGGTAAGGGAAAAGGCAGTTGAGGAAAGGTGGTGGATCCGGGGAATTGGCTGGGGCATCGCTCTCAACCGCTCCATCAATACGGGCGCTTCTGCCCCGTTGAATGTTTAGCCTGGCAAGGCTGCGTGGGCAAGCAGGAGGCAGAAGGGCGGCGACGACCAAAGCTGGTGTCCATATCCCCTCTCCTGGCAGGTCCGGAACCAGGTTGCCACAACCTTGGCAGTGGAGGCAGCCGGAATGTCTTACGCGTTGACTGCAGCATGTGGATGCCCAGGGAATAGAGATTTGTTTCGGTGTCCTTTACTTTATGCTGCCTCACATCCGTTTGATCAGAAAACGGACCGTTTCCATCAAAGGAAAGGTCCTGAATGGAGGTCTGCATCTCCTGGGAGAGTCCAACAGTTTGAAGCCAGGAGCTGCGCCTCATCACCACTGCAGACGCCACCACCCTGGGTCCACTGCATCCCACACCATTTGCACGGCACAGCGGGCCGGTGAGGTGCCCTCCTGCACGAGAGTGCCAAACTCCTGGGCCTGCTCCTGCGGGAGGGACTCCTTAAATTTATGGAGTGTGTCCCAAAAATTAAAGTTATAGCGGCCCAGGAGGGCCTGGTGGTTTGCCACCCAAAACTGTAGACTTGTTCGGAAGAAAAATTTATTCAACGGCAAGTCCAGCTGCTTGGCCTCCTTGTTTTTTGGGGTGGAACTAAAGTGCACCTGCTTCTCCTTTTCCTTGGCCGCGGGGGTTGCCAAGGGGGGGGGGGGGGGGGGAGAAGGAGGGAGGGGTTTATAAAGATATTCAAAACTTGTTGCCGGAACAAAGTTCTTTCTCTCGGCTCGTTTTGAGGTAGGAGGGATAGAGAAGGGCATCTATCAATTTTGAGGACCCCTTCATGCACTGGCAGTGCTATATGGGCAGGGGTTGAGGCTGACAGGACCGTAAACAGAGTGTCCTCCTGTTCAGCCATCTCTTCCACTTGTAAGCCTAGATTGTCGGCTACCCACCGGAGCAAGGCCTGGTGGTCCTTAAAGTGATCAGGCGGGCTGGTGCTGAATGGGCCCGCGACTGCTTCATCGGGGGAGGACGAGGAAGACTGTATGGGCGGAGGGGGGAACCTGTTCCTCCTTCTCCACTGGAGAGGATGGCTTGCGGGTAGGCAAAGCCTCTTGAAGTTTGGCCACCAGGTGTTCCTCCAGTGCCGGGCCCAGCACCAACTATGCCGGTGGCCACTGCTCCACAGCAGCGGCCAATGAGTGGACTGATGGGGGCATTACCATGACTGGAACACCCCTGGCATTCCAACACTGCCACTGAGCAGGCCACTGTCCTGGCTGCCACTGTCCTGGCTGCCACCACTGTTGGCTCCGATGCCCAGTCCCACCGCTGAGGCCGGGGTGACGGGCTGAAGCAGCCCTCGGTACCAGAGAAGCCCCCTTCCAGAGACCACAGAGGGACTTACGAGGCCTGGGTCCGCCTAGAGACCACTGAAACCAGACATCTGTGCCCCGCCCGAGGAGACCGGTGCCGATAGCGTGGTGAGTAGGTGCTGTGCCGAGGAGGCTGGAGGCGGGAAGATGATCATTCCCACGGTGTCAGTGACCTGGAATGGTGCCAGGACCATGATCTTCGGGACAGTGACCAGCGCCAGTAATATGGGGACCGGCGCCTCCCTCCTAGCAAGATGTGCCGAGACTATGGCGACCGTGACCACAGAGCTGGCGACCGATGGTAAGCCATCGCCGATCTCAATGACATCATTGGCGACCAGCTGCTCACTGAGGAGCCTTATCGACCAACTCGCCCTCTTGGGGAGCCTTAGACGAAGCCTGCAGCACTGGTGGCGCTGGTTGTGCAGGCGGAGGCTGTGCTCCTTTGACATCTGGGCCTTTAAAGGCGTCAGTGCCAGCAGGAGAGAAGGTCCGGTCTCACTCACAGGAGTCAAAGGACCTTTTTCAGGCAGACTGTCCCAACCAGGGAGGGCCAACTGCAGGCCTCTGGTGTAGGCAGGCAGCTCGGGGCCAGCTCCTTGCTCACAGCCTTCTTCGCTGATGCCGGGGAACCGTACTTCTCAGCCCTTTTCTTTGGCACCGGCAATGTGGAGCGGTGCCAGGAGGGCACCAGTGCCAATGGTGCTCTTTTCCGATGCCGAGGTGCTGGGAGACTCATGCTGAGATGGCTTGAACACCAGGCGGAGGGCGGACGCCAAGCCTGATGTGTGTCTCCTTCTGCGTGCAAGGCTTTAAGTTCCTACAAATGCGGCACCACTCTAACGTGTGCTTCCCCCACGCACTTGAGACAGATGCCGTGAGGGTCGCTAACAGGCATAGGCCTGTTACAGGAGTCGCAAGGCTTAAAGCCCAAAGACCAGGGCACAAAGTCTATGCTGGGACCTAGCTACTAATACTAACTACCACAATTAACAGGTACTTAACACTAAAGATAACTATATACAAAGCCGAAAGGCACAAAGTTCAAAGAAAGTAACCGCAATTCCTTGAAGAGCAAGGAAGGCACTCCGACTGACCACCACGGGCAGTAAGTCGGAACTGAGAGGGCGCAGGGTCAGGGGTGCCCGATATACCGCACCATAAGCACGGCACTCCAGAGTACACCACAGCTGCCCTACAGGTACCACTAAAGCAAAATGTCTCCAACGGCTGTGCACGTGGGAGCGCACACACCTAGAATGGAATCAACATGAGCAAGAACTCGAAGAACAGATTAATTTTTATTATATTACAGATCAATATCTATGGAAAACTACCATCTCAAGGAGGGTATTCATGTATCTTTTTAATAACATTTATTCTCTTTTGTCTGAAACACTAAAGAGTTATCTCTTTTGTTTAGCAGATTCCTTTTGTTTTAAAATACTAACACACTGAAATATTATTACTATTTTATATGGAACACAAACAAGTATTGCAAATTACTGGCATTTTCAGGTTTGTCAAAATATAACTGATCATGTTCAAGTATGGGAAACGATTGAAATAATTTAGACTCTGACCATTCTGTTGCTACATCATCAGAAAGAGAAGATTACTTACTTGTAACTGGAGGTTCTTCGAGATATGTGGTTCCTCTATCTCTATTCCACTGAGGGTTATGCAACATGCATTTGGAGCCGGAGATTTTGAAAGTAGTAGTGTCGTTTGGCCCAAGCATGTGGTCAGCCTCACGGTTTTGTCCGAGGCAATAAAAGGCGGAGTGAACAGATTGCACCCTCAGTTCCTTCTATACCGTGAACCAAGAAATCCGCAGCACAGGGGAAGGAAGGTGAGATTGGTATATAGATAAGGACCACAAATCTCGAAGAATCTCCAGTTATATGTAAGTAACCTCCTCTTCTTTGAGTGATTGTCTCTATTATATTCCACTCACGGTGATTAACAAGCAGTACCTAGTTAGGAGGAAGATGCAAGGAAGATGACAGAACTGTGGAGCAGAGACCAGCCACGCCGAATGAGACATCTGTCACAGAGTCTTGAACCAAGGTGTAATGGGAAGAAATGGTATGTATTGAACTCCTTGTGGCCGCCCTACATACATCCGTAAGCAGCACATTGTGAAGCGTGGCCATACTGGATGCCTGTGCTCTCGTGGAGTGAGCTCGTACCCCAAGGGGTGGAGACAGTTCAGATAATCGATAGAACATAATGCACCCCGAAACCCACTTAGAAATTTGCTCAGGGAATATGGCTTGCCACTTAATCCTCTCCATTACAGCAATAAACAGTCTAGGGGACTTCCTGAATGGCCTCATCCTCTGCGGGTAAAAGGCCAGGGACCTCTGGATGTTGAGGAAGTGAAGGCACTGTTCCTCCTCTGAGGAGTGCGAATTTGGAAAGAAAGCAGGTAAGTGAATGGTTTGTTTGAGGTCAAAGCAAGGAACCGCTTTAGCAGAATCTTGAGGTGCATCTTATGGAACGTGGTGAAGGGTGATGAGGTCCATCATCATGGCCCCCAGTTTGCCTACCCTTCTCACAGAAATAATACCTACCAGGAAGGAGAGGAGAGACAGTGAGCAAGAAGCCAGAATTTTGAAGGACAATTTCATCAATGCCGTGAGGACAAAGTTGAAATCCCACTTGGGAGCGATAGATTGAATGGGAGGATAAGTTCATAAGAGACCCTTCCAGAACCTTGCAACAAAGGGGTGCATAAAGACAAAGGTCTCCTCCACGGGGGGTGAAAAGCACTAATGGTTGCTACATGCACCTTGATGGAGTTGAGAGCGAGTGTCAAGGCCTTCAGCAATAGGAGATAGCCCAAAAGGAAAGGAACACCCACAGCCCCAGGAGCAAGACCCTTCTGCTGGGCCTAGGAGGCGAAATATTGCCACTTGGCTCGATTTGACTGCCTCATGGATTTTTCCTGTTACTTGAGAATACTACTTGTACTGCTGACAAACACTTCAGTTCTAGCGAAGATACCCATCCAAAAATCAAGCTCTAAAGAGCAGCGCCTGTGGATCGATGTGTCTGATCCTGCCGTTGAGTTGCATGAGCAGTTCCAGAAAAGCCAGAAGCAGAAACGGAGGACATGCTGACATCCGGAAGAGGGAAAACGAGAATTGAAGAGGACAGAACAAGTCGATCAGGATGACCATAGCTCTCTCCCGTCTGATCTTGTGGTGGATACGGGACAGGAGCGGTAGGGGAAGAGAGGCATAATTGATGTGGTCCGACCAGCATATGACTAGGACAATGTCTTGGGAACGGGTGCAGAGCCCTTCCCTGGAGGAGTACTGGATGCATTTGCTGTTGGTGTGGGAGGCAAAAAGGTCCCTGATCGGAGTTCCCCATCAGTCAAAAATGTCATTGACTACAGAGTTGTGAAGTTCCCATTTGTGGTTGGTCACGAATTTCCTGCTGCGAGAGTCCACAATCATGTTCGGAGTCCTCGGAAGACAAGATGCGTAAAACAGGATATTGTGTGCGATGCACCAGTTCCACAAGCAAACCGCCTCTGCACAAAGTGCTGGTGACTTTGTGCCCCCTTGCTTGTTTATGTAGTAAATGGTGGTGGTATCATCTAACATGATGAGAACTCGACGGGAGTGGATAGACAGGAGAAATGCACGACACACACTCCTTTCTGCCCCAAGCTCCAGGATGTTGATGTGCATGCTGGATTCCTGAGCGGTCCAAGTTCCTTGTGTCAGGTGATAGCACATGTGGGCACCCCATCTATTGAGTGATGCATCTGTGATGATCATTGTGCATGGGGAAGACTGAAGGAAGGGTATTCTGGTGCAAAATTGAATTGGTCCTTCCACCACTGAAAACAAGATGAGAATCTTGGGTGTGTGTGTGGTGGTGGTGGTGGTGTGAATGGGATAGTCAGTAGAAGGTCCATGGAATGGTTCGTAGGAGAATAGGCTCTCTGTAGCCACAGAGAAAGCAGAGACAAGCAAAGGAGGTGACATATGTGCACATCGCCATGTAGCCAAAAAGGGAAAGGCAAGTTCTGGCAGGAACAGAAGGACTGGAAGTCACCATAGTAATCAGTTCTAACAGGGTCTGGAATCTGTCCTCTGGTAGGGTAGGCACATGCAGAGACCGCACTGATGCATGGCCCAATGAACTCTAGGGACTGTGTGGGGTCCAATGTCAATTTTTTGTTGTTGATGCTCAGCCCCAGGAAGGAGAGCAGTAGAAGCAGCAGGGAGGTAGATACTTGAGCCTCCTGTTTGGATCATGCTGCTAGCAGCCAGTCATCGAGATAGGGGAATATAAGGGCTGGTCTACACTACCATGGTAAATCGATCTAACTTACGCAACTTCAGTTACGTGAATAACGTAACTGAAGTAGACGTTGTTAGATCCACTTACCGCAGTGGCTACACTGCACTGTGTCGACGGGAGAGCGTCTCCTGTCGACTTCCCTTGTGCTTCTCGGGGAGGTGAAGTACACAAATCGATGGGAGTGCGGGTTTTCACCAGACCCGCTCAGCAGGGCTGATCTACCAGCAAGTGTAGACATACCCTAAGGATCCCTCGACACTGGAGGTGGGCAACCATTACAGAGAAAACCTTGCTAAAGACCAGTGGAGCAGTAACGAGTCCAAATGGTAGAACCCTGTATTGGAAGTGTCGAGAGCCTACCATGAATCCTCTGTGGGTAGGATGAATATGTGGAAGTAAGCGTCTTGCATATCAAAAGCCGTAACCCATGTGCCTCTTTCTAGCAAGGGTATAATTGGCTGCAAGAGTGACCATAAAAAACTTTGGTCCACGTATGAAGTGAGATAGATGACAGATCTAGGATTGGTCTCCATCCTCCTTTTTTCTTAGGTACCAGGAAATAAGTGGAATAGAACCCTGTGCCTCAAAAGGCCATGGGAACAGGTTCCGTCGCTCCCCTTTGAAGGAGGGCATCTACCTCTAGGGCGAGGATACTATCATGGGAGTGGTCCCAGAGGCAGGACGGGGGATGTGGATGAGGTAGTATCATGAACTTGATCACATAGCCATGTCAAATGGCATCCAGAACCCACTTGTCCGTTATCACACTTCAGACTGGTAGAAAGAGTGCTAGATGTTCCCCAGAGGGGGTGGGTTGTATGTATGGTGGAATGCAAGGTGGTTGTTGGCTCTCTAAATGCACTCAGAAATATCGCTTATGCGAAGACTGAGTACACGGTGTTGAAGACTGTGCTGACGGACCAGGTGGATGGGATTGTTGGGTCTTCTGATTCTTAAAAGGAGGCTCGTAGGGTTGCTCAAAGAATTGAGGAGTTCTGAACTGTTGTGCAAGGGGTGGGTGGTTGAACTTGCATTTGGGTGCTGATGTGTATATATACACCCAGTGATCGCAGAGTAGTCTGGAGTCCTTGAGGGAGTGAAGGTAATCATCAGTCTTCGGGTTGAAGAGGAGAGAATTATTGAAAGGGAGGTCTTCAATAGTATTCTGCACCTCCCAGACAAATGCAACCAGGGTTCTCTTCTCATGACGATCCCTGTGGCCACAGTGCGTGAAGATGTGTCCACCAAATCCACCACTGCCTGGAGTGTCGTCCTGGCAACCAATTTGCCTTCCTCTAAGATAGTATGGAATTGGGCAAGGTCCTGCTGCGGAAGTTTGTCAGCAAAGTCCACTAACTGGTCATAGTTCAGAAAGTCATATTTTGCTAGTAAAGCAAGGTAACTGGAGAGCCAAAACTGAAGGCTAGCTTAAGAAAAGCTCTTACAACCTACGAGGTCCAATCTCCTACCCGCCTTCTCAGTTGGAGTAGAACACAGATGATGTTGCCTGGCCTGTTCCGTTGCTGCTTGAATAACCAGGGAATTGGGGGGTTGGTGAAGGGATCTGAGTTTTTCTCACCCAATACATAGTATCTCTTTTCCACCCCCTTCTGGGGTGGGTGAACAGGTGGCCAGAGTATGCCAGACAGTGTGGAGCTGTTGGAGAATAGCATCGTTGACTGACATACTAACTATATACAAGAATAAAAGTCTTTTTTCTGTGTTTTAGAAAGAACATTCCAAGAGATGAGAAAACAACTGAGGCTCCGATTCAGACCATGTGGCTGAGAGAAAGGACTGCGGGCACAGGCGGTCCGCCCTGCCCTTTATCACCTCAGACCAAATCAAGGGTGCATGCGCAGACCCAGGGTGCATTCGCAGACCAATGGATACTACTACTTCCCAAAATCTCCGGATGCATGGCACATGCATATTACCCTCCACAGAATAAAACAGGGATCATCATTTGAAGAAATAAATATTATAAAGGTATACACAGTACCAATATTGACTCTTTACAATTTGGATGTGTCAGAGTGGTAGATAAACATATTTTAAATCACTGAAACATTCTGTTGCCAGTTACAAACACTTTTAAAACTGTAACTATTTCCACTCTGAAAAACTTGAGCTGTGTCTTACTGATGCTACTCGTTTCTGAAGTTAAAATAGAATTTCGCATTTTGTATCTAACCCACCTCTAAGTGGGTTAAACAGTTTTTTGTAGCAGGAGACAGAGGCAAATCAGATTGACATGAACTGCAGTGACGTTTCTGTTGTACCTTCCTCTTAATTTCAGATTCCGATTCTGATCCTGACTCTTCTGTGTTCTCCATTATACTTTCTATGGGGGGGAAAAAAAATCAAATAAATTAACACAGAGAAATCAATGTATTATCTTTAGATGCAGAAAAGACTTTTGACAGGAGTGGGCTGGAGGTATATGTTTTACACTGTAGAAAAATTTGGATTGGAACCCATATTTAGTTCCTGGATCCAACTGTTATATTCTTACCTAGTCCCCCATATCACAACCAACAATGTGACCTCTTCAGCCTCTTCTGGGGTACTAGAAAACTGTGTTTGCTGACCCCATTAACTTTTTTATTTGGCTCTTGAGCCCCTGGCAATAGCTGTACAGGCTCATTAAAATATCTGAGGCATACAACTTGGTTCCATGGAGTATAAATTGATGTTATATGCAGACAATACCCTTTTGCATACATCGAAAACCAGAAACCACTATTCCAACCTCCCTATCATTAATTCAAAAATTCAGAGCAATATCTGGTTACAAAATAAATTGGGAAAAATCAGAACTATTTCTCTGTTGTCATGTAGTTGGGCTTTTTCCACAGGCAAACTGATGCAATTAAGTACCGCAATATACAAGTACCAAGAAACATTAATACATTTATCTTCACTAGTTTGGAATCCGTCCTCTGTCAAATAACTAGTTATATAAATAGGTGGCATCCACTCTCCCTGAGCCTGTAGGGAACGGTTAGTACAATAAAAATGAATATTCTGCCTAGACTACTCTATATTCTATCTATATCCCTCTGTCTAATCAAGGCCCATTAACTCCAGCTCCCTATAGCCAAAAGGTAGGTTTGCGCTCCCAGACCTACAAAATTACTATTGTGCTTTTATCATGTTACAGATGTTGGTTCCAGCATTCTAATACCCTTATATCTATACAAGAGGAAGCGGAAAGGGTATTAATGCATCCAATTCCTCCCATGGAGCTCCTGGGTGCTTCTTTTTGTCCAATGGAAAAAAAATAAGGTGCCTACAGTGGTGGCTGCGAGGAGGGTCTGGACTATCCTAGCTAAGAGGTACCAATTTCATCCTCACTACAAAATTACCTATCAAGTGTAACTCAAACTTGCAAATTTGGGGGAGGGGGGGAAGGAGAGGGAACTATAATTACAAAGAACTAGCTGAGCAAGGGCATGAAACAGATTTCCCAGTTAGTCAAGGATAAAGGCTCTTGTCTCTTTTCTAAACACTAAAGAAACCATATGACCTGCCACCCTCAGTAGAGTGGCTGTCCTTACAACTAACACACTTGCTAATGTATCAATTTGGTCTGGATGCCCTAGGACTGTCACAGGCCCCAGAGCTACTGGGGACCTTGGAATGCTTCATTATCTCCCCCAAACCTATATTCACTATGTATACTTTACTAACAAAGAAAAATTCTAGTGGTCTGGAGTGCTTTGTGAAAGCATAGGAAGGGGAGTTATCACAGCCCGTAAAAGAACCCCAGTGGCAGACTATATATGTTAAAAATGCTTCTGTGGATCTCAGGCTACACCCGATACAGCAAAAGATTCTATTCAAAATATACTCGATGCCACAAAGGTTGAGCAAGATAGAGTCTTGTCCTCTGATGTTTGTTGGCACTGTAATAAAGAAAAGAACTCTGATACATATGCTATGGGACTGTCCAACTGTCAGGCAGCTGTGGAAAGAGGTATGCACAAGAGTGAAAATAGTGCTTGGTTTCAGCAACCAAATCTTAGCTGAAAGTTATATCATAGGTTCTGTACCTACTACACTGGGAGTAACTCCATCACAAAAACTTGGGTTCTTGAGGACTGTAATGACTACCAACTGCATGATTTTACAAAAATGGAGAAGTAGGCTTATACCCAGAATATAGCAATGCCATTTGTACCTGTATGAGTTAGCAGTGAAAGAAAGAAGAGCTTATAGACATGGAGAGCAATTATATGAATTTGAAGACATCTGGACTCCATTTCTTGATACATTTGGATAAAGAATGCTGAGATAGATCAGGTGGAATGAAAGTCTGGCATTCTGTGAGCTATCAGCTTTTTCCCTTTCTTCTTCCCCATCTCCACCTTCCCTTTTTTGACTATTTGTTTGTCTCTTTTTTATTGTTACCCCCAACGTAATATTATGTTTGTCTGATTTATCATGCCATTGAGCCATATCTGCATGGCTGAATGGCATGATAAACATATGAATGGTTAAGTGACAACTTTGCTAGTGAAGTAAAACTAGCTGTAATCAATAGACATAATACCCAATCAAGTTTCAACTACATAGAGGAATAGCTAATGATTAGGGCCCTACCAAATTCATGGTCCATTTTGGTCAATTTCATAATCATAGGATTTTTTAAAATTGTAAATGTCATGATTTCAGCTATTTCAATCTGAAATTTCACGGTGTTGTAATTGTAGGGATCCTGACCCAAATGGGGGGTGGGGGATGGGGGGGTACGGTACTGCTACCCTTACTTCTGTAGTGCTGCTAGCGGCAGCGCTGCCTTCAGAGCTGGGCATGGGCAGCTGGAGAGTGGCGGCTGCTGGCTGGAAGCCCAGCTCTCAAGCCAGAGCCACCACCATCAGCAGCAGCACAGAAGGATGGCATGGTATGGTATGGTATGGCCACCCTTACTTCTGTGCTGCTGCTGGTGGGGTGCTGCCTTCAGAGCTGGGTGCCTGGCCAACAGTCACCACTCTCCGGCCACCCAGCTCTGAAGACAGTGCATAAGTAAGGGTGGCAATACCGCAGCCCCCTTAAAATAATACTATGACCCCCCGGCAACTCCCTTTTGGGCCTGGATCCCCAATTTCAGAAATACTGGTCTCCCCAGTAAAATCTGTATAGTATAGGTCCAAAAGCACACAAAACACCAGATTTCATGGGGAGAGACCAGATTTCACAGTCCGTAATGCGTTTTTCATGGCCGTGAATTTGGTAGGGCCCTACTAATGATTTTCTAAATAAAGAATAAAAAAAAAAAAAAAAAAACACCAAAAGAAAAATGTTGAACTTTTTGTTTTAGAAATCAGTCACCATTTGCAGATACCCATTTTATAAATGGACCTGGGGTGTGCCTCAGTGAAATCTGTAATTTTAATATTATTTCCTAACAGGTGACCTTGTCTTGAAAACACCTTGCTAACTTCACTCCACACCAGAAGAACCCAGTCTCTGGCAATGGAGACTCTGCCAAGAATAAAGAAAAGGAAGTAGTACATGACTCCTACAGCTTCTGCTTTACCATGAAAAGCTCAGAGCCAACGCAACCTCAGAAATGAGGAAAGGCCAGGCCAGCCAAGGAGGTGGTGATTTCCATAGGAAATCTACTGATGGGAGCACTTACTTGGAGCAACTGTGAAATACCAAGGGTTGTCTTAATTGGGAATTTTTCCACTGGTACAAACCCAGTGTAGATGTTATGCGTTGGTATAAGCTGTTTCTGCGCAAGCCCTACTTTACAAAGGTGGAGCTCATCTATACTGATGGAGCTGCACTAGTATAGCTACACTGGTACAAAAAATCCTTAATGCAAAAAAGCCCTAGTTTACGTTTTCAGATAGGCTACTTTGCACAATGTTGTAAAAATAATGGCTTCTCATTTCAAGATTATTTTAATAAAAATGTGCAATTTACTCTAATTGCATTTAATTATAATATTTTATTTTACATTAGAACTTTCTTTTAAGGCTACACTATTTAAAATAGATATACATGCCATTTAAAAGAAGTACTGATTGTCCCATTCTCCTTCACACCCCCATCTCCCTGACAACTGCATGGATCATTGACTCTTACATTTAGAGAAGGATCTATTTTCAATCAAGAAATAATTGAACTTTAAGAGGATTCTATTCATATACAGAATTTAAAGTTAAAAATGTTTACATATTTCAGTTAATACTAAGATAAAATGAGAAATAATTCCAGCAGAATCATTAGGACACTGTCGGTTGGGTAAAAAAGCATATTACCTCAAGTTCTCCTTTGATAATCTGGATCCCTACCAAGGAAACTCAATACCTCTGATATTCTATTATTATATATTTGTAATACCACATTACCTATGAGTCCTGGACTTGGACCAGAATCCCACTGACCTAAGTGCTGTACAAACACAGAACAAAAAAAGATGGTCCCTGCCCCAGAGAGTTTATAATGTAAGTATAAGAAAAGAGACAGAAGACAGGACAACAGGGGCGTAAAAGGAAACAATACTGATCAGCGTGATAGGCAGAAGTCTCAGCACACCAACAGTCTAACTGTTAATTTTTTTGTAGTTTTAAGGAAGGCTTGAATGAGGATGAGTTAGCTTTACAGATGTTTATGGGGAGCTCCTCTTAAGCACGAGGGACAGCACGGAGAAAGCACAAAGGTGCTTGTTTGAAAATTTAACAAGTGGGAGACAGAGACTGGCATTATTGGCTGACTGGAGGTGGACATCAACCTCTTAACAGCGAATGAGATGTGATAGATAGGATGGGGACAGGCTGGGAGGGGCCTTCAAAGTGAAGACAAGTGGCTTATATGTGATGCAATAGAGGGGGAAGCTGATGGAGGGATGCAAAGAGAGGGGTGACATAGCCAAAGCAATGGGCTAGGACAGGGGTTCTCAAACTGGGGGTCGGGACCCCTTAGGGGGTCGTGACGTTATTATGTGGGGGGTTGCGAGATGTCAGCCTCCACCCCAAACCCTGCTTTGCCTGCAGCATTTATAATGGTGGGGCGGGGGGGGGGCCACACTCAGAGGCTTACTGTGTGAAAGGGGTCACCAGTACAAGAGTTTGAGAATCACTGGGCTAGGACAGTGATTCTCAAACTATGTGTCAGGACCTGTTTTAATGGGGTTGTCAGGGCTGGCGTTAGACTTGCTGGGGCCCAGGGCCAACACCCAATCCCCACCGCCTGGGGCCGAAGTTGAAGCCCGAGATCATAAGTCCTGGGCGGCTGGGCTCAGGTTACAGGCCCCCTGCCCAGGGCTGAAGCCCTTGGGCTTCATCTTTGGCCAGCTCGCCCACCCAGGGTGGTGGGACTTGGGCTTTGCCCCCTCCACACACACACTTGGGTGGGCTCATGCTTCGGTACCCCCCCTCCTGGGGTCACATAGTAATTTTTGTTGTCAGAAGGGAGTCACGGTGCAATGAAGTTTGAGAACCGCTGGGCTAGGACAATGACCTTTGCAACAGCATTTGAATGGATATGAGTGGGACAAGACTGCATTTGTCAAGGCCAGAGAAAAAAATTGCAGTCATTAAGACATGAGGTAATAGCCTGGATAAGAGTTTCAGATCTGAGGAATAATAGGAAAGGCTGTATTTTACAGCTGTTATGCAGAAAGTATCGGCAAGATTTAGACATAGCCTGGGTAGGTCTAGGTCCAGGTCAGAGTCAAAGATGACACCCAGGTTATGGGATTGAGCAACAGGCAGGATGATAGTGTCGCCCACAGTGTTTGAGCTAGGAGGTAGCATGGAGGGCTGGACAGGAGAAGGAAAAAGGGGTTATTCACCTTGTGCAGTAACTCTAGTTTTTCTAGAGTTGTCCCACTATGATACTCCACTATAGATGTATCCGAGTCCCTATGCCTCAGCTCAGAGATTTTAGGTAGCAGTGTCCATTTGGACCGCACATGTGCTGTCCCTGTCTCATGCCTTGCCTTGAGGTTATCTAGTGCTGAACAGGTGAACCGTCTTCAGTTCCTTCTCTATCACAGAGCCCTTATTAAGAGCTCTGAAGTAGATAGTGTTGGATTGTGGGAAGGCGGCGAGTCATGAAGCACCCATAGGGACATGCATCTCGAAGAACCACAGTTACTGCACAAGGTAAGTAACCTCCTCTTCTTTGAGTAATGTCTCTACAGGTGCACCACTGTAGGTGACTACAGCAGTAAATGGAGGGTTGGGGCTTCAAAGTAGAGTCTAGTACTGATGATAAAAACCATGGATCCAAATATAGAATCTGATGTCAAGTCATAGGTGATCGCATAATGTTCCACAAAAGTAAGAGCAGATGCCCAAGTTGCTGCTCTGCATATTTCTGTGATGCGAACGTTTTTCATGAAGGCTATAGGAATGAGTTCAAACTGCAGATGGAGGTTGAAGATTGAGGGTATAATAGCAATAGGTAATGCATGGGACAGGGTCAGGCCAGATGGCCACAGGAGAGTGATAGAAGGTAGATACATTAGCCCCAGATTAAGCAGGTCCCTTTTCCCTGAGTAAGATAATAGACTGTTCCAGAACAATCAGGAAGTTGCTGGAACCAATTAAGGTAGGCAGGTTAATTAGGACACCTGGAGCCAATTAAGAAGCTACTGGAATCAATTAAGGCGGGCAGGCTAATCAGGCACCTGGTTTAAAAAGGACCTCACTTCAGTTAGTGAGGCGTGTGCGAGGAGCTGAGAGTGGGAAGGCGTACTGCTGGAGGACTGAGGAATACAAGCGTTATCAGGCATCAGGAAGAAGGTCCTGCAGTGAAGATAAAGAAGGTGTTGGGAGGAGGCCATGGAGAAGTAGCCCAGGGAGTTGTAGCTGTCATGCCGCTGTTACAGGAGACACTGTAGACAGCTGCAATCCACAGGGCCCTGGGCTGGAACCCGGAGTAGAGGGCGGGCCCGGGTTCCCCCCCCCCATTCCTCCAACTCCCTATTTGATACAAGAGGAGTTGACCTGGACTGTGGGTCCCACCAGAGGGGAAGGTCCCTGGCCTGTCCCCCGACTCACTAGGTGGGTGAGCAGAGACTGCAGGGATTGTTCTCCTCCCCTTTCCCCATGCTGGCCAGTGATGAGATTAGCTGAATGAATGGCAGGTTTGGGCTACTAGCAAAAGTGACCAAACTGAGGGCTGCCGTGAATCTCTGAGGCGAGCAAATCTGCCAATAAGTGCAGGACCCACCAAGGCAGAGGAGGAACTTTGTCACATGCAGTTCAATATCCATCTAGAGAGCCTTTGATTTTAGACTGAGGATCCTTTAGACCTCTCTGCAATCAAAAAGAACAGTTTAGGAGATTTTCTGAAGTTTTTTGTTCTATCCAAATAGAACACCAAAGCTCTCCTGACAGAGTGTATGTAATATTGCTTCTCTCTTGTCACGGTGTGGCTTTGGCAAGAAAGTTGGGATGTGAATAAGTTTGTTGATATGGAAGGCACAGAAACTTTGGGAGGAACTTTGGGTGTGGTCTCAGTGTGATCTTATAGCTAAACAAAAAAAATGTTTTGTGAAGGGTGGGTGTGCCATTCCCCAGTTAGCTGAGACAAGGTGATGGCTATTAGGAACGCTGTTTTCATAGATAGATATATAAGCGAGCATGTGACCGTGGGTTCAAAAGGAGGCTTGTTAAGGCACTTAAGGATCAGGTCAAGGCCCCATGTTGGTGTAAGACATCTGAGTTGTGGGAAGAAGTTACCCAGACCCTTGAGGAATCTTTTTGTTGTAGGATGAGTGAATAAGGAGTAGCCATCTATATTATGATGAAATGGCAGTTATGGCTGCGAGGTATATCTTTACTGAACATGGAGATAATCCTGACTTTTTTAGACCTAGGATGTAGTCTAGTACTAGCGGGAGGGGAGAGTATGTGGTGGTAACGTGTTTTGAGTCACATCAGATTTGGAATCTTTTCCACTTCTGCATATACTTGTGACAAGTCATTTTTCTGTTATGTAATAGCACCTCTTTCACAGCCTCTGAACAAGACATCTCTATGCTTTCGAACCATCGACAAACTATAGTCAAAGAACCTATAAATTGGGATGGCGGATCTGTTCAGTGTTCTGAGAAAGGAGATGAGGAAGGGACTGAAGAGTGATTGACGGGCTAACCGCTAACTAACGGAGTAAGTTTGTCTTGGCCACGTGGAAACTGAGGATAACTTTTGTTCTCTCATCCTATCTTGAGCAGGACCTTCAATATGACAGGAATTGGAGGAGAGGTGTAAAGGAAACCTGTGTTCCAGTGAAAGATGAAGCCATCTCCTAGCAAATGATGTCCCAAACCGGCTGTGGAGCAGTACTGGGAGCAATTTTTGGTTTTGGCCGTGACAAATAAATCTATTTTTGGGACTCCGCAATGCCGAAATAACCACTGGAGATAATATCAGACAAGTAGGTAGGGCAATTATCTTTTCCCAGTTTTGTTGAAAAAGAACAAGGCGGTGTCCGAAGAAATGTAGATAGTTTGAGTTTTGCAGCAATTGATAGTGAGAATGATAGGTTAGGGCCTCGACCAATGCCTCCAAATTGATGTTTCGACGTTGAGGGCTGTACAATTGAAGTTGGGGGGGTGGGGGGGACTGTCAACTTTTGGTATCTCGTCTTTTCCGCTGGGGTTCGTAGTGTCACTGGGGTGATGGGAACTGAGCTGGTTAGGATCTTTGTAATGTCTGCAATTTGCTGTACTTTATTTTCTGTGTATGTAGATCCCCACAGATTGAAATGTGGCTCTTGAGTCCTTCTGTGTTTGGAGTGAAGCGTCTGTCTTCTCCACAAAGAGTTTGGATCCTTCAAATGGAAGGTCCTCCACTGTAAAGCCATGAAGATCTCGTCGTTACTGCCACCATTGATACAGAGCAGGCAGCTGTATCCATGGCATCTAATGCAGTCTGTAGTCCTGTCCTTGCCAGAAGCTGGCCCATGGCAATGATGGCTTGGAACTGCTCTCTTTGATCATTTGGGAGATGATCAATAAAGGAACTGAGTTTCCCATAATTGATGTGATTCTATTTCACCATCAAGGCCTGATAACTTGCAGTCCTGAACTGCAGGGTTGCTGAGGAGTACAATTTCCTGTCAAATAAGTCCAGTCTTTTCCAAACCTTGTCATAAGGTGTTGGTTTAGCAGTCTGCCACGTTCATTTATAGCCTCTACCACAAGGGAGTTCGGTGATGGAAGGGAAAAAAGAAAGTCCACGTCTTTAGAGGTGACATAATAAATATTTTTTGTCTGCCCTTTTGCATGTGGATGTTATCATGGCCAGTGTTTGCCAGATGATTTTGGCTGGGTCTAGTATGACCTCGTTGATTTGGAGTGCAATACAAGGGGGATCTGAAGCAAGTCCACCACTCTCTTGGTGAGGTCTTCAAATCGTTTGAATTTGTCTGCCCTAGATGGTGGAGGAGGCATCACAGTTTCATCTGGAGATGATGATGATGAAATGTGTGTTGCTGGAGTAATTTCTTTATCCAACCTTGCTTCCTGCTCCTCAAAGGTCTCCTCTCAAGGATCAGGGGGTCTAGAAAGGGAAGCTGAGGAAGATTGCCTTCCAGGGGGATAGAGGAAGACTCTTGAGGTCCTAGAAAACTGGGTCTATGGGCTGCCCAAGGGTAACAATACTGCCACTGGGGTGGTGGAACCCAAGGGTGTCCATATCAAGTCGGTGGGGGCCTTGTCTGTCGTATTTGTAATGCAGTTGTCATAATCGTCGATCCCACAATTTGAGGATGATCTCTACCACAGATTTATATATGCGTCCTGAGATGACTCAGGAGTCCGTTCCTGGAACCACAGATCAGCCCACAGTAGGTACAGAGGGGGCGGACTGGGGCAGGAAGAGGCAGGGCGGGCTTGAGGGAAGGGGTGGAGTGGGGGTGGGCCAGAGCATCCCCCAGCACATTAGGAAGTTGGCGCCTCTGGCTAATATAATCCTGGGATGTATAAACAAGGGAATTTTGAGTAGGAACAGAGGTTATATTACCTCTGTATTTGGCACTGCTGCAATACTGCGACCTCTGCAGTAACAGCGTGTCCATTTCTTCTGTCCACAATTCAAGACAAATGTTGATAAATTGGAGAGGGTTCAAAGAAGAGTCATGAGAACGATTAAGGATTGGAAAACTTGCCTTATAGTGGCTGAGCTCCCTGAGTCTATTTTGCTTAAAAGGAGGGAAGAAAAAAAAAAAAAAAAAAAAAGATAAGGGATGATCTGATCACAGTTTATGATAATGGGCTCTTCAATCTAGCAGGAAAAGGCATAAAAAGATCCAATCATTATAATTTGAAGCTAGAGAAATTCAAAATGGAAATAAGTTGTAAATTTTTAACAGTGATAATTGATCACTGAAACAGATTACCAGAGATTGTGATTGAAATTTTCCAGTGACAGAGAATCCAAGCATCACTGGATGTTTTTTCTAAACCATATGCTCTAGCTCAAACAGAAATTATTTTGAGAAAGTTCTATGGTCTGAGTTATGCATGAGGTCAAACTAGATGATCACAGTGGTCCCTTCTGGATTTAATGCGCATGAATCACTGAAGTAGAGGCAGAAGGTGGGGAAGATTTGAGGAGTAAGTTAAAAGTAGAAAAAAGGTGTCTGGGATTGTGGATGTGGGATTCAGCTAAATTGAAGAAGTATAGTTGCTTAGCTTGGAAGATATAGAACTGAAAGAGAAAAGAATGATTTTCCACCATTACAAAGTCAATCTGGTCCTAGGATTTTCACAAGAGAAGCTCTGCAGTGTTAGAACAGGAGCAGAGGAAGCAGATGTTGGGAACGAGACAGCGCTAAGGGTTGGCAAGGCAGACATTGCACTGGGAAAGAAGTGCAAAAAAGAGTTAAGGGTGGAGGAGAGTGAAGCATGGGGAGAACCAATAAACATATCATGGGGAGAGACGTCAGGGAGGAGAAGGCTGAGAGCAGATGAGAAAATCAATGCTGATGGATTGGAAGTTGTGTAAAAGCCAAGTGACAGGCGAGAGGGGTTGATATGTGAGGGTGAATGAGATCAGGTGATGGTCAGAGAGGTGGAACTTGACAACAGAGAGAGAGCAGTGCTAGAGGAAGAGCAAGTTAAGTGAACAAACTCTTTGGTGAATGGGAGACTTGAACCATGGCTGCAGGTTGAAAGAAGAGATGAAGATGAGGAAACATGCAGCTAAAGGGGTCAAATGAGTCATCAACATGGAAGCTGAAGTCACCAAAGAAGAGTGTGTGAGAGTTTATGAGGAGAGGAAAAGAGAGAGAGAGAACCAGGAGTCAAAAATCACAGAGGAATGTTGATGAGGAGGATGTGGGTGGATGACAGCAACACAAGAACATAAGAATAGCCGTACTGGATCAGACCAATGGTCCATCTACCCCAGTACTCTGTCTTTCAACAGTGGCCAATTCCCAGATGCTTCAAAAGGGAATGAACAGAACAGAGCAATCATCAAATGGAGTCATCCAATCCAGCATCTGGCAGTCAGAGGCTTACGGGCACCCAGAGCATGCAGTTGTGCCCCCTGACCATCTTGGCTAGTAGTCATTGATGGATCTATCCTCCATGAGCTTATCTAATTCTTTTTTGAACTCAGTTATACTTTTGACCTTCACAACATCCCCGGCAATGAGTTCCACAGATTGACTGTGCATGTGTGGAGAACTACTTCCTTTCACTTGTATTAAACCAGATACCTATTAATGTCTTTGGGTGACCCCTGGGTTCTTGTGTTAAGTGAAGGAGTAAATAACACTTCCTTATTTACTTTCTCCACACCATTCATGATTTTATAGACCTCCATCATATCCTCCCCCCCATCATTCTTTTCAAAGCTGAACAGTCCCAGTTTTTTTCTCTCTCCTCATATGGAAACTTTTTTATACCTCTAATCATTTTTGTTGCCCTTCTCTGTTACCTTTTCCATTTCTAATATAGCTTTTTAGACATGTGGTGACCAGAAGTGCATGCAGTATTCGAGGTTTTTGGCATACCATGGATTTTAGTGGCATTATGATATTTACTGTTTCATTATCCCCTTTCTAATTGTTCCTAACACACTTAGCCTTTTTGACTGCCACTGCACACTGAGCAGATGTTTTCAGAGAACTATCCACAAGGACTCCAAGATCTTTCATGAGTGGTAACAGCTAATTTAGACCCCATCATTCTGTATGCTTTCCAATATGTAATACTTTACATTTATCAACATGGAATTTGATCTGCCATTTTGTTGCCCCAGTCACCCTGTTTAGTGAGATCCCTTTGGAACTCTTTGCGGTCTGTTCAGACTTCACTATCTTGAATAATTTTGTATCATCTGCAAACTTTGCCACCTCACTATTAACCCCTTTTTCCAGATCTTTATGAATATGTTGAACAGCACTGGCCCCAATACAGATCCCTGGGGACACCACTATCTACCTCTCTTCATTCTGAAAACTTACCATTTATTGCTACCCTTTGTTTCCTGTCTTTTAACCAGCTACTGATTCACAAACTCCTCTTAGCCAAACTGAAAGGGCACTTCTTCATTCTTCTTGATTTATCCACCACTTTTGACATTCAAGTATCTAACACTCCTCCTTTTCCTCTTTTCTCATATTTTACAACTCCTGGTTTCTCTTTCTGCATTTCCTTTAATATTATCCATCCATTAAGAAGCATCATGATATCTGTTTCACTCAGACTCAGGACACTAAACATATAAACCAGCATGCACAAAAGGTAAATCATTGAGAAATACAAAGCTTTTTAAAGAGTTACCAGCCATGAAATATGTAGATTTTTCAGAAAAGTGTGCATATTTAGGAAGTAAAACAATCTTCTTTTCTCCACTCTAAGTTTGCTTAGCTATAGCTAATACATTTTACACAGACCTTGCAATTTATATTTCAAGTTATTTACACGGAGTTTATTGACTCTTGAAGTGTTAGTACTTAAGAGTCAATAAACAAAGTTAGTACTTTGTCAAACTAACTTATAAAACATTTTCAAGGCATGAAAAAAATACTTTAACAATAGTTACTATTAGTCTGGATTCTCTCCCTAATTGAGTAGCGTCCAGCCTTTTCAGCCTGTGGGCTGAACATTATTTCAGAAAGTTTAAGGGACCCCAACCAATACTTAAGGGCATATACTCTGTCCTGTTCTACTCCCATTAAGTTGCCTATGCAGTGCAAAGGGACCAAACACCTGACAGTTCCCTACTGAGAATTCCCCTGATATGGGGAAGTTCACATCAGGAACAGAGACAGGTCTAATCACCAGCTCCCACACCACATTCCTTTCACCCCCTAAGGTACAGGGGTGAGTCAAAAATGGAGAGGGAACATGGCTAAAGTGCAATGTACTCAAACTCCCCCAGCTGGCATACGGTCCCTAAGACTCAGCTGGTGATAGAGCAGCCCCCAGTTGCTGATTCTCAACTTCCCCCAGTCTGTTGGACTGCTAATAGTTGAGTCTTGTTTCAAAGTTAGGCTGTAATCTCTTCAGGGCAGGATTCAAATCTTCCTACTTCTTTGTACAGCCCCTTAGTACAATGAGGTTTCAACTCCAAGTGGGGTTTTTGGGTGCTATTACAAAACAGTTACTACAGTTAAATAAAAAAAAACAAATCCATCCCTTAGTCTCCTGCTTCAAGATGCTGCTCCATGAAAAATATAAAGCTACAAAGACATTTTGCCATTCTCTTTTGTACAAAGCTAAGCTCTTCAGGGAGTCTTACTTGTTTGATACATCATATACTACACTTTTGCAGTGTTACAGAAATACCATTTCAACCACTGATAGTTTAGTTTTTTCATTTGAGTTCACCTTTTAAAAATTGAGATCTAATTTGAAATTCACAATAATATGACAGCATGTATTGCATAATTCAGTCCACACAAAGGGCCAGATTCAGCTTTCATACACACTTGTATAAATACAGAGAAATTCTATTGATATCAATGGATATACTACAGATTCACATAGGTGTGATTATAGAATTTGGCACAGACACGTTCAAAGCAGTTTTTTATTAAAAAATATAAAGACTTACTTCCTAGTTTAAAGTAAATGAAACGCTAAGGATACCTACCCACCAAATGAGGCCGAGGTAATCTAATAGGGTCAATTTCTATCTTCTGAAAATGAGGGGGGTATTCTTTTCTGGAAAAAAAATTAATATAGTTGTAGTCTTGACAGAAATTGTAATGTATTGTGACACTGTTATACATTTCACCAAACCCAGAAATATGAATTTTAGCACTCTGAATACGTATATATTTGAATTAAGAAAGTTAACAGCTTTTCCTATTACGTACTACACACACTGAAATCTGTTTTTCATTGTTCTGATACAGACAAATTAATAACCTAAATCTGACTGCCAGAGTACTAGCTACACTCATCTAAGCGTTTCCAACCTCAATCCCCTTTTTCAGTGGCTAAAAACTTGGGATCTTTCACATTTCAGGATGAAATTTTCCAGGCCCAGGATCTGCCTGAAAGTTTCCTCCTCCCCCCACCCTTTAAAAATTACCTTAAAAAAGACTGATCCATTTTTTAGAATGACAGTGACTAAGAACACATTTCCTATTACCAAGACATTTTTCATTTTTTTTTTTTTTAAAGACATCTAGTGCCCAAACAGGCAGAAATAAGAAAACTGAACTTGGTAGAAACAGTTCCTGTTTCTTTGTAAAAACATTGTAATTTGGCCAAATTAGAAGGGTATGAAAATGTTAAAATGTAAAATATGCAATTTAAAATATATATTACCCAAGCACTTTAATAACAATTCCTCAGTCTTCTGAAATGGCGATAGCTGCAGTTCACATGTGCAAGTGTCAATTTTTTGTGCTAACTAAATAAAACCTGATTGATGTTTACTGAACATTAATTACTACTCAACAGAGGAGGTATGGGTGGCTACTACTTATTGTTTTTTTCCTCTAGGATTATTTTTAGAAACAAGCATGCAACCTCTGAAAATTCACAACATTTTCCATGTGAAAAGATAAATATGTATATGTGCTATCTTAACTTTGGCATTTCTTCACTTTAAAATACTGTACCACTTTGTCTACTTTTTTTTATATTGCAGAAGCTGCTGTTAAACAGAATGGGAAGAATTCTGTATATTCTATACACAAAAATGATGAAATGTGTATTTACTCAGTTTGTACTAACCATACAGCTCCACTAAGGTGCTGATGAGTTAGCTAGAGGTTTCTGGTACTGGATGGGGAAACTGAAGAAAAATTATAAAGGTGCTGGCTGTGACACACTAAGCTTGCATTCTGAAATGAGCTTAGTATGTAGCATAAATTCCCTTCCCCTTGCCCACCCCGGTCAGTTTTTCAATGTGGGAAATTTACCAAAGTTATGTCCTTTGAATTTTATATATAGTTTGTTTGGTTCTAAATAATAAATGCTTACTTGCAAGTGTCTGAAATTTGTCTCTGGCTGAATTTTTTTCAGGGTTTCTATTGTTGACTAACACAGTTTATCTACAATGCCTTCTGGCACCCTTTTTACCAAACAACTCCACCGAACATCCATATCTTATAGTGTTGGGTGGTGGCAGTTTGATGATAGCGTTATGCAGTAGGGATGGTTGAGGGAGTAGTTTGATAAGATCGTGGTATGTAGCATATGGATGCTGTGATAATATAGGATTTGTGCATGGGGGTGGAAGAGGAGAACATGTAATGGTATGTGCCTTAACTTTTTATTTCTTTGCTTCTGTGTCTGTAACAAGTATGTTTGTGTAGCAACTCTGTTTCAAAGTTTGTGCTTTAATATGCATGTAAACTGAACCAAAAAGTAAGTTTTACACATTTATAAAAAATGTGTGGGTTTTTTGTTTGACTTGTTTTGGTAGAAATTAAAACAGCAAAAGATTCACAGCATAACTAAAACAGTTAAGCTGTAATCCTGTAAGGCAAAAGCATATGCGAGATGTCACTAGGCATTATGTTAGCTTGCTGTACCTTGAATATTTCATTTATCACTAACATTAGCAATAACTAGAACTAGAATATATTAATGTAGTATAGGAGATATAAAAGTATAAAACAGTTTTGCTACTGGGATGATTCAAGCCTATTACCATTTTATTTTAACAATCCCCTCATCTCAACAACCAGAACATGCCTTGACTTGTGTCATATATTTGACATTACTGTTTGTAAAACTATTTGATAGTATTTGAATATCTGAATGCAACAGAGAGTACAGGCTTAGTACAAGTATTAGATACACACACACACACACACACTCCCCTCCCCCTAAGAAATCAAAGATGAAGTGGCTTTTTAAGTGCTCGACCAAGCTACTTAGTTTGACAATTCAAGATTTCTGCACATAGCTAAAGCATGCCATAATAATTTTTTGGGGGGAAAAAAAAATTAGATCTCTTATGCATCTTCCTTTTTCAACTTTTCTTGACCAATCTTCATACATAGTTGACAATGCACAGTAAATTCAGCAGGTGAAATAGCAATTTATCATGGCATATTCATACTTCTGATATACAAATTTTAAAATATGTATCACTGAACTCACGTTTCATATCATATATTGCTGAACAACAATTAAAAATAAGTTGAACACTAAAATGACATTCAACAGTATACTGCAGGCTCCCTAACGTAAGCTTTGCGCTTAGCCAAGGCAAGGCACCATCAAGCTTGCTCATTGTCACATTTCAAGGTACTGGACAGTTATAACAGTTATATCTAGTCTTCTGCCAATTACTACAAGGAGCACATAACAATAGCCAAAAGCAAACATGTCCAAAATTGTATGAAGAATGAAAAAAAAAAAAAAAAAAGCCCCAGATTGACAATTATGCAAAGGTGCCAGCGTAAGAGGCTCTTTCCTTCTTTGCAGCACAAGAGCCTGATGTCAGTCTTTTGCTTATTTGTTTATAATGAGAATAAAATATTGGGGGGGGGAGGGGCAGGGAGAGGAAATCACTTAAAAGAATCACCTTAACCTTCTCCAAAATCCTAAGGCCAACTGTGCATATCTATCTCTTACTGATAGCGTACAAGTGACAACTAGAGATGAGGGAGACAGGTATGAGAAAACAACATTGCATTAAAAAAACAAGAACATATTTTACATTGTACTAGTAGCACATTAAAGGATATACTTCCTAAATTTCTAACCTTCCTCAAACGGGAGACATCAGTAAAAAGCTATTCTGAAATAGTTGGTTTTTTCTACATCCTTTTTTATTGAAGCATTCTGTATTTTTCAGAAGTTTAAGAGCATAGATTTTAGCCATAAACAAAATTACAGGAGCCACCATATCTTAATTCCCAAAAGGCCTACATGGGGTATGTCTACACTGCAATAAAAAACAAACACGCACATACACTATGGCAGCAAGTCTCAGAATCCAGCTCAACTGACTCAGACTTGCAGGGCTTGAGCTGCAGGGCTAAAAATAACAGTGTAGGCATTCAGGCTTGGGCTGGAGCCCAGGCTCTGAAATTCTGCAAGGGGAGGGTCTCAAAGTCCAGGCTCCAGCCAAGGCCTGAACATCTACACTGCTATTTTTTTAGCCCTGCAGCTCAAGCCAGTTGACCTGAGTTCAGACTTGTTGCTGTGGGTTTTTTATTGGTGTGTACACATTCCCCTTGATTACGACAGACTTATGTTTCTTCATAATTAAGCTCAGCCTCAAAGAAATTTAAAGGTCCCAGCTTCCATTTCTCTCCCAGTTTGTTGTGAGCTTTCAAGTTCCTGTCATATGGTTTAGACAGTTATTAACATGATGCAATATAAAATAATCATCTCTGTCCGTTGATCTTTCAGCAGAACTCAGTTACATTTGCTGGTTCTAACGTGTGGGTTAGACCTCAGTCTTCAGGTTTAAGATCTAAAATACAATCAATACATTTCTTCATAAATATAAACAGAACATATTACACTCGAGCTCCAAGTATTCATATTCCTCACTCTCATTTTTTCCCCACCAAAGATATCAAGGGGAATGTTTGTGGCCATCTGTCCCATCAACAGAATTAGTTATTGGACCTTGTTTGCATTACATGCATGCCAGCAATTCCAGATCTATATCATCCATGCAAACCTCAGAATGATGACAGAATTTTTTAAAAACTGTCCTATCTATTCATTAGGCGTTTTATTTTGCTATTTTGTCTTTCACTGAAATAAAGAAAGAATGTGTTAAGATTATTGCTAATATGTAAAGATTTGAGAAGTGCCCAAATGTATTCTTTTTAGGCCTGGCTTTCCATCTATCTCGGAAAAGTGGCATTTAAGGAACAATGACAAGAGGGCATGGCAAAAAAATCTTGAATTGCTTCATATCAGTCTAAACAACCCTCACACACCTAAAAAGCTGTACAGGAGAATAATAAAACAATAACTGAAAGCTTTTAGAGCTGGTAAAACAAAGGTTACATATATGACCAGGAGGATTACTTGCAGAATACTTGAACACCAGCAGATTTGGCTCCACCCCAGTAGAACAGAAAATTTTAAATAGGTGGTACATTTTCATTGTGTGGTTTCCATTTTAGTTTTTGCTCTCAACTAATCATTTAAGAACTAAACAAAATGTTTGATATACAAACACACAACTTGAAAGACATGTCTTATGACCTTCCCAAGAAAGCATTCGAAATTGTTTTTATTTTTTTAAGTTTTGAGGCAAATTCCTCCTTTCTGTTCAATCCAGTTTATAAATCTCAAGCCAGTCATCTTCAATTTTGAAGAGGCATCAAGGGCATGTCAAATAGCAGGTACAACACTCTGCTTTGAGTATAATTCCTGCAGATCCTACGGGAGGTAGCCAATGAACTGTTGCAAAAAGGAATATGCAAATTTCTCTTGATAATAGACGCCCTAAAAATAATTCTATGAGCTCCACATTTTTCTACAAGAATCATTAACTGGTTCCAGACACTGGGAATTCAATTCATTTGAGATTTTCCATTTATTTACTTATTTAACAAACAAGAACTTTGATTTCTGTTCCCTCAAGTAGAATAACCAATATTTGAGGGAAGCAATCCAGAGAAGAAGCAACACATGATGATAGCGGATAACATGGACTGAATATCAAGCCCTCCCTGGAACAAGGAAAACAAAATAATAGCCCACTCTGTTCAGTGGCAGGGTATGGAACATGCTGCCCCTTGGCCACTTCCTAGCCATCTAAATGATTTGTTCTTCCGGGATACTCTCAGATTCCACGTTTCACCTCAGCCAGAAGAAAACAGTCAAGGAGGGCCCACTACTTTTATCTTTCAAAGCATACGATTTTGGTGTGGAATTTCTGTCCAAGAAGCGTAAGGCTTCCTGACGTGTTCCTGCTGTTGTAGTCACCTCTCACAGCTATGTTTCATCTCATACATAGATTAACCACTACTGTCTTGGAGATCCTACAAAGTCAGATTCTGAGCCTGAATTTCTGCCCCAAACAGCTTACAGCTCAGCAGCCATGTTGTTGCAGAGTAGAGAAAAGGAAGCATGGCTCACAGAACCAGACCAAGAGCCCCTATGACCTTAGTCTGGGACCCACTACACTCAAAGGCTTGTTCCCTGTGGTCTCTTGTTCCCAAAAATCATCTCATTACCTGAAGGGAACTAGATACGGGGGGGGGGGGGGGGGGGGGGGGAGAGAGACACAAAAACACACCTGGGAAAAGCTCCTGGCTGGAGCAAGAGAGGAATAACTGTTTCTCCAAGGACTGCTCTATGATTTTTTCCACAGTGCTAGGGGGAGACAAAGCCCCTAGCAACTTTATATGTCTATGGAGCCTAGTTGCTGGTGGTGGTTCTTAGTAACATTTAACAGAAGCTGCTGCTTCACTTTTGCACAATAAATAAATAAATAAATAAATAAATAGGGGCTGTAACCATGCACAATTTATTCTTCTGACAATCCCTACTGTGCTTGATTCAAACACTAACAGGAAAAGAATTGATTCTTAAAAATCCACATACTATAACATTGAAAAAAAAAAAAACCATGAACATTTAAAAAATTAAAAAAACAAGGAAAAGAAAAAAGTTCTAATACCCCTTATGAGGTTAAAATATGAGGGCCAAGGCTGACATATCAGTATCCCTTTAAATTTTATTTTGAAAAGTAACAGAAAGTACAATATTATACTATTGATTTACAATCAATCCACTAAATCCTGAATTTCCAAAGAAAGCTACTTTAAACAGCAACAGAGGGTCCAGTGGCACCTTTGAGACTAACAGAAGTATTGGGAGCATAAGCTTTCGTGGGTAAGAACCTCACTTCTTCAGATGCAAGTAATGGAAATTTCCAGAGGCAGGTATAAATCAGTCTGGAGATAACAAGGTTAGTTCAATCAGGGAGGGTGAGGTGCTCTGCTAGCAGTTGAGGTGTGAACACCAAGGGAGGAGAAACTGCTTCTGTAGTTGGATAGCCATTCACAGTCTTTGTTTAATCCTGATCTGATGGTGTCAAATTTGCAAATGAACTGGAGCTCAGCAGTTTCTCTTTGGAGTCTGGTCCTGAAGTTTTTTTGCTGTAAGATGGCTACCTTTACATCTGCTATTCTGTGGCCATGGAGGTTGAAGTGTTCTCCTACAGGTTTTTGTATATTGCCATTCCTGATATCTGACTTGTGTCCATTTATCCTCTTGCGTAGTGACTGTCCAGTTTGGCCAATGTACATAGCAGAGGGGCATTGCTGGCACATATAAGAACACTTCAACCTCCCTGGCCACAGAATTTATACCTGCCTCTGGAAATTTCCATTACTTGCATCTGAAGAAGTGAGGTTCTTACCCACTTATGCTCCCAATACTTCTGTTAGTCTCAAAGGTGCCACAGGACCCTCTGTTGCTTTTTACAGATTCAGACTAACACGGCTACCCCTCTGATACTTGACTACTTTAAATAGTTATGTAAATTATTTTCAATTTTAGTTCAATATTAAATGTACAGTTTAATCATAATTTAATTTTAATATCAAGCTTATACTGCCACATAACAGAAAAAAATTACTTCCTTGTGGAATAAATTACATCAGATTAATAACCTGGTTGGTTTTAATAAAGTATTAGAAATGAACAAAATATTTACATCTATTTGTATACTTAAACTATATACAAGAATATTAACAGAAACCAGCATTTTACAAGTGACGTGAAATATGTGACATGGCAAACTTTAGTGTTTCCACACAAATACATGAAACAACAGCACCAAATCAGTTTTAATAGTAGATTTTTTTTCTTTGCTCTGTGTTTTGGTTAATTGCTATAATTTGTATATTTAATTAATGACTATATTTAGAATGAAATTCAAACATTATTCAAAGCTACAGGATTGCTAGAAAACTAAAAAATAGCTTATTAACACTTTGTTAGAAACCAGATAGCAATAGCTCTCCAGCAATATCAAAACACTTAAAATTAATTTCCAAGTTTCCACAGAAAACGGAAGTCAATCTTTGTTTCTGTATATTTTATCTGTATATACGCACGTTTCTGTATGCCAATGTACCCAGTACATTGTCCACATTAAAAAGGCAATCAGTGCCTATAGCTGCATATGAAAGGTACTGCTTGTTTTCCATGTTCTTTTCATAAAATAGCTCACAGTCAGCAGAACTGACCACGATTTTACGAATTATTCTTTAGCTAGCATTGATAGGGTAATCATTCAGTTAACTTTCTTATTTCTTATTTCCATGCTCATTTCATCAACATTAAACTTACCTTTCCTTTCGGTCCAGATTGCTTAAAAATATGAAAAAAAAGAGAAAAACATAAGATGCAAAGCCCCTCATTTATTGAACATCACTGAAGTTTTAATAGTTATCAAATATAAACTACTACCAATTGGTCACTTCTTGAATTCATGTTGCAGTACTTTTCTAATTAAAAGTTTAAAATGCGGTCAATATTTTTACAGCAGTAAATACAAACATAACTAACTTTATTCCTCAAACCAGCAAAAGTCAGTGGGCAAAATTTTACACTGACATGCACTCTGTTCAATCTCATAGAATTGGATTAATTTTTAGTTAAAACTGGTAATCTGCTTTAAATCACTCCATTGTAGATGGCATGACAGAATACAAAGTTATGAATTAAGACAGAGCTTTGCTCTAACCCCACTGGACCACCACGGAAAACAAAAGTATACAGTGTACTATTTATTTGCATTTTTATGCAGCAATCCAATCCTAACTATTCAAAATATTTTTTTAAATAATTATTTAGATTGAGAAAATGTAATATTCACAAGTGGAAAAAAAATTAAAGTTACATATTTTCTAGAGTCCACATGCGAGCAGATACTTGAGAGAGGAAAGAGACAGAACAGCTTTCCTCATATCCAAAAGCAGGGGCTGGGAAGAAGCTCCAAATATATCAGACACTCAGGGTATGTCTGCACTTAAAAACCCGCTGACTCTTGCTCCCGGGGCTCAGGCCAAAGGGCTGTTTAATTGCAGTGTAGATGTTCAGGCTCTAGGTCCCTACAAAGTGGGAGGGTCCCAGATCTCAGGCTGTAGTCCAAGCCAGGAAGTCTATACCAAGTTAAACAGCTCCTTAGCCCAAGCCCTGCAAGCCTGAATCAGCAGGCACAGGCCAGCCGCGGTTGTCTTACTGCCTTATGGTCTTATTTTCAGAAGTGTTTTATTTAAAGCTAATTGGAGCTGCAGGTACTCAAAACTTCTGGAAGTCAGATCCTTAGTACACAAGGTTGATATGCAAGGTAGAGGCCCCAAAGCAGTCTAAGATATTGCCTTGAGAGTGCGCTCTTTTTTCCTTCCACCCATACTTTTCAGTCACCAGCAACGGGGATTGTACTGAGCTTTTCACCAGGGTGTGGTCTGTGATCATATTGTCCCATCCACTTTCCATAATCCTTCATATTAACTCAGAACCCAGAATGCAACATATGTAAGGACAGAAGAAATCTTCCTGAATGTGTAATAATGCTTCGTTTACCTATTATATATCTTTTTAGTGCAACATGCCTAAAGAAAAAAAGGAACAGATAACTTTGATTTTGTACACTTCAGAAGAGAGAGAGATTTCAGAACACAGACAAGCATCAACACAGGCACTGCCTTAAGAACAACAAGGAGTCTGGTGGCACCTTAAAGACTAATAGATTTATTTGGGCATAAGCTTTCATGGGTAAAAACCTCATTTCTTCAGATGCATGGAGTGAAAGTTAAAGATGCAGGCATTATATACTGACACATGGAGAGCAGGGAGTTACTTCGCAAGTGGAGAACCAATTGGAGGGCCAATTCAATCAGGGTGGATGTAGTCCGCTCCCAATAATAGATGAGGAGGTGTCAATTCCAGGAGAGGAAAAGCTGCTTCTGTAATGAGCCAGCCACTCCCAGTCCCTATTCAAGCCCAGATTAATGGTGTTAAATTTGCAAATAAATTTTAGTTCTGCTGTTTCTCTTTGAACACTGGTTCTCCACTTGCGAAGTAACTTCCTGCTCTCCATGTGTCAGTATATAATGCCTGCATCTGTAACTTTCACTCTATGCATCGGAAGAAGTGAGGTTTTTACCCACAAAAGCTTATGCCCAAATAAATCTGTTAGTCTTTAAAATGCCACCAGACTCCTTGTTGTTTTTGTAGATACAGACTAACACGGCTACCCCCTGATACTTGCCTTAAGAAATTATCCCATTAAGCTCATACAATAAAATCTGGTTGAGACATGTAGCATATACATGCTATTCCAATCCTGAATCTCAGAAGAATCTGTCAAAATGGTTCAAACTTCAGCAGTGTTCATTATTTGAAATAATAGTAACAAGAGAACAGAGCTGAAATGAACCACAGAACTAGTTCTACTTATGATCCAATCTAGACTTAAAAATATTGGTCTTCAGAAATGACAAGCTAGGGAATTCTACTAGGAAATTATACAACGTAGGGCTGTCTTGAGGATTTTAATTTCAAGTTTCCATTGCTGTTTTACTTGAATCACACTTCATAGGGTGCATTAGACACTAAGGACCTTAATCTGGCACATGCACATACTATTTGGCTATATGTATGGCAAAACTAGAATAAGAGAGGACAGTGGTCAGAAGGAACCATTCTGATAAACTAGTCTGACCTCCTGTATAACACAGGTCATAGAATTTCCACCAAAAAACTTTTAGAGCTTATCTTTTAGAAAAACATCCAATTCTGATCTAGTGATGGAGAATACACTATGTGACCCCTGGTAAATTGTTCAAATGGTAATCACTCTCACTGTAAAAAAATCTATTTCCAATCTGAATTTGTCTAGCTTCATCTTCCAGCCATAGAATTGTTTTATACCCTTCTCTGCTGGATTGAAGATTCCTTTGTTAAATATTTGTTCCCCATGTAGATACATATAGACTGCAATCAAATCACCTTTTAGTTAAGCTAGATTGAGCTTCTTGAGTCTATCACTATAGGCATGTTTTCTAATCTTTTAAATCAGTCTTGGGGCTCTTCTCTGAACCCTCTCCAATTTATCAACAGCCTTCTTGAATTGGGGCACCAAAAATGGGCACACTGTTCCAGCAGCAGTCATTCCAGTGCCAAATATAGAGACAGAATAACCTATCTTCTCCTACTAGAGAGATTTCCTGTTTATACATTCCAGGATCTCATTAGCTCTTTTGCCCACAGCATCACACTGGGAGCTCATGTTCAGATGATCATCCACCACAATCTCCAAATCTTTTTCAGAATCACTGCTTCCCAGGATAGAGTCCCCCATCCTGTAAACGTGGCCTACCTGCTTTGTTCCTAGATATAATACATTTATATTTAGCCATATCAATACTTATATTGTTTCCTCGCACCCAGTTTCAAAGCAAGCCAGATCGCTCTGAAGCAGTGACCTGTCCTCTTCATTATTTACCACTCCCCAACGACTGTCTCATCTGCAAATTTTATCAGTGATAGTTTTGTTTTCTTCCAGGTTATTGATAAAAATGTTAAATAGTGTAGGGTCAAGAACCGATCCCTGTGGGACTCCACTGGGGAAAACACCCGCTTGATGACGATTTCCTGTTTACAATTACATTGAGACCAATCAGTTTGCCAGTTTCTAAAATGTGTGTCATGTTAATTTTATACTGTTCTGCTTTTAACCAAAATGTCATGCAGTACAAAGTAAAATGCCTTACAGAAAGTATAAGCATATAACCAACTCTATTATCTTTATCACCCAAACTGTTCTCACCAAAAAGACAAATTAATTTGACAAGATCTATTTTCAGTAAAACATGTTTATTTGCAATAATTACATTACCCTCCTTTAGTTCTTTATTAAATAAGTCCTGTATCAGCAACTCCATTGTCTTTCCCAGGATCCATATCAGGCTGACAGCCCTATGAATTACCCATGTCATCCCGTCAACCCTTTTATAGATTGGAAGAAAGCTAATGTGCAACATGCCAGATAGCACTTCTGGACTTTCCCCAGTGCTTCAAGACTTATTGAAAACAACCTTAACTATCCTGTAAGCTCCTCTGCCAGCTCTTTTGAAACCCTTGGATAAAAGTTATCTAGATGAGCTGATTTAAAAACATTTGTCCTTATTTGCTTCTGTTTAACATCCATTCCCCTAGTATTTCTGAAGGAAAGTGCAAATTCAGAACAGAAATATGTATTGAACACGTCTATCTTTTCTGCATTATAATTGATAATATGATCATTTCCATCTACTAATGGACCAATACCAGGGCCAGGAGTCTTTGTTCCTAATATACTTTTTAAAACACTTTGATGTCCTTAACTCTGCAGGCCCTAGATTTCTCCTTGAGTCTCATCATTTTTCTATAATTCATAACTTTTAATTGATATTCATTATTGTCAACTTCCCCTTTCTTCCATTTGGTTATATTTAATTTTTTTTTTATAGCTGTCTTCAGTTCCCCTCTAAACCAAGTGGATTGTTTAACCAGCTCATCCTTCTTCCTTGATTGTGGCTTTTTTGGACATCTAGTAAGGGTGTTCTTAAGTGATACCCAATCATTCACATTTTTTCTGATTAAATTCTTCCTCCCAGATGATTTGGCTCATAATTGTTTTCAGCGTTGTGAAATTGGCCTTGATAAAGCAGCCGGTGTGCGTGCGTGTATGTGTGTGTGTGTACACTGTGATACCGCATGGCCAGAGGGCAGCAGGAGAGGATTAGAAGGGAGCCTTATTCCCTGTAGAGGGAAGAAAGTTTGCTATGGATTAATTAAAGCACCTGAAGCCAGTCACCTGATAAAAACCCCCTGCTTCAATCAGACAGGGGAAGGAGTTGAAGCAGAGTGGATTGGTGTTGGAGCAGAGAGCAGTTTGGAGGGAAGTAGAGGAAAGTTTGAAGAAGTGCTGCGGTGGGCTACGAAGACCAAGACTCTAGGTAAAGGGACACCTGGCTTGTGCAGAGGGAGGGCAGGAAGCCCCCCACAAGCTGAAGGGCAGGAGAGGGAAGTAGCCCAGGGGAAGGAACCGCTAGTTCAAGTGGTTTACCGCCATCCCTAGGGCCCCTGGGCTGGGACCCGGAGTAGAGAGCGGGCCTGGGTCCTCCCTCTCCATTCCCCACCTCTAGGACACTAGTGGAGCATTTAATATCCCAGTTCAGGGGCAAGAAATGGCGCCCTGAACCCCACCCCCAAGAAGAGAAAGTGCAAGACCCATCATAGTAGTGCCAGCAATTTGCGCCCCTCCCCCCCCCCACACATACAAAGCTGTGTTATCCAGCACTTTATCAACCAGAAAGCTCTATTAACCGGCATTTCTGATATCTCCCAATACAAATCTTCAATCTAGTAACTAGTATACTGCCCAGGAGATTATGCAATTGCACATTCTGCACTCTATTTTTGTGCAAAAGAGGCAGAAGACAAGTTAGCAAGCTGTTATCAGGGATTTTTTCAAAAAAGCATCTTCCAGGGCGTGTCATAGGGTCATTATAGATTCATCCCAATCACCTACACCTTCTACATCTACAATAATTGATGTTGATAATGATGACCCTGAGGCACTGCAAGATCCTGAAGTGCCTTCTGAATCATTGATTAAATTATATTCAATATAGTTTTAGTGTTAAGGGTATTTTTAGTGATCTGGGAGTACACCATGCACTGCCCATAGTGATATGTAGTGTCATAAGATAACCTGCTCTTTAGAAAAATTTACCTGTATACACCTATGTGCTTCAAAAAACCAACCACTCCCAGTGCAGTACTACTACTGGATTGGTGAGTACCTGTATACTATTTTAGACTTTATTCATTTTATTGTATTCTAATTCTTTGAAAATTGGTATTCCATTGGTAAGTATAATTCTTAGTTAGCTGGAATTTTTGACTAACCAGCACCTCCTATTCCCCCAACATGCCGGATAACGTATCTTTTACTGTATTGTTGGTCTGAACTTTATTCTTCTTGCACATTGGTAACTCTGATCAAGTCACGATCACTTGTGTCTGAGACATCGTCTACACTTTAGAGTTAGGTGAACGTAAGGCAGCAACGTTGACCTAACTCTTTAAGCATCTATAATGTCGCGCCCGCCAATGTAACTCGCTCACTACACCAATTTAATAATTCCAACTCCACAAGAGGTGTAGAGTCAATATCAATGTAGTTAGGCAGACGCAGTGTCAGTGCAGACACTGTTGCTGCCTTTCAGAAGCCATCCCACAATTCCCTACACTGCCAGTTAAGTAGGTGCAAGTGGTCCTGGTGAGGCCGCACACCTCTCATGCAAGGAGCGTAGTGTGGACATGCAAAAGTGATTTAATTAATTACTGTGCTGGCTGAATGTCGACGTAACTTAGGTCAACATAATTTTGTAGTGTAGACATAAGCTACCCTTAATTTTTATTTCTGTGATCAGTTCCTCTTTGTCTGCTAGGACATGGTCTAATAAAAAATTCCCTCCTGTTGGCTCCAACACTTCTTGAGTTAGGAACTGTCATCTAGAATGTTTTGAAAATTCAAGGTTGTTTTAGTACTGGTAGCATAACACCTCAAAGCATGTGTCACTCAAATTGAAGTACCCCATGATCTCTCAAGTTTTTTCCCTACACATTATAGATAGGTGCGTAAGGAAGCAGTCATCCTGTTCCCTAGTGCGATTTGGTGTTCTGTTACAGACACCAACCAATATCCCATCTTGTGCTTTATCTGTGAGGACACAGATTCATAAGCAATCAAGATTTTTTTTTTTTCAAGTTATCAGTGACTCCAAAACAGGTAATGGCATTTTTAACCGAGTGCCTCTCCCATTATCCTTTAGCCCTCTCAATCCTTCCTAAATAGGATACAGCCATTGATTTCAACATTCCAATTATGCAAATCAGCCCACCAGGTTTCAGCAATACCAACTAGACTGAATTTATGGTCATGAATGAGCAATTCCAATGCCTCGTTTATTATGCCGGTTCTTTACCGAGGGAAAAACAACACACACCCACTAACTGCAAAGTCAAGGGATGAGTGCCCAATTTGGTAAAATCAGGAAAAGAGTTGGTGACCAGTTCCATCATACCCACTCATATGCCAAAAAATTCCTACCAGAAACACCACCTTAGATGTAAAAAATTTACTCTGTTTTATGTTTATATTTGAATTCAGCTGTCACTGCAATAAGCACTATACATGTAAGTAAAAGAAATGTGTTGCTAAAATATATATATATATTTTGCAAGTAGTAGTTAAATATCTTACCATACCATAAAATACATTTAGTACATAAACAAGCTCAAAGGAAGGATGCTCTTTGGTTGCAGCTATATAACCAACATTAGAGTAGTGGTCCCGAGGTGCGTGCGGGATCTTCTGTGGTGCCGGAATCGGCACTGCTGGGGGAGCACTGCGCACCGAGGCGCTCGGGCCCGTGTCTTGAGAGGGCCGCAATGCAGACTCCATGAGGAGTTGCTTGAGTTGAATTTCCCTCTCTTTTCTTGTCCATGGCTTGAAAGCCTTACAGATTTTACACTTGTCAGCCTGATGGCCCTCCCCCAGACACGTAAGACAGGAGTCGTGGCATGGGCTTGTTGCAAGACTTGCAAGGCTTGAAGCCCTGCGACAGCATGCCCCAGAGCCCTGCAGGGCAGTTGATGAGTGATAAACTGTCCTCAACTACTGAACTACACTTAACACTAGAGAGAAAAATACTTAACACTAACTATTAACAATTAACTAACAATGATTAAGATAAACTAGGGATTAGTGGAGCACTTGAGAAACCAAGAGACCACTGTTCCAACAACCGTCACGGGCAGTAAGACGGAACTGAAGGGGGGGTCAGGCCGGCAGGGTCTTATATAGATCGCCATATCGGCGCCACTCCAGATGGCTCCCCAGCCGGCCCGACAGGTAGCTGCTAGGGAAAATGTTTCCGACTTCCGTGCACGCAGCACGCGCACACACCTAACTGGATTGATATGAGCAATCATTTGAAGAACACTGCCCATTATAAATTTTTCATGCTGGCTATCGGCCTCAGGCTGAATTTTTTGGAAATTTCTGCCAAAACACTCCAGCCAAGAAAGAGACTAAGTTCTTTTTTGATGTTAAAAAAATTCTGTTAGCCTTTTCTTTGGAAAGCTTTAGCAAACCCAAGCTCTAGAACAGAGACTTGAAATTTGGCAGGGGACAGCTTGTGTGTCAAGGATGTGCCTTTTGCCATTCCTTTTTCTCAGTAAGACTTTTTTCAATAAGGCTTTGAAAACAAAAATCATAATTTGCACAACCTCAGAGGAGACTTGATAGAGATTAACAGCCAAAATCTCATCCTCACTGAGAATGCTTGAGACTCTGACTGCTCCTAGTGCTGATCAGACTGTGAATGTGCCATCCCCACAGATCATTGAATATGCTCCAGTCCTCACAGCTTTAGTGTAGATCAGCCATAAGAGTAGCTAGTGTGATAAGTTGGTGTGAAGATTTAGTATCAACGATTCTGTAGAAGCTGTAAGTCGACCTAAGTTACTCTACTTCAGTTACTGTAAGTTATGTAACTGAACTCAACACAACTTAGGTCAACTTACAGCAGTGTCTACACTGTGCTGTGTAGACGGGAGACGTACTGCTACTGACTTACCTTACACTTCTTGGGGAACTGGAGTACAGAAGTCGACAGGAGAGCTCCCTCCCATCAACTTAGCAGGTCTTCACCAGACCTGCTATGTTGCCACCGCTGCATCGATCACAGCAGTGCCAATTTAGCCATAAGTATAGACAAGCCCTATGTGAAACTAGTTACCTCGATCAATAGGATCTGGGCATCTAACTCTTAGGCCTCGTCCCCACTAAGCCCCCACTTCAGACTAAGGTACGCAAATTCAGCTACGTTAACGTAGCTGAATTCGAAGTACCTTAGTCCGAACTTACCGCGGGTCCAGACGCTGCAGGAAGGCTCCCCCGTCGATGCCGCGTACTCCTCTCGCCGAGCTGGAGTACCGGCATCGACGGCGACCACTTCCGGGATCGATCCCAGAACATCGATTGCCTGCCGCCGGACCCTCCGGTAAGTGTAGACGTACCCTTAGGGCTTATACACTCAGGTGGCAGGGATAAAAATAGCAGTGTAAATGCTCCCTCATGGGCTCCAATCCGGACTCTGAGACCCTCCCTCATGTCAGGTTTCACCACCCAGGCTGGAATAGCTAACACTGCTATTTTTAGCTCCACAGTCCAAACCAGAGTCAACTGACCCAGGCTCTGAGACTCAATGCCTCAGGAGTTGTTTTGTTTTGTTTTTGCAGTGTGGACATACCCTAAAGCTCCTTTGAAAATTCCAGCCTTAGATGCCAAAGGTAAATCAATCAGTCAGGTTACATTGTTATTAAAGGATGTTGGAGCCAATCATCACTCAAGAAAGTATGACATTATTTCCTGGCTGTAGCTAACACAATCTTCATCCTGCAGTCATCTGCCTGTTATTTAGTACAAGTGAAGGCAAATAGCACCAATAAGAAATTGACTTGAAATATAATTTTTGGATATGCATAAAAAAATCAAAGATCACTAAAATCAAATTATTTAAATAGCTAATCTGCTGGTGTGTCAATTCATTTTGCAAAAGTGCACATACAAATGAGCTAATTTTGCTTCAACCTATATGTCTGTAGTTGGCAATGTAAGACTGGATGAGGAGAAGTTTGATGTCACATCAGGACCAGGATTAGAGCATAAGCACTATAGGTCTATGCCTAGGGACGGTTTCACAATAAAGTTTAACAGAGTATATTTTAGAAAACCTCAATTAAATTAAGGCTGATACTAAAGAATCCAAGAAAGCACCCTGTGACGTGTCCTTGTTTACTTTAAAAAAATGTTCTAGTGACTTTTGTAGATATGTCGTCACTGCTTTCATTAATGTGACCTGAGTTAACTGATCTTTGTCTTTCTTCAGCCAACTGAAATAGCTTGAGTGTTTTGAACTGCTCCATGTCTCTCAGTGGAGCATTCATTTTAAGACCAGCACCTCTGGGGGTTCCCCTCTCCCACTACCCCATCCCCAAACAGAAAACTGTATGTGGCAGGAAAAAAGTCAAGGGGACTTGGCCCATTCACACAGACAGACATACCCTGATTTTTAGGTTAATTACTGGAGGAGGCTCCTCCAGCCCCCTTCTGCTACTCTTGCCTCTAAAGAGAGTGGAAGAGAAGAGGGGAGCAGACCCCTATACTGCCATGCCTGCTAGTACCAGGGGGACAGTGGACCTGTGACAGCGCATTTATGTAGGGAGGAGGCCCCTCAGCAATACAACTCCAAGTGGGGGCAGGAACAGTGTGTGGAACACAAAATTAGAGCCATAGAACGTTCCCTTGTATTGCGGTGCCTCTATGGCGCTGCATTGCCTTAAAACACTCCTTGGTCGCCTGCCTTAATCACACATTTAGTCAGCCATGTTATACATGGGTTAGGAGCAAAAAAAAAAAAAAAACAAAAAGGGATTGGAAAAAAGGGTGTGATTAAGGACCTACATCTGATGTGACAACCACACCAATCAGAAGTGAACTGAATTATTCACAGGATAACAACAGAGGAATAAGGACGGGGAAGGGAGGACAGCTATGGAAGGAAGCACTCACAAGGCAACATTGTAAATCTGAAATTCACAGATAAAATGATAGCACTGGAATGGAGAGCTCGTGGACAGAAGAATTTCTTAAAGCACCTCTAACTCTTACATTTCTGTAACACATTCAAATATTCAAGAGCATGCTGGGTTTTTTGGGGGGGGGCAGAGGTGTTTGTTTTTTAATTGTAAAACAAAACAAAAAAGATACAATGGCTATAGACAATACATATATGCTGTGCACTGGTGGACTAATTATAAGGCCAGAAGGAAACACTGATTCAGCCTGAACTACATACCACAATCCGTAGGACTCCCTTGAATTAATTCCTGTTTGAATTAGGGCACATCTTTTTAAATGAAGATTGCACGTTTTTCTAATATTTCCAATGATAGAGAATCCCTGGTGGTCTCAAGGATTTTCACCAGTATTGGAGGGCAGAGCCGTCCCTAGGGTACGGCAAATCGGGGTGACCACACCGGGCCTCCCCTCCCCCACATTTCATGAGGAGGCGGGCCGGGAGGTGAGGTGGGAGGTGGGCGAGCGGGGGTAAGGAGGAGCCCCCCCAACACCCCGTTGGCCTCGCCGATCAGTGCCTCCCCCATCCTCCCTCCCTGTCCCTCCCAGCACCTCCCACCGACATCTGGAGGTGCTGGGGAGAGGGGGGAGGAGCGAGGGTGCAGCGCACTTCGGGGAGGGGATGGAACTGGGCAGGGAAGAAGAGGGGCAGGGATGGAGTGGGGGCAGGTCTTTGGTGGAGCTGTGGGGGAGCTCCCCCCAGCAGATAGAAACTCGGCACCAATGTCCCGGGCCCTGCACCCCCCTAGGGACAGCCCTGCAGGAGGGAATAAGGAGTGATGTCATTCACATTTTTCTGATGTGATTTAGGTGGTATGTACATGCACTTCGATACATGATGAATGTAAAACATATTATATAAACAGTAATATCACCAGTAGAAGACCTCATAAAAGCAATTCCCCACTATTTAATTTTCTGAAGTACTTCTAGAATCAAGAGACGGACTAGATAACCTAATAGGTTTCTTCTATCTCCCGGCCAACACAAGGTTGTTCCCTATTGTACATTTACTATGGTTGTTTGTTTTGGTCCAGCAGAGTTTTAAGTGTCCCAAGCAACAGGATTTCCACCAGCCAAAACATCTCATAAGAAGCTTACCCCTAATATTCTATTTAAGTGTCTTCCTTTAATTTCATCTCATTATGCCTTGTTATACCTCACCATTTTCAGTGTTTACATCTTACAAATTTCTACATTAATCCCCACCATTTATACCCTTAGCCACAATCTATTATTTAGCTCTTTCCATCTTTACTCATAAAGACAAAAATCCTTCAAACACCCTAACTTCTGATGTTTTCTTTGAACATCCTTCAGTTAGTCAGTAACTTTTATGGCACTGAGTAGCCCAGACCTGAACATAGTATTCCTGTTGCTCCTGTAGTAGGACCGAATACAGAGGGACTATGATGTCTATGACATGAGACCTCTGCATATGCAGCCAAAAGTTATATTTTTGTTTTGTGCTGCTATCACTTTGCAAATTCATGCCTGACTTGCTATCCACTATATCACCTTTTCTATTGCTATCATTTCTTCCCAGATTTCTAACTTCTGGGTCCATACAATGTTTTCCCTTTAGAAGTACTATTAGCTTGCATTTTTTTTCTGCTCATGTTTATAATGTAAGTCACCCTCTTGATCCTCGCTGATGTTTGTAAATCTTCCTAATTTAAGTTCTACATTTTCATTAACTTGATTTTTACTATCTGTCACAGACCATTAAGATATCAGACCTAGCAGATCCCTTGAGATTCCTCACAGACACTTCCCTGCAACAAAATGATTTTGGTGGTTAGCTTAACTTACAAAAAAAAAAAAAAAAAAAGAGGAAGGAGAGATAAAAAGACAAGGTAAAGTTATTGGTTAGGAAGGTTGTTTTCTTAACAGCATTCAACCCACGCACAATGGGTGCTACTACAAAAAAAAAACCCCCACAATACATATGTTCAATTCAGTATTTGAATTTTAAAGGTCAAAATTTTGTAGGAGATTTAACTGCATTAACTTACACTTTCCCTTTTCATCCTCTAAGACCCTACTCCTGTGAACAAACACATGCATAACCTTGCTCATGAGCAGTCCCACTGAAGACATGCATTTCTCCAATTATTTTGATGGCTGTTGTTTTTAAGGTTTATATGTCATAGTGAACAAATTAAGTCTGCTGTATTTTTTTAAGCAATGTGAGTAATATGACATCTCAGTACATTTGCTACTGAATCGTTGCCTAGTGGGGGAAGAAACTGAGATTTTTATCAGTTAAAGTGTTCAATTACAGGAGTGTTTATAAAGTGCCATTCTATTGTACATTATTTACAACTGCTCCGATGTCTTTTTTAAAAAAAGGATAGTTTCACTGTTAACTACTTTCCAGTTGAAAGATTAGATTCCACAAAATGCCGTCAAATGAATTTTTTTTTTTTTTTTTTTTTTTTTTTTTAAAGTGAAGGGTTCGTTTACAATGAAGGTTAACAAAGTAAGCTTTTGGAGACTTTCACAATTCAGTGAAGGCAAATATTAAAGGATCCAGAAAGCACTATCATGTCACACATCCCTATTTACTTTACTTTAAAATGTTTTCGGGACTATGAAGACTACCATGTACGAATCTCAACCATGGGAAGACAAGACAGTATGAAAATTCTTTTAAAAAAAAAAAAAAAAACATAGCACTCTGAACCACTGCCACAAATGAGATGCACAGGTGGGAAAGTGTGAGGGGATGACACGAGAATGACAACTTGGTTTCTTCAGTCTTACCTTTGGGCTGCTGTTTTTACTACTGGTATCTGCGCATGAGCATGGTGAAAACGTCTACCGTACACTACGGTTCCTGGACAAGTTATATTCTGGGAATTTTCACTGTAAACATTATAGAAAGTAAGGTAAACGAAAGTTACAAGAATAACAAAACTGCAGAAACAATGAAAAACGCAAAGAAATGTCATGAAGCTAATCAGCAACTAAAATAATATAATACTCGAATTATGTAACTACATTGCTTTGATAAAGAAGCAGCATAGTTAGAAGTGAGGATTCTCAGCCGCTCCTGATTTGCGGGCCCATAAACCACACAGGGTTTCTTGTTGTGACTCAACTGCTATAATCTTTTGCAATGATATTCTATAATCCTTTGCAGTCACAAACCTCTAATTTGAAAATGTTATAAAATATCTAACAAAAAAAATAGAAAACATCTAGATTAAGTATTGTACACGGAACCGGAAATCAATGTCTCTAGTTCTAATCCTGGCTGTGCTGAAGTCTACCTCTGTGCCTTTATGAGCATAAATGCCATACCAAAACAGCCCAGCATCTTACTGTTGACATTGGCCAGTACCAGACTTTTTAAAGGAAGGGACAAAAATCTGCATAACGGACCATTATCGAATATTTTGCCAAAAAGGAACATTTCTTCCTAACCTGAGGCAGCTTGTGGTTGGCTAAGATATTAGATATTATAAAATAAAAGGTATGTTGACATAAGCCTTTATTCAATGCTGATAAGCTCTTGGTCTCAAAGTATTTTGTGGCCATGAGTTCCCCAGGTTAATTAGGCATTGACGGGGAAAATATTTCCCTTTACTTTTAATTTAGCTGCCTTCATTTTCATTCATTCCTTTGATTTTTGTTTTGTTGGATTTTTTTTTAGTTTTTGTTTTAAGTCAGGGGTTCTCAAACTGGGGGTCAGGACCCCTAAGGGGGTTGCAAGGTTATTATATGGGGGGGGGGGTCACGAGCTGTCAGCCTCCATCCCAAGCCCCGCTTTGCCTCCAGTGTTTCTAATTGTGTTAAATATACAAACAAGTGTTTTTAATTTAAAAGGGGGGGGGGTCACACTCAGAGGCTTGCTATGTGAAAGGGGTCACCAGTATAAAAGTTTGAGAACCACTGTTTTAAGTCTTATGTTTCTTCCTACTTGTCTTTTTTTTTTTTTTTTAAAAAAGCAGTCCTAATCTAGTCACACACTCATTTGGAAGTTTTTTCATGACTAATCACTTGCTCATCTCTGGAGCCCTTCTACCTTTGGTATACTTTTTTTTGAGATACGGTTACCAAAATTTAGCATGGCATTCATGATATGGGAAAAATCACCATGTTTTATAATGGAATAATATTTTCTAGTATTTTCTCCTCCCCTTTATAAATTTTAGCATGATGAGTAATCAATATGCAATGGAAATCAAAAGAGTAGAGGTTTTCATTGAGTTGTCCACAATGATGAACAGCTCTTTTTCCAGTGCGATTCACATTATTGGATTCTAAATCAATGTTAATGAGTAGTTCAAATTATTCCTTCCCATATACACATGAAGTTCATTGTTGACTAAGCAAGGTCACCACACATCATCAGTATTTACCTAGCTTTGTTAGGTCCTTTTCATATCATAGGATTCTTTTCATATCTTGACTTAAATAGTTTTGTGCAATCCACAAAAGTCTGACTTCACTATTCACTTCCCTTTCCAAATCATTAACATATTGAACACCAACCAATTCAAGTATCAATCCTGTGGACACCTGTTATCCTCTGCCATACTTAAAATTGATCAGCTATTTCTACTCTTCATTTTCTGTCTGTTAACCAGTTTTAATCCATCGCAGTAGTTTACCTCTCTCCCAGGCCTACTTGGTTTTCCTTTTTAGCTTCATGGGGGACTTTGTCAAAGGCTTTTTCGAAGTCCGAATAAATGTCAACTAGTATCTCTTTATCTATTATTTGGGTCACATGCTCAAAGAACTCTCACAGATGCATAATTTTCATGCTGGTTTATATCTATTGTTTTGTTCATCTTAACAGTTTTTTTAGACAATTTACTAAATAATGCAGGAAGGCTCACTGCTTTGTATTCCTCAAAATCATCCCAGACCCTAGACTTTTATTAATTTATTATAGCATCTCCTCTTTTGACATGTCAATCTCTGACAATACCTTACCTGAAAAAAGGAAATCAGGGATAGCTATCCCCCCTCCCCCCCCCCAATATCTTTTGTGGTAAAGACAGATAAAGAAATTATGCTGCTTCACTTCAATATCATTACAGAAATAAATTGCTCCCTGGTAATGCAATGGGCTCACCCATTCTTTCACATAGGCTTCCACCTTGTGAGGCACTTAAAGTATTTTATTAGAGCAGATCAGAAGATGTGCCTCTTTCAACAAAATTTTCTTTAAAAAACCCCTGACAATGTTTTTATAAATGATGCAAAACAATGTTTCAATTTTTATTTCAAGATGAATGAGTTATTTTATTATACTTTCTAAACAAAACACTTCAACTGACCCAAAACGAGGGTTCTGTGATTATTATTTTCAGAATTTTGTTTTGCATGAGATTTCAAAACTGTTAGTTTTGTTCAGCTCTATAACGGGGGGGGGGGGGGGGGGGAGGGGAAATCCAGATCCCATGCAGCCCTATATTTTATTTCTTTGGCCATTTGCTCTTCAAAACCCTTCTTTTCCTTTAACTTCCATCTTACATTTTATTTGCTACAGTATATGATCCTTTCTATTGGCTTTGCTTGGGATGTTTTTCTATTTTATAAACGGTAACTTTATGGCTGAAATAACATATCATACCTTGCCATTTAGCCATAATACTGGGGTGGGACAGCATGACAAAATGTACCTGTGTCCACACCTCACACACTATCAAAATAATCTTTGTGCAAAGTATGCCTTGTGAGGTATCTTTTGAAAACTCAATTTGCCAGTCATTGTCCTGATAAAATGTGTGTGACAACATTGTATGAGAAGTTATAAGATTCCACTGTATAGTGCAATTAATACATTCCAAACTGAGGTTGGCAGACAGATCTGTCTCAAACAAAGGAATGCATTTAAGCAGTAAACAGAGTCATCAAGCAGAAATGGAAACAAATCAGTGAGGAAAAAGTGGTAGGCGACATCCTTCCACATAGATTTAGTCTCCTGAATCTCAGCTGGACATGTTTTTCAAGAGGGGGACTGACACCATAAAAGAAGGGACAAATATCCCTAGGCACACACTCTTTCTCCCTGCCCATCACATTCATGGCACCAGAAGCAACAAAGGAAGCATTTGTTGAATTCTGGGGGAAGGGATCCTGACCTAAGAAACTGCTGAAAGAATATGGTGAGAAAATTTGTTCAGTTAGGCACCGGTAGAATTTTAACTTTATTTTCTTGTAACCATTTCTGACTTTTATGCCTCATTACTTAAACTCTCTTTGTAGTTAATACATTTGTATTATCGTTTTATCTAATCCAATGTGCTTAAACTGAAGTGTTTGGGAAACTCCATTTGAGGTGGCATGTTATGTGCATATTATTTCTACTGAAGCAATAACAAACTTTTATTATATTCAGTCCAGGAGAGTACAGGACATAGATTCTCCCCCGCCCCCAAAAATGTAAGACTGGGATCCCAGTCTGTTTAGGTCACCCTGCAGTATAACCAAGGCTGGTAAGAGCCAATGTGTGGCTGGCTGGCTGGCTGCAGCACACACACAGACCTAGCCGGTAGTGACTTGCATGCTGGGGGCTGTTTGTGAGCAGTCCAGGCTGAAGGCTACAGCAGGAAAGCATTGTAAAGGGCACCTCAGGTTAGAGAGGAGGGGTGACACAGCTGCTCAGTCTACATTACACCCTTGTATGTTACAGAGAGGTGTTCTTTGTTTTGGATTTTTGTTCCACCTTACTTTTTAGTTCAGTGATATGAATGCGTTCAGGAAGAATTGCACTACCTTTAAATAGCTGCTGTATCGTGTGTAAGGATTTTAATTTCACTTTTGATTTCATGTGTTTTTAACTTAAGGGGAAAAAAAGGGAAAAGGTTAAAGACCGTCCTAAAGTTCAGTACTGTGCTAGCGATTGGCACAATTACTCCCTCAAGGATATTGAATTTAGTTGTACTATGTTCATTATTAATTAGTGGCTCAATTTGTTAAAACCTGGCCCAGTACCCAGCCATAGTCACTAGTCTGTTGCAAGTGGACCCAGCTGCCAAATTCAAGTTAGCTGGGTCTGGGTAGAATCTAATCACTACTTCTAGCTGTGGTCTATACAGCATACTCCCAGCCTCCGAACTCTTGTCAGAAGGCCGTCCCTGGGCCATGGAGCACTGCCACGCAGCCACTCTAGATCCCAAAAAATCACTGCTTAAAACCTGTGAGCTTCCCCAGCTACTTACACACACTCCCTCTAGCTCCACCTCAGATGTGGACACTCCAGGCTTCTAATTTAACACCTATGAACATAAGAACGTAAGAACAGCCATACTGGGTCAGACCAAAGGTCCATCTAGCCAATACCAGGTGCCCCAGAGGGAATGAACAGAATAGGTAATCATCAAGCGATCCATTCAGTCACCCATTCCCGGCTTCTGGTAAATAGAAGCTAGGAACACCATCCCTGCCCATCCTGGCTAATTGCCATCGATGGACCTATCCTCCATGAATTTATCGAGTTTTTTTGAACCGTGTTATAGTCTTGGCCTTCACAACATCCTCTGGCAAAGAGTTCCACAGGTTGACTGTGCATTGTGTGAAAACATACTTCCTTTTGTTTGTTTTAAACCTGCTGCCTATTAATTTCATTTGGTGACCCCTAGTTCCTGTTATGAGAAGGACTAAATAACCCTTTATTTACTTTCTCCACACCAGTCATGAGTTTATAGACCTCAATCATATCCCCCTTTAGTTGTCTCTTTTCCAAGCTGGAAAGTCCCAGTCTTCTTAATCTCTTCCATACCCCTAATCATTTTTGTTGCCCTATTCCAAACCTTTTCCAATTCCAATATATCTTTTTTGAGATGTGATGACCACATCCGCACACAGTATTCAAGATGTGGGCATACCACTGATTTATATAGAGGCAATATGATATTTTCTGTCTTATTATCTATCCATATATTAATGATTCCCAACATTCTGTTTGCTTTTTTGACTGTCACTGCACACTGAGTGGATGTTTTCAGAGAACTAGCCACAACAACTCCAAGATCTTTCTTGAGTGGTAACAGCCAATTTAGACCCATTCATTTTATATGTATAGTTGGGATTATGGAAAAATCAACAGAGGGTCCTGTGGCACTTTTAAGACTAACAGATGTATTGGAGCATAAGCTTTCGTGGGTGAATGCCCACTTCGTCAGATTATGTTTTCCAATGTGCATTACTTTGCATTTATCAAGATTGAATTTCATCTGCCATTTTGTTGCCCAGTCACCCAAGTTTTGAGAGATCCTTTTGTAGCTCTTCGCAGCCTGCCTGGGACTTAATTATCTTGAATAGACAACATGGGGACAACATGGCACAAAGCAAGAACAGAGTCAACAATGGAACTTCTTAACTATAGAAGCTTTACTCAAAGCACTCTAGAGTTACAGATCTTTGAAAATAACTGCAGTCCTGAGATACACCCTCCCTTGGGCTGATCTTACCCTTTCTGTGAGTCTGAAGCATTTCAGGAAGGCAGAGTCCCTCCTGCCTTCTTTCTTCTGCAAGTACTCATTATATTTGGCAATGGTTACTCCTAATCCCCACTCCCTCTTACACAAAAAAGAATCCTACTCTTAAATAAGGTCTCCCCTCTATGGCATGCATACAACTGAGAAGCTCCAGCCACACCTCTCTCTTGCTTGCCTGACTGGCAAGCCCCTGAGTAGAAAAGCCATTGTTACATGAAGCTGGGCCAGCAGTTGAGAGCCAATCAAAATCAATAGCTGTTGGTGTCAAACACCCTTCCTAGGAAAGACAACTATCTGAATGCAGTACAATAGGTTATCCCTGGCGGAAGGAGGACAGATGTGTGCACACCACTGAATGTGCACATACCACTGAGTACACAGATTCTTTGCTTTCAGTTCCTGTGCCTCGTACTACAATGGTTCCTGGCTACCAAGAGCATAAATTGCAGGGAAACACCTGCTTTGCAGCTGTAGCCTTGGGCTTGAGCATGCTCTGTGCAAATGGAATCTTCAGACAATTTAACTGCCAAACTAACAAGTCTCTATTAAGTATATGTGAACTGCAGTTTCTGGGAGGCTATTCACTTGGCCAATTTGGGCAGGTTTTCATGGGAGTGACAAAAGGCACACGACTGAAACCAGGATGACAGCCCTGCCAAATTTCAAGACCATACTCCAAAGCATGGAGATGCTAAAACTTCCCAATGAAATGGACATAAGTACTTAATACGGGCAAAATAATATATTTCTCCCTAACTCTGTTCTGAGAAACAGCTGGACCAATTTTGCTGAAACATTAAAATAAATAAGCTCCAGGCACACACCTGGCACGGGAAATTACAGTCCGAATGGCTGTTATAAACAACAACTGAAACTGGGTCTTGCAACTGAAAGTGTTTGGCAACCTGAAGTATAGTTTGCTACCAGTTCCACCTAATCAGATCAGAAGTGACTACAGGGCACTGGGAGTAAAGGTGAAGGAGTTGGGAGTGCAGGTGGTGTTCTCTTTGATCATTCTGGTAAAGGGTAGGGGGTGGGGCCCAGGCAGAGATAGATGCATCATGGAGGTGAATGACTGGCTGCGAAGATGGTGTCGCCAGAAGGGCTTCGGCTTCCTTGACCACGAGATGCTGTTCCAGCAAGAAGGCCTGCTAAGCAGAGATGGGGTCCTACTGAGGAAGAGGAAGAGCATATTTGGATACAGACTGGCTAACCTAGTGAGGAAGGCTTTAAATTACATTTGAAGGGGGCAGGTGACCAAAGCCCACAGGTAAGTCAAAGACCTGGGAGAAGGGTCAGAATTTGGGGGGAGCATGGGCTGTTATAGCAGAGATAAAGAAGAGACAAGACAGAACTGGAGTGGGGGGAATCAAATCAGTATCTTAGGGTACGTCTACACTTACCTCCGGGTCCGACGGCAGGCAATCGATGTTCTGGGATCGATTTATCGCGTCTTGTCTAGACGCGATAAATCGATCCCAGATAGATCCCGGAAGTGCTCGCCGTCGACGCCGGTACTCCAGCTCAGCAAGAGGAGTACGTGGCATCGACGGGGGAGCCTTCCTGCAGCATCTGGACCCGCGGTAAGTTCGGACTAAGGTACTTCGAATTCAGCTACGTTATTAACATAGCTGAATTTGCGTACCTTAGTCCGAAGTGGGGGGGTAGCGTGGACCAGGCCTTAGATGTCTGTATACTAATGCGAGAAGTATGGGGAATAAACTGGAAGAACTCAAAATGCTAGTAAATAAACAACTATGACAGTTGGCATCACGTGGTACAGCTTGCTCAGGAATGACAGGCAGAGAAAAAAGGGAAGAGGTGTTGCCTTATATATTAAAAATGTATACGCTTGGACTGAGGTGGAGATGGAAATAGGAGACAGACTTGTTGAATGTCTCCGTGTAAGGATAAAAGAAGTAAAAAACAAGGGTGAGGTCATGGTAGGGGTCTACTACAGACCACCTAACCAGGCAGAAGAGGCAGATGAGGCTTTTTTTTAAAACTACTAACGATCATCCAAAGCACAGGACTTGGTGTGATGGGGGACTTCAACTACTCATGTCTGTTGGGAAAAATAACACAGCAAGGCACAGATTATCTAACAAGTTCTTGGAATGTATTGGAGACAATTTTTTATTTCATAAGGTGGAGAGAGCTACTAGGGGAGAGGCTGTTCTAGATTTGTTTTTGACAAATAGGGAGGAACTGGTTGAGAATTTGAAAGTGGAAGGCAGCTTGGGTGAAAGTGATCATGAAATGGTAGAGTTCATGATTCTAAGGAATGGTAAGAGGGAGAACAGCAAAATTAAGAATGGATTTCAAGAAAGCAGACTTTAGCAAACTCAGGGAGTTGGTAGGTAAGATCCCATGGGAAGCAAGTTTAAGGGGAAAAACAATTGAAGACAGTTGGCAGTTCTTCAAAGAGACATTATTAAGGGCACAAATGCAAACTATCCCACTGCGTAGGAAAGATAGAAAGTATGGCAAGAGACCACCCTGGTTTAACCAGGAGATCTTCAATGATCTTTAAAAAAAAGTCCTACAAAAAAGAAATTACAAAGGATGAATATAAACAAAGACGACAAGTATGCGGGGAGAAAATTAGAAAGGCCAAGGCACAAAATTAGATCAAACTAGCTAGAGTCATAAAGAACAACAAGAAAACATTCTACACATACATTACAAGCAAAAGACGACTAAGGACAGGGTAGGTCTGTTACTCGGGGGGGGGGGGGGGGGGAACAACAGAAAATGTGGAAATGGCAGAGGTGCTTAATAACTTCTTTGTTTCAGTTTTCCCCAAGTAGCTTGGTGGTGATTGGACGTCTAACATAGTGAATGTCAGTGAAAATGAGGTTGGATCAGAGGCTAAAACAGGAAAAAACCAAGTTAAAAATTACTTAGACAAATTAGATGTCTTCAAGGTCACCAGGACCTGATGAAATGCATCCTAGAATACTCAAGGAGCTGACTGAGGAGATATCTGAACCATTAGCAATTATCTTTGAAAAGTCATGGAAGACGGGAGAGATTCCAGACGACTGGAAAAGTGAAAATATAGTGCCAATCTATAAAAAAGTGAAATAAGGACAACCCAGGGAATTACAGACGAGTCAGCTTAACTTCTGTACCTTGAACGATAACGGAGCAAATAATTAAGCAATCAATTTGCAAACATCTAGAAGATAATAGGTGATAAGTAAGAGTTAGCATGGATTTGTCAAGAACAAATCGTGTCAAACCAACCTGATGGCTTGTTACCCTGTCAAAGAAAGATTTGTGGATAGGGGGAAAAGCAGTAGACATGATATAAAGTTTTTTCTCTTAATTAATTAGCCTCTTAGAGTTAGTATGACAACTCCAACCTTTTCATGTTCTCTGTATGTGTGTGTGTGTATATATGTATGTATATATATAGACACACACACACACACACACACACACACACACACACACATTCCATTCTATGTATCCGATGAAGTGGGCTGTAGCCCACGAAAGCTCATGCTCAAATGTTAGTCTCTAAGGTGCCACAAGTACTCCTATTCTTTTTGCGGATACAGACTAACACGGCTGCTACTCTGAAACATGGTATATCTTGAATTTAGTAAAGCTTTTGATACTGTCTCACATGACCATCTCAAACAAATAAGGGAAATGCAACCTAGATGGAGCTACAACAAGGTGGGTGCAAAACTGGTTGGAAAACCGTTCCCAGAGAGTAATCATCAGTGGGTCACAGTCATGCTGGAAGGGCATAACGAGTGGGGTCCCGCAGGGATCAGTTCTGAGTCCGGTTCTGTTCAATATCTTCATCAATGATTTAGATAATGGCAGAGAGAGTACACTTATAAAGTTTGCGGACAATACCAAGCTGGGAAGGGTTGTGAGTGCTTTGGAAAACAGGATTAAAATTCAAAATGATCTGGACAAACTGGAGAAATGGTCTAAAGTAAATAGGATGAAATTCAATATGGACAAATAAAAAGTACCCATTTAGGAAGGAACAATCATTTGCACACATACAAAATGGGAAATGACTGCCTAGGAAGGAGTACCGCAAAAAGGGATCTGGGGGTCATAGTGGACCATCAGCTAAACACTATTGCAAGCCAAAAAAAAAAAAGGAAACATCATTCTGGGATGTATTAGCAGGAGTGTTGTAAGCAAGACACAAGAAGTAATTCTTCCGCTCTACTCAGTGCTGATTAGGCCTCAACTGGAGTATTGTATCCAGTTCTGGGCGCCTTGTTTCAGGAAAGATATGGACAAATTGGAGAAAGTCCAGAGAAGAGTAACAAAAATGATTCAAGGTCTAGAAAACATGACCGATAAGGGAAGATTGAAAAAAATTGGGTTTGTTTAGTCTGGAAAAGAGAAGACTGATGGGGGACAGGATAACAGTTTTCAAGTACATAAAAGGTTGTTACAAGGAAGAGGGAGAAAAATTGTTCTCCTTAATATCTGAGGATAGGACAAGAAGCAATGGGTTTGAATTGCAGCAAGGGAGGTTTAGGTTGGACATTAGGAAAAACTTCCTGTCAGGGTGGTTAAGCACTGAAACAAATTGCCTAGAGAGCTTGTGGAATCTCCATCATTGGAGATTTTTAAGAGCGGGTTAAGACAAACACCTGTCAGGGATGGTCTAGATCAGTGGTTCTCAGACTTCTGTACTGGTGACCCCTTTCACATAGCAAGCCTCTGAGTGTGACCCCCCCCCCCTTATAACTTAAATACACTTTTTTGGTATATTTAACACCATTATAAATGCTGGAGGCAAAGCAGGGTTTGGAGTGGAGGCTGACAGCTCGTGACCCCCCATGTAATAACCTCACAACCCCCTGAGGGGTCCCGACCCCAGGTTGAGAACCCCTGGTCTAGATAATACTTAGTCCTGCCATGAGTGCAGGGGACTGGACAAGATGACCTCTCGAGGTCCCTTCCAGTCCTACAATTCTAAGATTCTATAATGCATGCGCATTACTGTAACCATAACAGCTAGAGACCCTCCACACACACTTTTTTTTTCTTTTTTTAATTAAAGCTGAGACCTGGTGTCAGTGCCCACCTGACCTGCACAATCCTCCTCACTGCCAGGCGTTCACCCATATGTTAGGAAAACACTGCTTTACAATACTGCTACATTAATTTAAAAAGCTGTCCATCTGAGGATCTAAAACACCCTTACATAGGTGGGTTATATTATCCTCATTTTACAAATGGGGGGGGGGGGGGGAAGAGAAGAGAGGGGAGGAAAGGAGAAGAGGAATTGAAGCACAGTGATTTCCCAAGGTCTCAGACTATCACTGACAAATTCAGAAAGTTCATAAATCTCATCTGCTCACAGCTAATTCTGTGATTTAATTGTAAGACTAAACTTTTCAGTCTGCTGAGAAATAGATGTCCAAAACTCAAGAGAACTACTACTGAGTACCCTTTATATTGGACATCAGTGGGCACATTAATGTTCAAAATAAACAAACTGTTCACAATTATGTAAATCTACCGAACAAAATAATATATAAAACAGGAAAAATATATCTCTAGCCTTTCTTGTGATGCATGTAGTATATAAAAGTTAGGAAATGCTGCACTTCAGTATTAAACGAAGATAATTGCTTGTAGGATAATCACATTCTCGGCCAGATTAAATGACCAAAGTCAGAAAAGTGGTTAGAGGTGAGTGATGCCAGTACTAGTTTCAACACCATCAAAAATATTCATTGCAGCCAAGGTGGTGTTTTTCATTCATGCCTTCATTAGTGATTTTAACTGTTTTGCACTTGTACTTTATTTTCCTATAGAAAGGTTGAATCTCATTGGTTGATAACCATTAAAACAAATTTAGCTGCAACTAAATATAACCTAATGCTAAATTTGGTGCCTCTTTTTGTTAACCAAGAAGATATATATATATCTATGTACATTTATTTAAGCAACTATATAGCTTACCTTACATTTGTTTCAGTTTCTTCATTTTTACTTTTTTATTATGTTAGAAAATGGTGAATGATGCATTTCTCATTTACTGGATGATTAATTTCTTACTTGCAATTTTTATCCAGCTCTATTTGGATGTAAATTCAAATTCAATTAGAGTGCAAAACAGCACTGTAATTTTTTTAAGCTAAATTAAACTACCTTAAATGTGCTAGGTCTATAAGATGGAAAAGTTTATCAAAATTAATTTTGCAATTAAAACTAACATTTCTTAAACAAAGGAAGTGGTATCTCTAGTTAGTGAATTGAACTGATTGTTTCTGGTCACCATATGCTTTAAGATCTTACAGCTAGTAGATCTCATCCTCTCAGACCTAATTTTTATTCATAGATTGGAAGAGGAAAGCTTGCTTTCCTACTTTTTCAACTCCCAATTCGTTTATTAACTTTTAATGGACTCGTCAGTCAAATTCAATGGAATGAACTAATAGAATAAACTGAAAAGAAGAAAATATTCTCTCTGCACCTGCAGAAGATGCTATTGCAATCAAAAGCTGGTTTAGCACTTCAGCAAATGCTGGGTGTAGGTGCTCAGCCATTGACTTCCACAGTTCAGTGGTTAGACTTTACAACTTGGCAGCTAACGTACCACTGAATATTATTTTTGTATTAAAACACAGTAATTTAAATTAAATAAATCATAGGTTTAGTCTTAACATAGTTTGCCCATTTCAACTTGTATATAAATAGGTTTTAAAAATATACTTGTATTTAATTTAAACAAAAACACCATTATCATGCACCCCACTTTCAATTACTTTGCACTTCTTGCTCTTTTCATTATTTAAAGGAATGCTGTTTTGCCAGAAAAGAAATCTATTGTCAGTCTTCATGGAGTTCAGAGGAGTTTTAGATATGGGAGGTTTAATTAAACCTCAGCATAGTGGTAGCTATCATTTACAATGCAAAAGTCTATTAAAAAGTTATTTGTTTGGAATAGGCTTTAATTTTATAGTTCTCAATATACTAGAGAGTGAAATACCCCATAGGCAAACCCGAGTAATTTAATTTATTGTACTACAGAAAAATTACATCAAGAAATGAACATATAGTGCAGAATCTCACTAAATAACTGGGACACCCATTGCAAGGTACTTGCTACTTGGCAAAATTAAATAAGCAAAAGAAAACAAATGCAGGAAAAGATTTAGGTTTTTGTGTGCCCCTTGCCAGAGTAGCATTTCAGCATCTCCCCAGTAATTAAAACAAAACAAAAAAACAACAAACTACTCTTCCATTGCTTGTAGAAGAATTTATTTATTTTTTAAAGAGGTGAGTTTGACCTGTGCACACTCACATGCTATTGGAGAAATGCTAAATCAAAGCAGTGGAGTTTGCATTTAGTTCTGACAGGTGAAGTTAGTTTCACATAGGTTTTGAAATTTGGGGAGCCGAGTGCTCATGGGTGCTTAGGGATGGACCAGTGTAACAGCTTTTTCCTATCTGGGGACAGGGAGGTTTCTCATTTCTGCCTGAAGTTCTTGTATTCCTTATATTTATATTCGGTCCAAGGACCCAGATCAGACTGCCCATAGTTGGAAATTGTATGGCTAGGAATAGAATGGTTTGACCATTTCCAGATTTGTTTTCTCCATGTCAAGAGTCTTTAGCGTACAGCGTAGTGGGAGGAAACGAGGTGAGACAACACTGGATGTAAGGTCACTCCATGTTTCTATGATGCACACTAGCTGAAGTGACTCTCAGTGATGAGTCACTGGAACTGTCTTATTAACTAATGAGAGAGACAAGTGGCAACGTAGCCATGTTGGTCCCACAATACGAGTGAGAGAGGGTAGGTGAGGTAATATATTTTATTGTACTAACGTCTGTTTATAGAAGGGACTAGCTTTTGAGCTCCACAGAGACCTAACAAAGAGCTTTGTGACGTTCAAAAGCTTAACCCTTCTACCAATGGAAGTTGGTCCAATAAAAGATACTACCCAGCCTACCTCTCTCTTTTTCATATCCTGGGACCAGCATGGCTACACTACCACTTATTAACCAATAACTTCCTGCTTATCAACACAAGGCTGAGGTTCAGGTTATGCTTGGTTTGACTTTATATAGGATGGCTATTTATTGACTGGATGTAGCGGTCTTGCGATCTTTTCCCTGTATATGGGGTGAATGGGAACTGACTGCATTGGAAACAATTTAACTATATTATGAACTTCCTGTGGCTGGTGTTTCATATAGCTATTGCTTTCAGTTACAACTTGAATAAGAGTAGAGTAGGCGCATTGTCAGTGAATACCAGCAGTGGTGGTGAGCCGCTGGAACATGAAATACGTAGATATCAGCATTTGTGCTCAATTCTTTTGAGACCAGAGCTCAGGCTGAATCTGAGAGTGAGTAGAGTTGATGAAGACTTGCTCTGAAGTAGTGCAAAGTGGTTCTTGTGTGATATGATGTCCTATAGTAGGGGAAATGAAGGAGCATCCCAGCTAGTCCTGGAGATAGGCTTCTGCCTCTTCCAGGCTATGACCAAGAGAGAGTACATTACATTCTGTACCTCAGGGGGATGAATGGGAGATTGTGTGATGGTATAAGCAGTCTTGAATGGTACTTAGTCAAGATGCAGTTAAATATCCAGGGTCAGTTAAATTTTGTTCAGAAAGCCTTCAGCATTTACTAATAAGTGCTATATAGCACATTTTGTAAGAGTAATGAAAATTTAAAGATCTCACTATGGCACTCTGCTCTTAAATTTTGCTGAAAAGGAGAGACCACTTTTATTTGTAACTTGCCAACTGTACAGATTAGCAAAGTGCAAATTGAGACTCTTTGCTATAGTTTCCTTAATTTCACTCCAGTCAGTGAAAAAACAGTTACCTTTTCCGTAACTGGTGTTCTTCAAGATATGTTGCTCATGTCTATTCCACAATAGGTTTGTGTGCTCACCACGTGCACTGGTGCTGGAAGTTTTTCCCCTAGCAGTACCTATAGGGGGGAGAGCCCCCATGACCCCTAGAGTGGCAGCTGCCTGGGGCGGTATAAGGGGAGCTGTGCGCTCCCCCCACCCTCAGTTCCTTCTTGCCAGACAACTCCGACAGAGGGGAAGGAGGGTGGGATGTGGAATAGACATGAGCAACACATCTTGAAGAACACCAGTTACGGAAAAGGTAACTGTCTTTTCTTCTTTGAGTGATTGCTCATGTGTATTCCACAATAGGTGATTCCAAGCTATATCTGTTGGAGGTGGGTAAGAGTTGACAAGTTCCAAGGACGGAGGAGAGCCCTGCCGAACCTGGCGTCATCCCTGGTTTGGGAGACAATCGCATAGTGCGAGGTGAATGTGTGAACCGAAAACCACGTGGCAGCCCTACAAATGTCCTGGATGGGGACGTGGGCCATGAAGGCAGCCGACGAGGCCTGTGCCCAGGTCGAGTGTGCCCTCACAATGGGTGGTGAGTGAATACCCACCAGTTCATAACAGAAACGGATGCACAAAGTGATCCAATTGGAAAGCCGCTAAGTGGAAATCAGCTGGCCCCTCGCGCGCTCAGCCGAGGCGACAAACAGTTGCGAGGACTTTCTGAACGGCTTAATCCGCTCGAGGTAGAAAGCCAGAGCCCGCTGCATGCTGAGCGCATGGAGGCGGCGTTCCTCACTGGATGCGTGAGGCTTGGGGCAAAGGACCGGTAGAAAAATGTCAGGAGGAACGCGGGATGTAGGCGGAGCTGGACCTTGTCCTTATAAAAGGCCATGTATGGCGGTTCAGAGGTCAGGGCCCTGAGCTCCGAGACTCGCCTGGCCGACGTGATAGCAACCAGGAAGGCCACCTTCCAGAAGAGGTGAGACCAGGAGCACGTGGCCAGTGGCTCAAACGGGGGCCCTGTGAGACGAGCCAACACCAGGTTTAGGTCCCACTGTGGAACCAGGGGTCTAGAATACAGGAAAAGACGGTCTAGACCCTTAAGGAACCGGCTAGTCATAGCATGGGAAAACACCGTGTGTCCTTCCACCAGCGGATGGAAGGCCAATATGGCCACCAGGTGCACCTTGACGGATGAAGGTGCCAGGCCCCGGGACCTCCGGTGGAGGAGGTAATCAAGGATAAGCTGGATTGGGGTGGTCACTGGGGAGACACCCTGGTCTGCTGTCCACCTAGAAAACCGGGACCACTTTGCCAAATAAGTGCAGCGAGTGGAGGGCCGTCTACTTTTGAGGAGGACGTGCTGAACTTGTTCTGAGAACATCCTTTCCTCTCCACCTAACCATTGAGCAGCCACACAGTAAGGTGAAGAGCCGCTAGGTTGGGATGGAGGAGGCAGCCCTGGTCCTGTGAAAGCAGGTCCGGGCGGAGCGGCAATGGCCACGGTGGAGCTACCGCCAGGCCCATGAGGGTCCCGTACCAATACTGTCTGGGCCACACCAGGGCAATCAGGAGGACTCGGGCCTTGTCCCACTTTATCTTCTCCAGGACCCTGCTGATTAGAGGGAACAGGAGGAAGGCGTAGAGAAGCCGGCCTGAGCAGGACAGGAGAAAGGCATCAGAGCTAGTGCCCCTCCCCAGGCCCCCCTGGAGCAGAACCGGGGGCATCGCTGGTTCTGCCGAGTCGTGAATAGGTCCACCTGGGGAGTTCCCCACCTTCGGAAGAGCCGGAGGGCCACTTCCAGGTGGAGGGACCACTCGTTTTACAAGGAGAAGTCCCTGCTCGAGCTATCCGCCCTCTCGTTGCAGGCACCCAGTAAGTGGAAAGCCTTCAGGTGGATATTGTGGGGTATACAGAAGTCCCACAGCCTGAGGGCTTCAGGGCAGAGGAGCGGGCCCCGCCTTGCCTGTTGATATAGAACATCGAGGCCGTGTTGTCTGTGAGGACCCTGACTACCTTGCCCTCCAGGTGCGAGTGGAAGGCCATACATGCCAGCCGCACCGCTCTGAGCTCCTTAACGTTTATGTGTAGGGTCAAGTCCTGAGCTGACCACAGGCCTTGGGTCTGAAAGCTCCCCACATGGGCCCCCCAACCCAGGTCCGATGCACTGGACACCAGCTCCAGCAACGGGGCCCTGTCCCTGAACGGGACCCCTTGGAGCATGTTGTTCGGGGTGAATCACCATCGCAGGGAGATAATCGCAGCGTTCGGCATGGTGAGGACCTAGTCCATCCTGTCCGTAGCCTGGGAAAAATCTGAGGCCAACCAGAGCTTGAGGGGCCTCATCCTGGGTCTGGCGTGACGGACCAGGTACGTGCACACCGACATATGACCCAAGAGCTGCAGGCAAACCCTGGCTGTTGTCACCGGGAACCTTGTTACCGAATCGATGAGACCTTTAAGGGTCTCGAACCTGTCTGGCGGGAGGGAGGCCCTGTCCAACACTCCGTCCAGGAGTGCCCCGATAAACTCTATGAGTTGGAACAAGACTAACGTGGACAGCCCAAATGGGAAGACCGTAAATTGGTAATGATTCTGTCCCACCACAAAAGAGAGGAAGCGCCTGTACCCCTTGAATATGTGGATGTGGAAGTACGCGTCCTGTAGCTCGGGGGCAGCATACCAGTCCCCGGGATCCAGGGAGGAGATGATGGAGGCCAGGGAGACCATGCGGAACTGGAGCTTCACCATGTGCTGGTTCAGACCCATAGGTCCAGTATGAGCCTGAAACCCTCTTTGGCCTTTGGGATAAGGAAACAACAGAGTAGTACCCCTTGCCCATGAACTCCTCGGGCACCACCTCTATCGCTCCTAGTCTTAGGAACCGCCCCACCTCCTTCTCGAGCAGAGCTTCGTGCAAGAGGTCCCCCAGGAGGGACTGGGGTGGAGGGTGGTTGGGCGGGGAGGAGGTAAACTGGAGGGTGTAACCCCGGGAGATGGTGTTGAGGACCCATCGGTCCGAAGTGAGCCGAGACCATTCTGGAAGGAAAGCACACAACCGGTTGGAGAAGGGAAGCTTTATTGGGGTTGGATCCCTGATGAGGACTGGCGGGTTGCCCCGGAGCGTCCCATCAAAATAGTCTTTTCCCCGCCTGCTTGCTCTTGGAGGGTCCAGGCTGGGGGGCAGGCCGAGACTGCCTACGAGGGCGTCTCTTATAGTCCCGTTGTTTCTTATGGGCGGCCTCGTACTTCGGGAGGGTGGCCAGAGTCTGAGTCTGCTGCGGCTTGAACTTAGGTTTTGCCGGAGCCGGGACAGAGAGATCCAGGGTCTGGAGGGTCATGCGGGAGTCCTTCATACCATGCAGCCTTGTATCTGTTTCCTCTGCGAACAGAGCTTTCCCATCAAACGGGAGATCCTGCATGGACGATTGTGCCTCGCTGGAGAGCCTGGAAAGCAGGAGCCATGACACCCATCTCATGGACACTGTGGAGGCCACTGAACGTGTGGCCATGTCCGCAGCATCTAAGGCAGCCTGCAGGGAAGCCCGAGCTGCCGTTGCCCCTTCCTCCACCAGCGCCCTGAACTCCTTATCGTGCTCCTGGAGGGAGACCTCAAATTTCGGCAGGGAACCCCACAGATTAAATTCGTACCGACCCAAGAGGGCCTGATGGTTTGCCACTTGTAACTGGAAGCTCGGTGCTGCTGTGAAGAGGGGGGAGTCTTGGCCCTCTTGGCGTGCCCCGTGGACGGGGAGCAGTGCCGACTGGTCGATGGCACCGGCGGATTGCTGCATACTAACGCCGCAGTGCCCGGTACCGGCTTGGAGCGGCGTGCCAGGATCCGAGTCAGCGCCGACTCCATCAGAATGGCTCGGAGCCTAATGTCCCTTTCTCTTTTGGTCCGAGGCTTAAACGATTTGCAAAATCTTGCACCTCTTGCTGATAGGGGTTTCTCCCAAGCAGCGCAAACAGTCTGTGTGTGGGTCGCTTCTTGGTACAGAACGCCGACAAGAACCTTACGACTTAAATCCCGGGGCTCAGGGCGTGCCCCGGCCCAGGCTCACTGACTAACTAAACTAACTACACTAACTAACTACAGGTACTAAACGAACGAACAGTTCTGGGGACGAGCTACAGCAAAGCTGGAGCAGAGCAGTTCCGACGCACCTTCACTGGCGTCAAGAAGGAACTGAGGGTGGGGGGAGCATGCAGCTCCTTTTATGCCAGGCAGGTGCCACTCCAGAGGTCGCGGGGGGCACTCCCCCCTACGGGCACTGCTAGGGGAAAAACTTCCAGCACTGGTGTAGGTGGCAAGCACGCACACCTTTTGTGGAATACACATGAGCAATCACTCGAAGAAGAAAAAGGGTATCTAAAATGATATTCATATATCATGTTTAAATAAAACTGATTGTTAACTAAGCAATTACTTAGTAAACTTAGAAATTCTGTACCTCAGTTTCTTGCTATTTCCCAGCATGTTGAGTCCAATTGAGTTCCCTTTCAGAACTCTAAAACTTCCAGTTTTGCCTCGCCTTGCATACGTTTTTATGTACTCGCCACTGGTGCCAACAGTTCCTGGTCGACAGCGTAGTGACTGTAATGAGACAAACATAGTAAAGGAATGCAACTCAAGATATTTTTGCCGAGTGCATCATAGAAAAGCAACACACACACACGTTTTTCAATTTTTTTTTTTAATTCAATGGGATTACTATACAACTTTGTTTAAAATCTTAATATGTGTTTTAATGGATGAATATATAAAATACTTACCTTCTTTTCTTCACTGGGACTGAAGGACCCATCACTCTCATCTATGCTGAGCAGTTTTGCCTCACTAAACAGTCAGAGAGAAAAATATGGGTATACTGTAATACAGCAAAATAGTCTTAAAACCATACTGTAACTCAAAGCCAGTCTACACAGATGGTTTAAAAATACACAAAAATATATTTTTTTAAAACAGACCTCCCAAAAAAAACAAACATTACAATGGTCAGTGTAATAAGCAAGCAATATTATGTTAGATTTGTTTGGAGATTAACATTAAGTGAATGCACAAAGAAAAACTACAAACAGGAAATGAGAATAAAATAAAGTTACCAGCAATTCAAAATAGTGTACTGTTAACAAAACTTGAATATTTAAAAGGGGCCAACCTAATGCCCATGGGGTTACATAAATGGTTATGCTATGCAGAAAGCTTTAGTATATGAGATGTTTACACAACAGGAAAGTTATGCTAACTTTTGGATCTCCCAGCATTTGTGAAGTTATAATTCACATAAAATGGAGACCAAGGCACAATAAAGTCCTAAAATTTATCCTGTAGGCAGAACATTAATTTGTCCACAGGCAGAAGAGTATGATTAAATTACTGTCAAACTCACTATGCAAGTTTCACTTCAGGATGCAAGTTTAAATACCTTTACATTTTTATGATGTAAACTTCCACCAAAACAGACCAGTCTACCTTTGAGAGATATTCAATGTAATAGTAGATCAATGGCACAAGTTAGGATATGGCTCTGGAGAACTCTTAAGTCTGGATTCTCCAGATAAAAAGAGTACAGAAACCTGTACCCTATATGCCAGTGATACCACAATGAAAAAGTTGTATGAATGTAGAGAAATGGGGGTTGGGGAAAAACAGGTATGAAGTTCATAGGATACTGATCTTCTAAGACCTTTCTGCTGCATCTCTGTAATTAGACAAAAAGACCTTACGGAGATTAGAGCAGAATTTCAAAATATGCCACTGAAGGTTTCCCTTCAAGTTACAATTCTTCCTAGGTAGGATGAAGAACAAAGGATCCAATCCTAAGGAAAGGACTCCAATAACTATGCAAATAAATTTCTAGAAGCAAGACAGTGCATATAGTTAGGTTTGGTATGGATATGAATTGTGCAAACTTTTTCTCCATATTGAAAGCAAGCTGGTTAGTAATCAATGTTAGTGTATTCTAGCTTCAATTATGGAATCAGAACTTTTCTAAAGATATCATGGCAAAAGAAAAAAAGAAAAAGAAAAACTATTTTCAATTATACAGTCACAACAAGGGAAGAAAGGGGTTCAATATTTTTGACGGAATCTTTGTAGATTTGAAAACCTTCACATACTGCATTTTTATTTGCTTTTCAAGGATAGGAATTCACTCCCTCAAAGAGTTCTGTTGCACTTCCCTAGATCTGCAATAAGAAGAGAGATGGTACAGTTCGTGAAAAATGTGCAAGAGTAGCTACATACAGGACCTCGGTTGTTGGAAGACCAAAACCTATAGAAGAAATAAATGCAATATAGTCCAGTGAACATGCAACTGGATTGAGATTCAGGAGACAGATGATGTATCTAGCTCTCTCACTGGCCTGCTGTGTAACGCTGGTCAAGTAATTTTGCCTCTCGTTTCCCTTCCCACTCTTGGCTAATCTTTTCTTTTTAGACTTCAGCTCTTCAGGATAGGAATTGTCTTACTGCCTGCACAGTGTCTATCACAATGGGGACTCTAGATATTACTGTATTATAAACACAACAGAAGAGTACGAGAAAAAAAAAAAAAGAAGGAATATAAAGAAAAAAATCCAGAAAAAACAAAAAGTCTCAAAAGGATAAATTAAATTGAATAGGAATAGATTTTCTGATGCTCATAACTTTTGAGGAATAAAAGTAATGATAAGGATCAGAAAAATGTATTGTGATTGGATGATCTTAAAGAACACATTTGTTTTAAGTTTGTTCAAAAGAATACAAAGTACATATGCCTTAGATAAACTAGAATGTAATGTTAAAAAAAATTAGTATCCAGAGGTTTACATGCTCCATAAATACTAGATGCCTATATAATGTGATTCAAAGATGGTTAATAAAAATAGAAAAAAAAACAAAAAACCCTGTATCACACTTTATCTGCATACAGGAAATGTTTGTTTTTTGTTTGTTTGTTTTTTAAAAGGAGAGAGACAGAACGTCAGAGGAATATGGTTGTTGTGGGGCTTTTATGACTCAACCAACATTTTTGAAACAAAGTAGGTATTCTCTTTTCAAAAGAAATTAGATTTCTACTAATTAAACCAAACTAGGATATATTCTTAGTAGGTCTCATTCAGTAGCTACTTAAAAATGGAAGAAATTTAAAATAAACTCAAATCATATCCATTACCAATACACAAATTTTTTTAAAACAAAATACTTTAGAATATTAGACTTCTTGCAAGGAGGATATGTGTATTAAATTTTAGAGACTGAATACAAATTCCATTATCCTCATAATTTGTTTATAAACAATGAGATTTAGAGAAAAGCCATAATCCAAATAAAAGAGTGCTCAATTTTACCATCATCCAACAACTTTACACAAAGATAGGGCTAATGATTAGCATTAAATTTACCCTCCAAAAAGCTGCAAGCAGTCATATGTAATGTGTGTCCAGATCACACTTCAACCAAACCGAAATTTAACCTTGCTGAAAATCATTCTGCAGAAAACTAAGAGGTTGTTATTATTGCCTATTAAAAGATTCAGAGAAGAATCATTTCACAAGAAATTTCAAATATGTTAATAAACAGCATATAAAGATGCCTTCTCTAGAATTCAAGTGAAATGATGATAGCTCTATGAATTAATTGATCTTTGGTTGAAAAAAAAAAGTGACATTACTAATTCATCACAAAATTCTGGAGATTAAAAACCAGAATCTTGTCATAAATTGACTGCTTTAAACAAGATTCTCAACCAATTTATGGGGCAAGCTAAACATTTTACTAACAGATAATACACAAAGAACCAGCAGGTATATGTGAGGAAGTGAATAAAAGGAATAATCTAGGATTAGAAAACTAAAAGGAATGCCATCTGACTACATTGTCCATCCAGTCTGGAATACAGGGAAGCAAATACTCATCCTCCCAAAATTAACAGAGGGGGCTTTTTAAACATCTTATAAAAGATCTTTAGAGACTAATAAACCAGATATTAGAAAAACTTGCAAATTATATGAAAAAAGCCAACCCTCTCATATTTCAAATTTTTTTATAATGAGATATTTGAGCAGAAAGGAACCAGTCTTCACCATAAGAAGTATGAAAATCAGCAGAACCTTGGGCTATTATAAACATACCAATAAATTATAAACATGTGAAGACAGACTGATAGGCCTCTCACAGATGTGCTTAATGTGGTATTAAAAGGGGAATCAATACCAGCTTCTTTTCAACAGTTTGCAGTAACTTATTTCTAAATCTGGAAAGGACCTTAGTGCATGCTCATTACATTTCTTTATTAAACTTACACACAAAGAATATGGTCAACGTATGCCTGATCAACATCAAAATATTGCCAAGCTACAAGAGAAACTAAGCAGGATTTATATATAGTGGCTATTAGGTTAAGAATGTTATACTGGGTCCTGTTCAAGAACCCCCCTCTCAACTTCTCCTATTAGTGTGGAGGAAAAGGCATTTGACAGGGTACGGTGGCATTAAAAACCAAGTCAATGCCCTGGGCACAGACCTGCAGTTTATTCAATGGATAGAAACATCACAATTACAACCCCACGCAACAACTGATATGCACCTCTACCCCGATATAACGCGACCCGATATAACACGAATTCTGATATAACGCGGTAAAGCAATGCTCCGGGGGGACGGAACTGCACACTCTGGCGGATCAAAGCAAGTTTGATATAATGCGGTTTCACATAACGTGGTAAGATTTTTTGGCTCCCGAGGACAGCATTATATCGAGGTAGAGGTGTAATGTAAATGGATACAGTTCGAATACTTTTTCTCCCTACCAAGGACACAACGCAAAGATGCTATCACCACTTATTTTCCAGAGCAATGACATCACCTACCTACCTACATTATATAGGAGAACAAAATGCAAATGTGTCTTTTATTTGTTTTTGACTTATACCAAAAATATGCTATATGACAAAAAGAACGAGGCGTACTTGTGGCACCTTAGAGACTAACAAATTTATTTGGGCATAAGCTTTCGTGGGCTAAAGCCCACTTCATCAGATGCATGCAGTGGGAAAATACAGTAGCAAGATTTTATATATATACATACACACACAGAACGTGAAAAAAATGGGGGAGACTAATCAATTAAGGTGGGCTATTATCAGCAGGAGAAAAAAAAACTTTTGTAGTGATAATCAGGATGGCCCATTTCAAACAGTTGACAAAAAGATGAGAGTAAGAGTAGGGGGGAAATTAGTATGGGGAAACAGTTTTTAGTTTGTGTAATGACCCATCCACTCCCAGTCTTTATTCAAGCCTAATTTAATGGTGTCCAATTTGCAAATTAATTCCAATTCTGCAGTTTCTCATTGGAGTCTGTTTTTGAAGTTTTTTTGTTAAAGAATTGCAACTTTTAGGTCTGTAATTGAGTGTCCAGGGAGGTTGAAGTGTTCTCTGACTGGTTTTTGAATGTTATAATTGTTGACGTCTGATTTGTGTCCATTTTTTTTTTTTGCGTTGAGACTGTCTGGTTTGGCCAATGTACAGTAACTCCTCGCTTAAAGTTGTAGTTATGTTCCTGAAAAATGCGACTAAGTGAAACGATGTTAAGCGAATCCAATTTCCCCATAAGAATTAATATAAACAGAGGGGGTTAGGTTCCCGGGAAATTTTTTTCATCAGACCAAAAAACTATATATTATATAGATATACAGTATACATTTTAAACAATTTAATACTGTTCACAGCTATGATGATTGTGAAGCTTGGTTGAGGTGGTGAAGTTAGAGGGTGGAAGAGGGAGGGATATTTCCCAGGGAATGCCTTGCTGCTAAATGATGAACTAGCACTCAGCTGAGCCCTCAAGGGTTAACACATTGTTAATGTAGCCTCTCACATAAGGCAGGGGAGACAGCATAGGAGACGGAGACAGACACACACCTTGGGGGGGGAGGGGGGGGAAGAGAGGAGAGAGATGCACACTGACGCTTTAAGTAAGCTGACCCACTCTTAAGTGCATTGTCTTTTTAAGTGGATCAGGAAGTTGAGACAGCAGCTGTTGCCCCAAGCTCTCTCTGTTTCTCTCCATCCATGTCCCCTCCCTGCGCTATATGGAGAAGGGGTAAGTGGGGTGCAGGAGCGGGAGGAAGGAGACACCCTGATATTAGCCCCCCCCTTTTCCCCCTGCACAGCAAGCAGGAGTCTCTGGGAGCAGCTCCAAGGCAGAGGGCAGGAGCAGCACATGGTGGGGGGGGGAGAGACAGCTGAACTGCCTTGATAGCATGCTGGGTGGTTGCAGCACAGGGAACTTAAGGGAGCAGGGAGCGGATAGGGGGGCTGCCGGTCCACCCTGGTTACAAGCCCCCACCAGCTAGCTGCAACTGGCTGCTCTTCCTGCAAGCAGTGGACAAAGCAGGCGGCTGCCAAACGACATTAGAAGGGACCATTGCACAACTTTAAACGAGCATGTTCCCTAATTGATCAGCAACGTAACAACGAAACAACGTTAACCGGGATGACTTTAAGTGAGAAGTTACCGTACATGGCAGAGGAGCATTGCTGGCACATATCACATTGGTAAATGTGCAGGTGAACGAGCCTCTGATGGCGTGGCTGATGTGATTAGGTCCTGTGATGCTGTCCCTTGAATAGATATGTGGACAGAGTTGGCAACGGGCTTTGTTGCAAGGATAGGTTCCTGGGTTAGTGTTTTTGTTGTGTGGTTGCTGGTGAGTATTTGCGTCAGGTTAGGGGGCTATCTGTAACTAAGGCCTGGTCTACACTAGGAGGTTATGTCCAATTTAGCAGCGTTAACTCGAATTAACCCTGCACCCGTCCATACAACGAAGCTATTTATTTCGACATAGAGGTCTCTTTAAATAGATTTCTGTACTACTCCCCAATGAGGGGAGTAGCGCTAAATTCGACATGGCCATGTCGAATTAGGGTAGGTGTGGATGGAATTCGACACTAATAGCTCCGGGAGCTATCCCACAGTGCACCACTCTGTTGACGCTCTGGACAGCAGTCCAAGCTCGGATGCTCTGACCAGCCACCAGCCACACAGGAAAAGCCCCGGGAAAATTTGAATTCCTTTTCCTGTCTGGCCAGTTTCAATCTCATTTCCTGTTTGGACATCGTGGCGAGCTGAGCAGCACTGGCAACGATGCAGAGCTCTCCAGCAGAGGTGACCATGCAATCGCAGAATAGAAAGAGGGCCCCAGCATGGACCGATCGGGAAGTCTTGGATCTGATCGCTGTGTGGGGCGATGAGTCCGTGCTTTCAGAGCTGTGATCGAAAAAACGGAATGCAAAGATCTACGAGAAGATCTCAAAAGCCATGATGGAGAGAGGATACAGCCGGGATGCCACGCAGTTCTGCGTGAAAATCAAGGAGCTGAGACAAGGGTACCAGAAGACCAAAGCGTCAAACGGACGCTCCGGATCCCAGCCCCAGACACGCCGTTTCTATGAGGCACTGCATTCCATTCTAGGTGCGGCCGCCACCACTACCCCACCACTGTCCATGGACTCTGACGATGGGGTATTGTCGACAGCCGCTTCCTCGGAGACGTTCGCGGACGGGGAAGATGAGGAAGGAGATGAGGATGACGAGGCAGTCGACAGCGCTTTCAACCCTGATTTCTCCGACAGCCAGGATCTCTTCATCACCCTCACAGAGATTCCCTACCAACCCTCCCAAGGCGGTAACCCGGACCGTGAATCAGGGGAAGGATCAGTAGGTAAGTGTTTTAAACATTTATTTTGAACAGAATAGGAATGGTATCTTAACAATGGGTTTTTCATGATTAGTTTGCCCTAGGCACTTTAGTTTTTAGTCCTTGCCAGTGCAGCTACTGGAAAATTCTGTCAATATGTACGGGGATAGAGCAGAAATCCTCCTGGAACATCTCCACGAAGCTCTCCTGGAGGTATTGTGAAAGCCTTTGCATCAGGTTCCTGGGGAGAGCAGCCTTATTGCGTCCTCCATGGTAGGAAACTTTTCCGCGCCAGGCTAGCAGCAAGTACTTCGGGATCATTGCCTCGCAAAGCATGGCGGCATACGGCCCTGGTGTTTGCTGGCATTCATGCAGCATGCGGTCTTTCTCTGTCTCCGAAATCCTCATCAGAGTGATATCACTCATGGTGACCTGCTTTGAATTAGGGGAATGTTAGTATTGGGACTGATTGCCTGTTCCTTTATATAACTGTAACCGGCGGTTTACAGCCACGCGGTGGAGGCGGGACAGGGGCAGCATGCAGGGATCTTTCCCGGGGACAGCCGCGAGGGGGGTGGGAAAGGGGCAGAGTTCATGCTGGCCGGATTGCCGGCAGCAGGAACTGGCCAATGCTAGGAGCATTGCTTGGAATGTGAAAGGAGGGCACTGCTATAAATTAAGCTTTAAGAAACCAAAAGTCTACGGCTTACCATGTCCGCCTGCTAGCCGAATTCCGTTGTCCGGCCCCGCTTGTGTGATCTGTACAGCAAGACCCCAGGCACTCAATGGGAAGGCCGAAAATTTGACCTTGTACTGAGTGCGCATGTGATAGGTGCTGTGCATGGTCTTGTTCACAGAGAAAGACTATATTCATTGTTCGCAAAACTGTATCTTTGTGAGGAATTCACTCCCTTTTTCCCATCCCACAGCTGCGAGTATCTCCCGAGCTACCCCGGCATCCCCCTCCCAGAGGCTGGCGCAGATCAGGTGACGAAAGAAAAGGACACGGGCTTATGGGCTGCTCCCGAGCCGAGGCGGCACAGCAGACCCAGTGGAGGGAGAACATGTCGCAATACCAGCGATCACACAGCGAACGGGAGGACAGGTGGCGGCAGGAAGACCAGCAGGCGACTCAAACGCTGCTTGGACTAATGAGGGAGCAAACGGACACTCTCCGGCTCCTTGTAGATGTTCTGCAGGACCGGAGGCAGGAGGACAGAGCCCCGCTGCATTCTATCTCTAACCGCCCTCCCCCGCCACAAAGTCCCATCCCCCCCTCACACAAAGTCCCAAGAAAGAGGGGCGGCAGGGGCCGTGAAAAGAGTCACTCCACCCCTGCAGACTGCTCAAGTAGCAGAAGACTCTCATTCCCAAAGATTTGAGAAGTCCTTTCCTTCACTCCAAAAGCACCTCACCCAAGCCCCCGTCCCAGTTTCATCCCCTGTGTAGTTAATAAAAAATACGTTTCTGTTAATTACTGTTTCCGTCATGTTCTTTTAGAGGAGAGTGTGTTTGAAGGGGGGGGGGGGAGGGGGTTGGTAACTGGAGAGGACAGTCACCTTTACCAGGGTACAGACCTGGGGGCAGGTTCAGCAGAAGGTCACCCACACACACATTGCAGTCACTAAGCACCCTGGTCAGTCTGGGAGGTGATTTTCATGTTCTGTGTGGGAGGGCTATGTGAGTTTGTGGCGGGGGAGGGCGAAAAACAGATCTTATGCAGCGGTCCTTAGCCTGGATGACAGAGCCACGCAGCAGGGGATCTGTAACCACCCTCCCCCGCCACAGAGTCACATAGCCCCCACACACAGAGTCCCGAAAAGGAGGGGTGGCAGGCTCCGTTGAAACAACCAGTCCACCACTGCGGACCACTCGAGGAGCAGGAGCCTGACATTCCTCGAGTTTAGAAGTATCCTTTCCATCACTACACCCGCTCCCCACCAGAGTCTGCGTCCCTGTTTCAACCCTTTACCATGAAATCCTTAAGAAAACGGTGTTAATGAACAAAGTTTCATTTATTTTATTTTTAAAGGTGTGTTGGAAGGGGGGGAAGGGGGTTGGTAACTGGAGAGGATAGTCAACATTCACTGGGTAAAGAAACGGGGGCAGGTTCAGCTTCTGTTTAAACAAACTTAATAGTCACAGGTTACCCTGCTCACTCTGGAACCTAGCTTTCAAAGCTTCCCGGATGCACAGCGCGTCCTGCTGGGCTATTCTAATCGCCCGGCTGTCTGGCTGGGCGTAATCAGCAGCCAGGCGATTTGCCTCAACCTCCCACCCCGCCATAAACGTCTCCCCCTTGCTCTCACAGAGATTGTGGAGCACACAGCAAGCTGCAATAACAATGGGGATATTGGTTTCGCTGAGATCAGAGCGAATCAGTAAGCTTCTCCATCTCCCCTTCAGACATCCAAAAGCACACTCCACCACCATTCTGCACTTGCTCAGACGGTAGTTGAAGAGTTCTTTTTCACTGTCCAGGGCGCCTGTATAGGGCTTCATGAGCCAGGGCATTAGCGGGTAGGCTGGGTCCCCGAGGATCACTATAGGCATCTCCACATCCCCAACAGTTATTTTGTGGTCCGGGAAGTAAATACCTTCCTGCAGCCGTCTAAACAGACCAGAGTTCCTGAAAACACGAGCGTCATGAACCTTGCCCGGCCATCCGACGTTGATGTTTGTAAAACGTCCCCTATGGTCCACCAGTGCTTGCAGCATCATTGAAAAGTAGCCCTTTCGGTTAATGTACTGGCTGGCCTGGTGGGCCGGTCCCAGGATAGGGATCTATAATCCCATCGCAGCGAAGCCATCTATGATCACCTGCACTTTTCCCAGGGTCACTACGTTTGAGAGCAGTAGCTCAACGATTGCGTTGGCTACTTGCATCACAGCAACCCCCACGGTAGATTTGCCCACTCCAAAGTGATTCGCGACTGACCGGTAGCTGTCTGGCGTTGCAAGCTTCCAGAGGGCTATGGCCACTCGCTTCTGGACAGTCAGGGCTGCTCGCATCCGGGTGTCCTTGCGCTTCAGGGCAGGGGACAGCAACTCACAAAGTTCCAGGAAAGTTCCCTTACGCATCCTAAAGTTTCGCAGCCACTGTGATTCATCCCAGACCTGCAGCACTATGCGGTCCCACCAGTCCGTGCTTGTTTCCTGGGCCCAGAATCGCCATTCCACAGCATCAACATGACCCATTGCCACCATGATGTTCACGGCGCGGGGTCCCGTGCTTTGCGAGAGGTCTGTGCCCCTCTCAGACTTAATGTCCTCACCGCGCTGCCGTAGCCTCTCGCCCGATTTCTCATCATCTGCCTCTGAAAAAGGTGGATGATAAGGTGTGAGGTGTTGACAACGGCCATAACTGCAGCAATGATCGCAGCAGGCTCCATGCTCGCAGTACTGTGGCGTCCGCGCTGTCAATCACCAGAAAAGTGCGCGAACTGATTGCCCGGCGGCGCTTTCAGGGAGGGAGGGTGGGAGTGAGGGTTGAATGACAACAGTTACCCAAAACCACCCTCGACACATTTTTTGCCCCAGCAGGCATTGGGGGCTCGACCCAGAATTCCAATGGGCAGCGAGGACTGCGGGAACTGTGGGATAGCTGCCCACAGTGCACCGCTTCCAATGTCGACACTTGCCCCGTTAGTGTGGACTCACAAAGTCGAATTACTGTCCTTAGTGTGGATACACACGTTCGACTTTGTAATATCGGTTCCATAAATTCGCTTTAAGTAAAATCGAACTACTCTCGTAGTGTAGACATACCCTAACTCTGAGCTCCCTAATAAAGAGATACAGTGGTTGAGGTAATATATTTTTATTGGCCCAACTTCTATTGTTGGTGAAACAAGTTTTCAAGCTACAGAGTTCTCCTCCGGGTCTGGGAAAGGTACTCAGTGTCACAGCTAAACACAAGGTGGAACAGAATTTAGCACAAGCAGTTAACACTATTTAAGGGACCACTCAAGGTCAAGTGGCACTTAACACCCCTGTACCCATGGGGGGAGAAATGGAGGGAGGAGGGTTGGTGGGTTACAGATAGTTGTAACAAGCCATAAATGCAGTGTCTTTATTAAGACCATGATTTTTAGTGTTGAGCACAGTTATGAATCTAAGCTTCCAAGCTCATCTTTTGAAAGTGTTGTACAGGTTTCCCCGAGGACTAAATCGGTCAGACATACAGTGATCGCTTTGAGGGGGAAAAAATAAAGTTGTATTTAAAATTATTTAGAAAACTAAAGCAAATCTAGAGAGCTAGGAAGGACAGTTACTGTCAAATTGAATATTTTCCAGAGATTTCTCTCCAAAACTTTGTCAACATTTGTAACAAATAAAAATGTATTAGACAAGCATAACATACTAATAAGTTGTTAAAGGGGATAAACATCATTAAATGAAAGCCGCAATACCATTTCGACAAAAGTAAGGGAGGTAGGGATTAAAGAAAAAGGTGGAACAGATAGACGAACACAGACCTAACATGGACAACTAGAAGTAGTTTAGAAAAAAGGTAGACTCTTAAGTCTATATAGTCACCCTTGAATCAATACAACTTTAAAATTCTGGGATAACATACAGTAAACTTAGCTTCCCTTTCCATATCTGCTATGATTTCCACAGAGAGAAGTTTAGTAGGGCTATCAGACTATTAAAAAAGATAGTCGCAATTAATTGCAGTTTTAATCAAACTGTTAAACAATAGAATACCAATTTAAATTTATTATACAAGTACTGTAACGCAATCTCTATCATGAAAGTGCAACTTACAAATATAATGGTTTTTATTTTTTACATAACTGCGCTCAAAAATAAAACAGTGTAAAACTTTAAAGCCTACAAGTTGAAGGATGAAAGGGCATACCAATGTTTAGCATATCTGGCATGTAAATACCTTGCAATGCCAGTTACAACAGTGCCATGTGAACGCCTGTTCTCACTTTTAGAAGAAGCAGGCATTATCTTCTGTAAATATAAACAAACTTGTTTGTCTTTGCGATTGGCTGAACAAGAAGTATGACTGAATGGAGTTGTATGATGTGAACTGAAAAATACCATTTATTTTATCTTTTTTACAGTGCAAATATTTGTAATTAAAATGTAAAGTGCTCACTTTTCACTTAATATTCTGTGTTGTAATTGAAATCAATATATTTGAAAATGTAGAAAAACATATTATAAATATTTATAATAAATTTTAATTGGTATTCTATTGTTTACAGTGTGACTAAAACAGCAATTAATCACAACTGTTTTTTAATTTGTTTTGCGATTGACAGCCCTAACATTTAGATTTTATTCTGAGCTCAAGATCAGGGAGGTTAAGAAATGGGATGTAGGAAGTAGGTGAGTCATAGATTCGTAGTATTTTTTTTCCCCCTCTTTTTCTTCACAAAAAATAAATACAGAAATTAAAAACAAGCTTAACAACCTTCAACTACTCTTGTATTTACATTTGAAGAATTATATTCTATGTAGCTTAGGGTTCTATCAGCAGCTACATATGTAAGATGCAGATAAAATTCAAACTCCTAGCTATGGGAAAAAGCAGAAATAGAAAGATGGTTTCTATCAAAGAATTTTTGAACACAATGAACCTTGTATACAGCTATACCTTTATAAAAATAGACTATATGCAAAAAAAGGGAGAGGAATAGGAAAAATACAATTACAATACTCAATAGCTTCTATATGTTATACAAAAGAGAAGAAAACTAGGTGGTTATGAATCAGTGGTATCAAACCTGTGAAAAATTCATAAACAAAAATCTGCAAACATGTTAGATTATCACTGATCCAAATAAAAGCTGAGTCCTGTAGTATATGAAAATATAAAAGAATACTTACACTGCTGTCTGTTGGACCTATTTTATGGGAATGTACAACCATTCAGAAATACTGGTTTAAATTAGAGAACAGATTCACTATGAAAACATGTACTACCCAATGACTCTTCAGAGATTTTACCGGGACTACCACTAAATACAAGTCTCATTCTATGCTGAGAAGTCATCTTTTGAAGGCAGCCAAAGGCTAGTTGGAAATTATTGGAAGAAAAAAATCATCTCCTGGTGTATCATCTTCATTTTCCAAGAGGAGTAAAAAGCAAAACTAAACAGCCAGCATAAAAAAAAACACCCAACCAAACAATACTTCACACTAAAATGAAATAAATTAAACTATTAAAACTGGCAATTTAAAAAACAAAGTGTTAAATAGGACAGTAAGGAAATTAATTATGTATTATTTTTGTGAAACCTAAGTGAGACCTTTTAATGAAGGCTTTTCTAAATTTCTGACAAACCTCCATTTCAACGAGGGGATCTCAATGCTTGCCATTCAATGTACATAGTATTTCTAGTAACTTAACATACTATGTGTGTTAAGCATGCATACTGTGGGGGAAGGAGGAGATTGTTTTCTTGTATTTGCTTCCCTCGTAGCTTCTTCTGCCTGATTTTCTCCTTCCACAGAATTTTGCCACTATTGATATAAAGCCTTCTCACACACTACTGGAACAGTATTCTTGGGTCTTTCAATCCAAGAGACTCTACATCTATTTTCAAATGAGATTTGAAAATATCTCCCCTCTCTAGTTAAATTTGGCACTTAAAACAAGAATTCAACCTCTTTGCTTGCTAGGCATAAAAATAGAATAGCATCATCAAAATTACAGTTTTTAGTTAATTTTTTAAAATGCTAACAGATTTGCTCCTAAATTCTCTGAAATTCAGAGAGGGAGTCCTTTAAGAAATTTAGCAAGCTACTGTTGACTTTTTAGACCCCACTGAATGATCTTAAAACAAACAAAAACAAAACAAAACCAGACAATTTATCCACACAGTTAAAACTCACTGAAGTTTTGTATAATGGGTACATTTGGGGAGAAAAAAGGATGAATTATCATATTTATTGAAGATCAGATTTTGCTGTTTAATTCATAAATGAAAGCTTATTATTCTTCAGCAAGACTGACACAATCTCCTTCAAAAGGTTCCATGAAAATTTCCCTCCTCCAAAATGATTGTCATCTCCTTTTGGCCTCAATGGGACTGAGAAAGGTTGCCTTGCCAAAAATGCCCCCATTCACCTACTCCTCAGAGTGTTCCTCTCCCCACACAGCATAGAGGATTATCATCTTGCGGAGGGCAGGTTGGCTTCACTCCCTTTGGGAGCAATAGGAAGAGTGCCCAGTTTAAAAGAGGGCGATTCTTCATGAGTTTCTCTAAAGCAGAAGATTTTATTCTTCATCTTATACATTAACTTTCATTTTTAAAATTCAAAGAAAGGACCACCGTCCTAAATATTTCTTTTTAAAAAGCTACGCAATCCACCAGATATACTAAACCGCAATTTAAAAGTCATACTATGCATCTTCAAATAATTAGAAATATCATGAGATCATTCTCTGATTTCTCATTTACTGTTCATGTATGAACCTTGTAATAATTTTTGGAAACCAAGAAATTTCCCAGACAAAAAGCTACATTAAGTTTGAGAAAACATATCAGTAATTTAGAGTAAAATATGTGGGAAAGATGAGATAATTATTTAAAAAAAAAAAAAGTATTACAAACCAAACAGGTATGAAAGTGCACAGTTATGGAACAAAGACAACCTCTCCCGTGTTTAACAACATGGAGTTGAGGGGAGAATCTAGTTTTGTTCTTTAAAGCCAGTTTAATCTAACCTGAGACTACAAACACTAAAATGCTTCAATCATAATTATATGGTTATTGCAGAAAGGCACTATAGGGCAGAGCTAGGATTGTTCGGGTATCCTGTGTGTGTCTTTACCTTACCTTTCATTTAAATTTAACCGTCAATTCTGAATTTCCTGAATTCGTATTGTTTGTTTTGGGGATAATTACAACATCTCTGCCAATTATTTTACCTAAATTACTGATTTATATCTTAACTCTATTTGAATGTATTTTTTTGTCTAGGAATAATTAAGAATGACAAGTTCTTCCAAAATAGATTTTTCTTAAATTAGTATTAAATTATTGAAGAAAAAGTTAAGGATCTAATTTTCTACACACACTATTATATACTACAGTTTATTAATAATTTATAAAAAATTAGGTTTCTATAATTAAGCACTTTTATGTTCAATAACCTAGATAAAAATATCCTTACTCTTTCTCTGCATCTCCTTCACTTTCTTCTGCGTGATCAAAGCTCCAATTATTTTTATAACCTCCATCTCTCTTGGATTGTGATCTATTCAAAGCTGAAATGAAAACAAGTTAAAATAAGTCTTGATTTCAAGCCAGGTCACTAATCAATTCAAACTAGAAGGGTAAAATAACATGGTACTATATCCCAGATATTTAGTTAATATAATCATTCAAGTATCATTTGACAAAATAAGGTTAGTGATTGCAGCACAAACTTATTTTTAGAATGTGCACAACTATATACTAAAGTCTTTCAGCATGTTGATTAAACTAACACTGGAACATGAGATTCAAAGTGAAAAAGCATTGTGTTTCGGTAAGTAGCTGCACACTTTTGACACCACACATTATTATTAAAAGACTGCTAACTGAAGCAGAAAAAGACAACTGCATACCGTTAACTAGTCTAATCAGCCATTTGGTTGACAACAGTCACACTTTTAAAGTTTACTCCTTGTATACACATTGTATACCAAGCATAGGTCAGTCTCTCTGCATTTTTACTCTTTGTCAGTCTATGCCTCAACCAGGCATAAATACACTCCATTTATTTTTCCAGTTAAACTTTTCAAATCAACCATTGCTTTATTTAAATAATCTGGTAAGTAAAACCTTCTAGATGCAAATGGTCAAACTGTATACAATCGTAGACCTAGTAGCTGATGATAACCACTAATGAGAATGAAGCCTTAACTCTCCTGAGGAACTAGAAACAAGGATATAATTTAAGTGTGTACTGCAAAACCAAATTTTCTACAATGTAGGTAGAAACCTATTGCATTCTGAAATGAACCTAAATTTTTAGATCCTCTCATTCTAAGGGAGCACAATTTCAATGTTTCAGAAGAGTCGTCACCTCTGGACATTTTTCACCCAAAAATTCCACTGACCAACCAATAATGCCATGACAGTGAGCAAGGCAGTTTTACATAAAGACAACAGTCATACAAAAAGAAGGTTGAGCTAATTCCTCTCTGATTGGCATACAAGAGCAAACTGCAGGAGCATTCAACTGAATAGGTGATTCAGTTTTCCCACCACAACCCTCTCAGTGATGCCCCCAAGAAAGTAGCATCAATGCCCCGCAGAGACTGTAATGTAATGACTGTTACTCATATTCAAGTAGGACTATGACTGGAAATCATTTTCCACATGTAGGGTTTAGGACGGGGTGGGCAAACTTTTTGGGCCGAGGACCACATCTGGGTGGAGAAATTGTATGTAGGGCCAGGGCAGGGGGTTGGGGTGCGGGAGGGAGTGTGGGGTGTGGTGTGCAGGAAGGGGCTCAGGGCAAGGGATTGGGGCAGAGGAGGGTTGCAGGAAGTATGGGAGGCTCAGATCAGGGGGTTGGGGTACAGGAGGGGGCTCGGGGCTGGGGTGCAGGAGGGGTGCAAGGTGCAGGCAAGGGGTTTAGGGCAGGGAGTTGGGGGGGCGGGGTACAGGAGGGGTTTGGGCTCCGGCCCGGCGCCACTTACCTCAAGCGGCTCCGGGATGGCAGCGGCGCACACCGGGGCCAGGGCAGGCTCCCTGCATGCCTACGTTGTCCCCAGACCCGCGCCGCTACCGGAAGCACTGCAGCCCCTGGGAGAAGGGGGGCGGAGGGCTCCGCGAGCGCTGCCCTTGCCGCACCTCCAGGTACCTCCCCTGAAGCTCCCATTGACTGCGGTTCCCTGTTCCCGGCCAATGGGAGCTGTGGGGGGAGGTGCCTGGAAGCAAGGGCAACGCATGAAGCCCTCTGCCCCCCCCCACCCCGAAGCCACAGGGACGTGGTACCGGCGGTGCCGCGGGACAGATCCAAAGTCCTGAGGCGCCGGATCCAGTCTGCAGGCCATAGTTTGCTCGCCCCTGGTTTAGGAAATGTGCCAGGGCAAGTTGGTGTCTATGTTCCCTCCTACTGTTGCACAAGGTGGCTTGACAATATGCTCATTTTGCTTCCTTTGAAATGGGATGCCAAGCTTGCCTGTCATGGTCCATATCCTCCCACATCATTAAGTCCAGACCAGCAGACTGTACAAGCAGCTTGATGCAATCTTTTTTGCGGAGTTAGGCAGTACGAAGGTTGGCCGTTCCATTTTCAAATTCACTATACAGAACCCCTTAGGCAGTCAATTGTTATCCATTTGCAATTGTTATCCACATGGCCAGCCCAGGTCATTTGCCTCCGTGCTAGCATAGCTTCCATGCTTAGCATGGCCGCCAGCTGTAGTACTTCACTGTTGGTGATTTTGTCAGACCATGTGATTCCCGTCTTGCTGCATAGGTGGCATCGTTGCAGACAGTTAAGTTTTTGAATAAGATGATAAAAAGCACAGGTCTTTAATGACTATAGAAGACAAAGCAGCACAACAGCTCTGTAAACTTGGTAGTTTGTGGACACTTTGCACCACCCCCACCCCCCCGTCTTGTCCATAGTCTTTTTGTAGACAACCAAAAGCGGAGGCAGCTGACTAAGCATACCGAAAGTTCTTTTTCAATGTTGATGTCATCAGTAACTGTGCTACCTAGGTAGCTGAAGGACTTGATATTGTTTAATTGGCAGCTCTCCAATTTTATTTCTGGCGGTGGTCAGAAGATGGTTGGTACAGGACTTATTTTCTTCACATTAATACAGAGGCCAATAAATAGATAAAGCATGGGCAAAGAAATTCAGCAAAATGTTGCAGGTCACTCTCAGAAAGGGCAACAAACGTTGAGTGGCCGGCATACAACAGGTACTTTACTTCGCTTTGCTGGGATTTGCTTTTGGCCTTGAATCGGCAGAGGTTTAGAAGTCTACCATCAAAACGTGTTGTTAGAGCAACATCTGCAGTGGTAGTACGTGCGGTGACTTCTAGCACTCTAGACAAGAAGTAAATAATGTAGGGGGCAAGCACACAGCCCTGTTTATCCCCATGAGTTACAGGAAAGGGATCAGATGAGTTGGTACCAACTGGTACATGGGCCTGCACGTTGTCATGGACACAGCAAATAAGACTGATTAGTTTGTCTGGGCAGCCAAACTTTGCAAGAAGGCACCAAAGAGCAGAACACCTGACAGAGTCCAACGCCTTACTACGATCAACAAAGGCAACTAGAGGGGCATTTGTTGTTCAGCAGCTTTCTCCTGTAACTGGCATAAGGTAAATATATCAGCAGTGCTGCGTGATGAATGAAAACAATACTGGGATTCAGGAAGTACATCATCTGCAATAACCTGAAGCTTTTTCAGCAACAGCTCACCACGGGTCTTACCAGCGATAGAGAGGAGCGAAATGCCATGATAATTGCCACAGTCGTGTCTGTCTCCTTTGCCCTTGTAGATTGTAATGATTTTGGCATCTTTTAAATCCTGGAGTAAAATCTCATTTTCCCAGCAGAAAGTAAATAGGTCTAGCAAAGCTTTGTTGAGTATAGAACCAGTGTTTCAGCACTTCAGCTGGGATTTCATCAAGTAATTTGTGTGGGAATAATTAAATTTCAGTACCTATACTGTAGCTTTAAGATCGTACCTACAGTACACAGCATTTTAAGAACTCTGGACATGTGCCAATAAATTTTGCTTTAAAAATGTTTAATAGAAAATGGCTACAATACAAACCAATTCTTTTAAAAATTGACAACTTTAGAAGCAAGTTTTAACTAGACAACATATAATTTTTTCAAAACTAAATGATACTGACAAATTAGGGGCGCAACAATTTTAGCCAGTTTTTAAATGTATGTTTTTATTGCATTATCTTTTAAATCAGCACTCGATTATACACAGACACACACACCAAAACGGTCATAATATTTAAAAAGTATGCACACAATTGTAATTGTGTGTAAATATATCTTAGCCAATTTTTAGAGCTGTGATTATAGAAAGAAAAATAAAAAGTCTGAAAAAAAGAAGTATGATAGGTAAGATATGTTAGTGGAAAGAATATAAAGAGAGTTTGGAAGGACCAGATTAGTACTCACCGATGTAAGGATTTTAGAACTACATTGTAAGTCATTTCCCTGGGAAGAATTTCTATCATGTAAGAACATTTTGCAGTATCTCCCAGAATGGAGAGGAAAAGTCCAGATTGCCTCTCCTTTGAAAGGAGAACAGGGGTCCCAATTCAGAGTATTTAAGAACATGCCTAATCTTAAGCATTAGTAGCCCCACTTCAGTCAGAGGTGGCAAATGCCAGATTTAGCAAGGTGCTGGAGTCTAACAGAAGCTATTTTACATCAAGCATAGATTGAGAACCAAGAAGGTAAATTGTGTATTGTGCCAGATTTGTTTCCATGCTTAATCCCCAGGGACAATAAGTGAGTTCTACTGTGGAGCATTTCCTGAATCTCAAGCACCTATTTTCTGAGGTAGTTCACACCCAGATGAGGGCCCACCATGAAGTATCATATGCAGGAAGGGGGCAGGGGAACTGCTCAGACTTCAGAAATTTACAACTCAAGAGATGCTTTTGAAGTTGGATAGTTTTCTCTAGAGAATCCCAGTCGTGGTCTTCCAACTTTCAGGAAAGATAGCAATAGCCTCTATCCTCATGTGTAATCTCTACAGTGGAGCCTGGAGATACAGCAGCTTCAACAAGAATGCATGCCAAGACAAGGGAGTTTGAAGATTCTCTCACCAGGTCCTCACTGAAAGGAGGGCGTGACTTAGGCTATGTCTACAGTCACAAATGCTACAGTGGCACAACTGCAGCTACACCTCTAATGTAGATACTTGCTACAGCAATGAAAGGGGATTTTCTATCACTGTACTAAATCCACCCCCTTGAGAGGCGGTAGCTAGATTAACGAAAAATTCTTCGGTCAACGTAGTGGTGTCGATACCAGGGTTTGCGCCATCTTATGTCTTTTAGGGGTGTTACTTTTTCACACCCCTCTGCAACTCAGCTAGGTTGACGTAAATTTTAGGTGTGGGTGAGGCCTTATTCTTTTGTCTAAAGCTTTAGAGACTATTTTGTCTCTATGCTCAAAGAGATCAACATATCTGGAAGGATATCAGATGTTAGCCTACAACTACAACTCTCTTTGAGTGGACCTTTTCAGGACGTGTCTTTGGAAGTTTTGAACGCACAGCAAATCAGAGTCAGGTGAAATATCAGTCCTGAAAAAAATGATAAGAAAATCTAGTTTAAAGTAGACTCTCTGTAGTTATTTTGTTTTGGTTTTGTTTGGCTATATATGTAAATGCATGCACGCTCACCATGGCTTTGCAGGTGAGCACAAAAACAACAAATAAAACAAAAACCTTGGAGAGCTGATGAGGTGTATAATTCTTCCTCCCCTGTTTATGAGGATTCAATTAAGGTGGAGTGGGAATTCCTAATCAGGAAGTACTTGTACTTAAGTCCTAAAAGGTCTTCATGTAAGATTAAGCCTGTTGCAGTCTCCTTAGTAAACAAAACATTTATACCAACTGAGGGAGAACTCCTGCCAAACACAGGCAGGAGAATAAAATCATCGCTGAGACTAAACTTGGATACAGCAGCCTCAGCCTGGACATTACTGGCTGTAGTCTCTTAGGCTTGGTCTAGACTTACCCCCTCAATTCGAACTAAGGTACGCAACTTCAGCTACGTGAATAACGTAGCTGAAGTCGAAGTACCTTAGTTCGAACTTACCTCGGTCCACACGCGGCAGGCAGGCTCCCCCGTCGACGCCGCGGTACTCCTCTCGTCTAGCTGGAGTACCGCAGTCGACGGCGATCACTTCCTGGTTCGACTTATCGCGTCCAGACAAGACGCGATAAGTCGAACCCAGAACTTCGATTTCCAGCCGCCGAACTAGCGGCTGGGTAGACATACTCTGATCTAAGGTTCCCAGAGTAAGGGTAAGTTATCTCCATCAAAGCCCCAGCTTTAGACACTTATTCACTTTCAAAAATCTAGAGGGGAGACTCTCTCATGAGTTTTAAGATTTTATGCTGCCTTTTAAGAGCTGATTGTGAGCAATATCATTCACCAACATGAAAGAATGGGGTGGCCCTGTGAGGTGGAAAGAGCATTACCAGGGAGATTAAAAGGACAGTCTACAGACATGTATCCTGCATGTCTCCCTAAGGAAAAATCATAGCCACTTTATGATGGCCTATGGGACCCATGGAGACTAAAAGGAGAAAAAAAATATATGTCTCTCAAGAAAAGGGATGTGAATCAATTCAATCCCTTTTACTTTATCTGTGCTAAGCAAAGGCTGACCACATAGAACAAGGAGTAAGCCAAAACCACTGGAGATGATGCTTGGTATCAAAGTTTGCAGGAACAGAGGACTTAGAGTTAAAACAGCCTGTAGGAAGGGCAGATCCTCTGAAGCCTTCTCACCATCCCATCACAGACCTTACCCATCTGCTGGCTATTAGTGCGGATTTCTTCCTCCAGGTTGTACCGGTGAGGGAGGCGGGGGGACCTTGCCTTCCCCTGAGATTCAGGAGGCTCCAGTGAACTGTTCCTGCTTGCTTTGCAATCCATGAAAATAGGGATTCCCAAGTCTACGGGGGAGTTATGGGGGCTGGAGGAAAAGAAAACAAACAACTTCTCTTCAGTTCCATGCCACTGATTCTAGACTGGTCTCAGTGAAGGGAGATTCCATGCAGCTTGCACCTTGTCCACACATCAGTTGGGAGCTAGGTTTCACAGCAGTCTGCTCAACTCTTGGCATGGACCTTGCCCACAGGCTAGAGGGGAGACAAGTTCCTGCAGCCTGTCATTTCTGAGGGAGGGTGGGGAGGTGCTGTCCTTCAAACCCTCTTCAGAAAACCACAATACTTTTTAGTTTAGCAATTTTGAGAAAACCCTTAAAGCCAATGAAGAAACAGACCTTCAGTTAAAAATCCTGGGAAAATTCTGCTACCAAGGGAGACATGAAGTCTGTCATGTGTGCCACTTGGAGACAGAATTTTGGAGAGTTCTTCCTGAGGAGCAGTCTTAAACCCAAGCTGAAATCAAGGATCTGCTCTGCCCCCAGTTGCCATCAGGGAATTCCCTACTGTGAAGACTGACATGGAGTGGATGGAAAATCATTTTTACCGGGGGAGAAGGGGGAAGAGGCGAGAATTAAGGGGAAAGACTAGAGCATTCTTATCTACCTTCATATTGCCTACAGCAACTGTTGATAACATATTCTCCAATGCTCCATTAAGACTTTCAACTTCCATCTCTAGATAGAGTGAAAATTTGAAGTATTGGGTATCTAAAACAAAACTTTCACAGTAACCTCATAAGTTTTTATATCAATTATATTCAAAGATCAATGCATCTGATTGTCACATATTTCATGCATTTGGTAGGTTAGTCTGTCTTAACACTGCAGTTATCAGTTGGGGAATGGATTCCTTTTGGGTACTTGTTGGAGATGGAAGTGAAAGCCCAATGGAGCACTAAAAAGTTTATCAACTTCAATGTTGTAGACAACATGAAGGTGGAAAAGAATAAGTCTTTCCCTTTAATTTCTTATTGCTCCAATTTTAATGTTTTGGGTAGAGGGAATGCAGCCTTCCATGATCTTATCTGATACTCAACATAGTTTAGTTCGCTAATTTACTACCTAGAAAGTGATGCAAGGATTTTGAGCGAGCAATACTTGACATGAGAGCATCTTGTTAATTAAATGTAGGCTCTAGCATGCATTTTATGAGTTTATGTAAACATTTGTTTCCAATACTTTCTACTTGCTACTACTACAGTCTCTATGCTTTGTTAAATAAACTTATATTTTATTTCACAATAACACACAGCACTTAGATATGTTGAAGTGGAGTAGTTATCTGATGTGGAAGCAGTAAGCTGGGGTGAATTGTTTCTTTGGAAGCAGCGAATCTGCGAATACCACAAGTTTCCAGTGGACCAGGGGCTCGATACTCCAAGGAGATGCTCAGAGGGCTTGAGGGTTTGGAGCGTGCCAGTCGCTAACCTGTAGAATGACTGAGAGGCCTAGGGGGAGTGCTTGTGGTGGCTATGGCCAGTAATGTTCGGAGACTGTCCCACAGGAGGCACAGACAAGACTTCCTCATGCTAAGGGCAGGTGGTAGTAGGGTGCCTCAAAACTCTGGGTACCCCTGGGACGCGTCACAACAGTGACTGGTAGGATTACCCAACCTGCCTAACTACTGTTTTCAATGGGAGTTTGGTACTTTAAAATCCCACTACATTTAAAAACCCGGACCATAGTGACCAAAAGTAAATAATTAAATGAGTAAATTCACTAACTACAGTTGTTACTTCCTTTGTTTACTAAACCAGTTAGCTTTAAATGCAAAATATGTTTTGACAGACTTTATTTAACCAGCACATTTAAGGTAGCTTTACTTAACTAATATTTTACTGCGGACCCCAATCCAAAGTGACTCGTTAATATTTTCAGGAACAAAACAAATCAGGCATGCTGTTAATGGTGGATAATATCCTGCAAATAAGTATATGGATGGCCACCAGGTGATTTTTAAAAATACTGATAAATATTAGAAATTATTCATCCAAATACATGCATTCAAAGTACATTTTCCCTTAGTCTCCTGTTTTATAAGGTGTCAGTCTTCTAAGTCAGGGAATAGAAATAATAATATTGTTAGGAGCTGGGTGAAACCTCGTTATGGGTGAATTAAAATCTCATTTACATTTATTTGTGTGAATACACCCTTCAATTAACTTTTGTAAAAAATAAATGATCACAAGCCTCCGACTAAAACTAAAGGGTTATGTGACTCCACCCAGGAGTTTGGAGTGTGTGGGCAGAGGGGTTTTTGCTGAGTATTGTTTTGGATAAGGTGTCTGTGTCTGGAACACACAACTAGAGTGCACCAGAGACTACCTGAAAAAAAATCCAAGCAGAAGTCCAAGCACAGTGTGAAACTGAGAGAAGCCTAAAAAGAGGTTTTAGGTAAGGGTGCCGGCAGACAGGAAGAGGGAAAAAAAAAAAGTTTGGCCTGTAAAAAACAAAACAGAAAAACAAAAACGCTTCCTTTTGCCTTTGTTTCCTCCCTGCATTCAGAGAAGCAGAACTTTGTATGTTGCTTGTAAATAAACATGATTGCATCAAAGAAAACATCAGACTGAATCAATTTCTACCCCCAACTAGAACAACTTACAGTACCCAAACTCTGACTAGCCATACGGGTCAAAAAGGGGCAACATTACGTTGCTTATGTGCCAACCGCACACTATGAATAGTAAATAATAAGTGAACAGTTTGAAAACCACCCATTGGCTGAAATTCTTTTGCATAACTATTCTTCAAAAACAAATATTTTTATAAATCAGGATCCAAGACCGGACAGAAAAAAAAAAGTTACATTTGAATGTCTAGTGATCTGGCGCTATGCAATTCCCTGCTCCTATAAGACCATCATCATTTGACTGATATGCTTAAGTAGTCCAAGCAGAAAGTTTATGAGTTTCATAGGAGAACCTGTGGATTTTCCTCTTCTTCTCTTACAATTTATTCTTAAAATGAAAGAGTGTAAAAATGGTGTAGAGAGAAGCAGTTAAGAAGTCATTTTAAACAAGATGCTATGTGACCACCAACTTTAGTACAGATTTTGGGAGCAATAACCAGGTGATGTTAATCATATCTGGTCTGAAATTATGAGAACCACAGGAAGTGTAAAAGTTTTAGACACTAAGCAAATGCTGCCTTTGTACTAGGAGGAGATGTACAGTGAATTTTTGCATCTGAATTGCAGACTGCTGATTGCAGACCCACTTATGAACTGCAGGATCCATCACAGCCGTCATCAAAAGAGCCAAGTTTGTGCAATTACACACACGGTAACAGTAATAATCAAACTGCACATCTATTTTTAGAAACTGCAGAAAGGCATTTAGGTACAAAATAGGATTGAAGAACCTAGCCTAAGTACCTGCAAAAGCAGCAACTGGAAGTGCACCAGAGTTTCCCAGAGTTGGATATAATAGCTTGGAATGTCACGTTGAACTAAACAGAGAACCACAGATACATTTCAAAAAAGTATGTAAGAAAAATTTATAGTATTTTTTACACATAAGCAACTTTCATGCAAGCTTTGCAAAGTGCTTATGGGAAGGTGTTATCCCTTCTTTAACACAAGGAAATTCAAGATACATAGCAGTTAAGTAGCTTCCTCAAGAAAGTCAGTGATATAGGCAGGAACACAACCAGGAGGATTAAATTCTATTAATTAAAAGAGAAGCAATATACCTCTTCATGTTGTCTACTGTTGGATGATTAAGTGTGCAGAAGAAGTCAGGAGGAGGGGGGAGGCATGTAGAAATGTTGCTAGCTGGAAAATAAGGCATATTCCAAAAGAAAAACTTTGAGGGGTGGGAGGGAGAGGAGAGTGAAGAGAAAATATTTAGAGAGCACTGCTGACTAGATCCTATATGGAGAGACAACTTTGCTGCTTTACAGATTTGTGTTATGGAAACATCACAGAGGAGGTATCTTCACTGCAAAATTAACCCAGGTGACCAGCACCTAAATCTGAACACCCATGTTAGCCCAGACATACTGCAAAACCGTACCCAAGTTACTGTGTCCTCACTGGTGCTTCACTCACCCATGTGTTGGTAGGACTTCTGGGTACATATTCCATGGTTCTTTGTGCTTCAGTATGCCGAGGAGCTCTATGGATTTTTTTCCCCAGTGAACTGTGGGAGGACACTGGAGGATTGTCAGCATTTGAATGACAGCCTAAATCACCACTGCAAAGTGGGTGGGTTAGCAGCCCAAATTAAAGCCTCTCTTGGGTTTTAGCTTATACCTCAGGACAGGACAGCCCATCCTGAGTTAAGAGCCCCAATTAAGAGAAGTGGAGAAGTGTTCGGGGGGGAAAACCTGAGTAAGCGCTTTAGTGAAGACATACCCTCAGAGAGTCCTAATTTCTGGCTAACAAGGTCAAAGCAATAAGAAATGCAACCAATTTAAAAAAACATCCTCTTGGTTAAAGCATCACCCAGCAAAATGTTGGCAAAAGAAACTAGAAACATGGAGCTTCTAAGTGCTTTTAGTCAGCTTTAAGTTCAAGAAACTTTTAACATATAACATACAGAGAAGTGCTTCATCAGCTTGAACACACAAGCACGGAGAAAACATTGGTAGGATGATAACCTTAATAAGCTTCTCTCCACCCAAAATTCCTATTCAGGATTATGGGGAAGTCCACAGTACTACCTTATTTGGGTAAAAACTGGAATAAGGTAGACCAATATTAGGGCAGGAAGCTCACAGGAACTCAGTGTCATAACCACATTAATCCCCTAAATCACAGGGGGCTTTGTATTGTGTCAAACCCCACATGAACCCGATGACCTGAGGCTTCAGAGACATTGACCTACTTGTGCCTAACCCATGATAAGACAAAACAGCTGCTAAGAGTGTTTTAATTTGCTAGTATTTATAATTTAGATTTTCTTTAAAAAAAAAACTTTAATGTCCCTGGAAAAGTTCAAAACAACTTTTAAAGAAGCAAAAGGCAGCAGTTTTCTCAAACAAACAAAAAGGGCAGGTAACTCGTTCCAACCAACCACCAACTCCAGCCACATTATACACCAACCCCAATCCTCCTTTCCCTTCCTTGCTCTCCCGAGTCCTTAGAGATGTGCTTTTTAGCATATCCTGAAGATTAACGCATGGTAGATTCAGAAAAGCAGAGAAAGTAGTCAAACAGGGAAAATACACAAAAAGAACAGGAGTACTTGTGGCACCTTAGAGACTAACAAATTTATTAGAGCATAAGCTTTCGGGGGCTACAGCCCACTTCTTCGGATGCTGTAGCCCACGAAAGCTTACGCTCTAATAAATATGTTAGTCTCTAAGGTGCCACAAGTACTCCTGTTCTTTTTGCGGATACAGACTAACACGGCTGCTACTCTGAAACCAGGGAAAATAAAGGGGCCCAAATGGCCCTGTCTGCACCACACACCAAATTTATCCTCCTACATTATTGCAAATGCTTCTGGTTGATGACATTTAGAAAAGCTAAGACAACACAAGCTTCCTAGAACTCTCTACCCAGTTGAGAACCAAGCAATCAGGGAAAGAGGATCCTACTGCAGGGCAATGTGGAGTTAAAAGTGGTAGTTTTAAACAGGATGAAAATAATTTTATTTTAAAAATTACTAAAAAAAATATGTATTGTGTAGAGAAGCAAGAAATAGTAGGCGAACTCTTACTAATTGCTTCTCTTACTGCCAACTTAGGTGTGTGGCTCTCAGTGTTTAGTCACAGGGGTATTTTTACTTAACTTCAGGGATACCACAATCAAAACTAAGCAAACTAATCGTAATAAAATAAACCATGATTAATAAACAAAGAAAATATTAAACCAAATATCACAAATGAATTCTAGAAATATCCTAGTTGACATTATTTTTAGAGGAATTATAAAATTTTGATGCAGGAAAGAAAACCATGCATAGTTGGAAATGTTTTCAACCTTCCTTGGTTCTCCAATTCTTAAGATGACATAAGCTTCTTCTGAAATGTGTATTTGCAAATATTTCGTATCTAAATGAAAGCCCTTGTACAAGCTACACCACTGACTTGGCAGTATGAGAAATAATTAGGCCTGGTCTACAGAACAAACCTAGGTTGATGCAAGTTGCCTTGTAATGACTCTGGCTGTGAGCTCCAGATCTAAACATGGCCAGCAGGGGACAGGCAGGCAGGTGATGTCTGCTGCAGGCAGCCCAGGGCATGCCGCAGCCTGTAGCATGCTCATTTCCCTCTGCACCCCAGAGGTGACACATAGCTGTGGCGGGGGGAGGGAGGGAGAGGGAGGAGACATGTACCCCTCACCCATTTCTCCGGATACCTCTGGCACAGATGCCCAGAAGCGAGGAGGCAGCCTTCCCCCTGACAGCAGCACTCTCAGTGTATCCGTGCAGCGCGGGGAGGGAGAAAGCAGCAGGCTGCTGGCTGACTACCAGCTCAGCTCCTCCTCCACCATAAGGGGCTACTTTGCCTTCCTTGCTGAAAGGGCACGCACCAGGAGGGTTCCATGGTGCCATCTCCCATTCAGGCGGCCCTGACGCCACCCTTGCTGGACATCATCTGTTACCAAGATGTGATGAAAGAGAGCCCACAGTGCTTGCCACTTCTGGAATTTCAATGACGAGTCGGTTGTTTCATTTAGAAATATGCCACAGAAATTATAAATGCAGTTGCAGCAATGAGCCCCATCATGGTTACTGCTGCTCTTGCATATCTCTTCTGCCTGACCCTGCCTTAGAGCAGGATATTTATGTTTTGCTAAATTAACCCTAAACTGGATAAGACAGACAGACATAGCATTTAGAACTACCATATTAACAACAGAAATATCAGTTATGAATCTTGAAACATCTTTTCCAGGCAAATAACATTATGTCATTAGACATCATCCCCACCCCACAATATTCTTGGTACAGTGTTCAAAAGTTGTATTTCATTCCCCACTTCCCCCACCCAGTATTGGCATGTCACTAGTTACTGCAGTGCAATTTAATTACAAGATTCCAACATTCACAGTTTTACCATAAAATGCACTAATTCAATTTTCATGTATAGTTAATTCAATTTAACAATAAAATATTCTTATGTATCATTGGGACAATCACCAGAGTACCATTTTTGACATCTCATCTAGAACAAAAATTGCTTCAACCAACAATTGGTTTCATCAATACACTAAATTTTCTTTTAACTTACAATAGCGATGCTCCAAAAATCTTCTAAAAAAGTTACTTATTCTCACACACTCTTTCTATAGTAATCAAGTACCCACTAACCATTCTATACTCTGTTTTGTATTAGGCTCTAGCTCCGAGAGAGTGGATCCTGCTATCTGGCACTTCCCACCAATGTCATGTAGGCAGACTGAACAATACAAAAATCATTTATGCCATAGGCATTGGTGTAGCAAGGTAAATATATCTCCTTCCATGGCAGAGAGATTTATATTATTGCAATCTGTTGCAGAGAACATTTACCAAACCTCACTAGTTTGCTATTAAATTGAATGCAGGTGTTGGGATATCAACAAAAATGTAGAACACTGTATCTTACCATAAGGGGGGGGGGGGGGGGGAGAAAGAGAGATATAGTGAGCTGTTACTTTCTATACCCTACTATAAAAGAGGGACGAAAACAAGAATCTCACACAATTATGGATAAAGGAACAATCAATCTCTCACATGCTGTCTTCTGACTTGTCACTGGCAAGTAAGTTTGTCCTGTTTACCCACAGGACACAGGAACCATAACAAATAATTGGTTTAATCAAACAAAATACTTCCAGATAAAATTAAAACAGCAAAAGAGATCACTAAAGGCCTTCCTGCTCCTATTCTGGCAGTTTCATATGTAGACAATTCAGTAAATTCCTTGATTTGACTGGTTTCTGCCTTATAGTCAGAAGAGAAATGGAAATGAACAAAACAAAAATCACATAAAACAGATCAAATTAATTCTAAAATAGTAACCATCACTCTCAAGGATCTGTGTGATATGCAAGGTGTGGAGAGAAAGATTTTAAAATCTCAGTCTAAATGATTGAAGTCAGCCTTCACAGTATCCTAGAAGTATTAATGGCTCTTATTAGCTCAGCTGCAGTCACCAAGGGTACGTCTACACTGCATTTAAAAACCCCACAGCTGGCCCGTGCCAGCTGACTTGGGCTAAGGGCTGTTTAATGTTAGACATTCAGGCTCGAGCTGCAGCATGAGCTCTGGGACTCTCTCACTCCGTGCCCAACCATAAACATGGCAATTTTCTGTGAGCCCGAGACAGCTGGCAAGGGCCAGCTGTAGGTTTTTAATTGCAGTGTAGACATACCCTTAGATGCAGTTGGCTTTAGAGAGGAAAAAAAAAAAAGTTTGAATGAATGGTTTAAATTCCTCCTCCCTTCCCCCTCTTTTTTGCAGTGGTTGGAGTTTCTAGCAATTCCCTCCTAAACCACTTTGTCTTAAGTTCTTTATCCCAAAAGTTTAAAGGCCTATACTTAGCTTTGATATCTGTAGGTATTAATGTTCTGTCTGGCCCAGTACAGTCTAAGCAAGTCAAAACAACCACCACCTCTTCTGAGCAGTATCAACAACAACAAATCTGAAGTAGAATCAAGATGTGGCTCTTTCAATAACGTCCTGAACCCGTAAAAGTTTCAGTGGCCCATGTAGAATAACCAAATGTTGTGAAAAGGTAGCCAATTTTACAAATTTGCCGAGGTGACAGATTGTAAGCTGAAATCTAAAGAATTAGATTTGCCAATTGGATAAGTGTTATAGCCAATATTAGAATGGAATCTAATAAAATAATCCCTTTTATTGAGTCCATGGAGCATTAGCTTACTAAATTTAACACTAAATTCTTTTCAGGTCAACTTTTAACTTAAACAATATTATTTTTAAATTTGGACACTTGATTATTCTTAACCAATCAACAATTTATTAATTCACGCAGAATCACAGCAATATACAGTTTATCAATCCAGTGTAGATAGAACCAATGTTCTAGTTATGTATTGCACACACCAATAGATAGAGTCTTGCAAGCAATTGTCAAAGACTAGGGTTGAGGCTCAGTAGTTACACCAAGGACCAATGTAAATCACCTAGATTTCTTATTAGATTTATTTATGATATCACTGTGCCAGTATTTCTTCAAGGAGTAAGATGTATTTGTCATTTATACATTTAAGAATGGTAGTCCCTGCTATTGGAATGGACTGGTCCATAATAGACAAGTTTAGAATATACTATATTTAAAAATTACTTCAGTTTTTCTTTACATTAACTTATACATCACGTTGTCAGAACTAATCAAAAATAATGTGAGGGGGTTTGGTTTACATTTTCCCTTATTCAGATTCAACAAAAATATATTGCTTTTAAAAATTATAAAACACAGTGCTGATTTATCACAAACAATTATGGTATAAAAATAATTATTTTATTTAGATAGTGCTGGATTCAGAAAAGCAGTCAAACCATTTTTGCAGGGCAAGTAAAGGGGTTTGGGCATTGTATAAAAGAATTCAACAAATGGAATGAAAAAATTTCCATACACAAAATAAACATACAAATGAAAAAAGTCCAATTTTTAAAAAGGAAAGGTGATAAACATGGGGCTAAAAACCGTCATTATTAAACTATTGCTTTTTTTAGAAAAAGCTTTGAAAAGAAAAAACAAGATGGCTTTTAGTGTCAGGTAATTAATTTCACATTTTAGGACCCACCACAAAAAAGCATGATCATCTGTTGACTTCCGGTATAACAGCTAAAACTTTGAACAGCAGATATTGTGTGAGAGTATAGACACTGATCAGTACAAAGCTCCAGAAAGAGGTCACATACGTAGCAAGAGCCAACCTTGTTGACAGCTGTAACGCCTCTTTCTAGCGATCCATGTTGTGTTCCATACTTACACATGAAACAAGAGGAAACAATATATTCAGAATATTTCAACTGGCTGACTACAATGCTATCTGATGTCTTTGTATTCAGAGCACTTGCAAAATGTTCATGTTGTTTCATCCTTGTCATCAGCCTATGCACTAGTCTGTTAAATATTTGGCACATCATGCTAACAGGTGTAAGAACTTCACTGAAATACAGTTAAATAAGGGGAAAAAGGGGGGCTACTACCTAGAAGCAATTGGATTTCAGAACCATCCCTCCCTCTAGAAAAGTTAGTGTGTAACTGCCAACACCAAGCATTCAAAAATCTTAAGTCAAGCCACCCTCCCCCCCCCCCCCCCCCCCCACACACACACAAAAATCATGAGATAGCCACTCCTGCATCCATAGGACAGCATATTCTGCTATTGTGGAGCAGGAGTAGCCACTCCGTAGTTAAGACTCAATTTTCAACACCTTCCAGAGCTTCTTAAAAAGAAATCCTGGCAATGTCTTCTGGGGCCCCCTCCACCCATCCATACATAGGGGATACATAGTATGTTGTGGTTTCAGACAATCAGGATCCGTTTCCTTACAATCCATTGGCCCTCTTTACAAAAAAGACCTTTCGGTTCAGAAATCCCACATGGAACACAATGCAGTACAAAGGGGTTGTGGACAGGCTCCCACAAACTAGGGATGTCAAGTGATTAAAAACAAACGAATCGCTATTAATCGCGCTGTTAAACAATAATAGAATACCATTTATTTAAATATTTTGGATTTATTTTCAAATATATTGATTTTAATTACAACACAGGATACAAAGTATACAGTGCTCATTTAATATTTATTTTTGATTACAAGTATTTGCACTGTGAAAAAGAAGAAAGATTATTTTTCAATTCACCTAATACAAGTACTGTAGTACAATCTCTATCATGCAAGTTGAACTTACAAATGTAGAATTATGTACAAAAAAACTGCATTCAAAATTAAAACAATGTAAAATTTTAGAGTTTACAAGTTCACTCACTTCTACTTCTTGTTCAGCCAATCGGCTCAAACAAGTTTGTTTACATTTGCAGGAGATAATGCTGCCTGCTTCTTGTTTACAATGTCACCTGAAAGTGAGAACAAGCATTCTCAGAGCACTTTTGTAGCCAGTGTCACAAGATATTTACGTGCCAGATGTGCTAAAGATTCATATATATCTTCATGCTTCAACCATCATTCCAGGGGACATGCGTCCATGCTCATGACAGGGTCTGCTCGATAACAATCCAAAGCAGTGCGGACGGACGCATGTTCATTTTCATTATCTTGAGTCAGATGCCACCAGCAGAAGATTGCTTTTCTTTTGTGGTGGTTCAGGTTCTGTAATTTCCGCATCGGAGTGTTGCTCTTTTTAGACTTCTGAAAGCATGCTCCACACCTCGTCCCTCTCAGATTTTGGAAGACACTTCAGAGTCTTAAACCTTGGGTCAAGTGCTGTAGCTATCTTTAGAAATCTCACATTGGTACCTTCTTTGAGTTTTGTGAAATCTGCAGTGGAAGTGTTCTTAAAATGAACAAAATGTGCTGGGTCATCACCCCAGACTGCCATAACATGAAATATATGGCAGAATGGGAGTAAAACAGTGAAGGGGACGTACAATTCTCCCCCCAAGGAGTTCAGTCACAAATTTAATTAATGCATTTTTTTTTTTAAACGAACGTCATCAGCATGGAAGCATGTCCTCTGGAATGGCCAAAGCATGAAGGAGGCATACGAATGTTTAACACATCTGGCACGTAAATACCTTGGAATGCCAGCTACAAAAGTGTCATACAAATGTCTGTTCTCACTTTCTGGTGACATTGTAAATAAGAGGGCAATATTATATCCTGTAAATGTGAACAAACTTGTTTGCCTTAGCAATTAGTTGAACAAGAAGTAGGACTGAAAGGACTTGTAGGCTCTTAAGTTTTACATTGTTACATAACTGCACTCAAAAACAAAAAAATAATAATCCACATTTGTAAATTGCATTTTCATGACAAAGAGATTACACTACAGTACTTGTATTAGGTGAATTGAAAAATACTATTTCTTGTTTATCATTTTTACAGTGCAAATTTTTGTAACCAAAAATAATATATACTTTTATTTCAATTACAACACAGAATACAATATATATGAAAATGTAGAAAAACATGCAAAATATTTGATAAATTTTAATTGGTATTCTATTGATTAATCGCACTGTTAAACACGATTAATTTTGAGTTAATCGTGTGAGTTAACTGTGATTAATCAACAGCCCTAAATAAAACCCTTTGTCCTTATGGAGGTAATACAGAATAGGATTGTTCCTTAAAATTACTGAATTTTAGAGAATACCACCAATTATTGCATAGTCCACTATTGTGGAACAGCATCATCCCCTACATAGTTAAGGCTGAAGCTAGCTCCTTTTTTAGATTCAATTTTCAACATCGCCCACAGTACCCTAAAACAAACCCCATCACTCTGAAGTTTTGCATGCCACATTTCATCCTGGGGAAGACTGGCAAATAAGACAGTTAGAGAGTTTGAAATATTAACTGCTCACTTTTGTAAAGCTTGAAAATATTATCCAAAATTTGTTTCTTGCTGAGAAGTGGCTTTCCAGTTTGTTGATGTTGATTTTTTTTTAAACCGTATGAAAAGCAGTCTTTATTAATAGAAACCGACCCACTTCTGAAATGATTCCAGAAAACACATGAAATGCATAAATTGAATAGGAAATCAGGGGAAAGTGCGGTGGAATAGAGGACCACGAAAAGACATGGACTGGCAAGCTCCGGGGCTCGAAAGGGGTAGTGAATGAGGGCAGAGAACCAGGAAGCACATGAAACTGTGGAAGGGAGCCATGCTCCCCATTCTCAGAATGGGAGACTAATGCTGAGGAAGGCAAGAGGAGGGAACAGAACATTCCCGGATATGAAGGGGATATGACAGAGCATTAATCAGAGTATAAGATAGGGCAGTGTGAAAAAAAAAAGACATGGAAGGGGGTGTACATGTGCATCTGAAACTTCAGAAAACACGTCTTACCTAGATTTAAAAAAGCCTATTCCCCTACAATCCAAAAATCAATTTAACCCCCACCAGTTACCCAAGTTTACACTGCATATACACTAGGTCATAAGTAGCATTTCAAATGGAATTGACTAACTTTGTTTAAAATAAAACCAAATCTTTATTCACTTGCTCAGAAAAGGTTAGAGGGGGTCCGGGGAAGGCAGAGTACTTAAAGTTCTCCATGTGAATAAAAGCTTCACTCTCTCCTCCTCCTTTCCACTCTATCCTACACTACTCATATCCCACCTCAAGTAAAACTCCTACTACCACCATCTCCCCTACCTCTGATGCTGAGAGTTTGAAAAAAAAAAAAAATCTAACCTCCCAGAGCAAGAAGGATACTTTCCCCCACAAATATCATCAGCTTCTACAGGATCTAAATTTCATTTAAAAAAAACCACTATTCTACAGCTCTCGCATTTGCAAAGAATTCTCCATATGTGAACTGAGTGTAAAGTAATAAACTACTGTCTTCCAGAGTTCTCCCACAGACAAGTCCAAAGCCTCTGCTGCTGCTAAGAGTCAGTCTTGTCAGTTTTTATTGTTAGTCAGAAATCTGTGGCCAGTATGATATTAATAGGAATCTATTTCATTCTGCATCTACTTAGGAAGCGTTCACCAGCTGAGAGATCAGCTTTGGAAAAATTCCCATGATGAGGCCCCAAAAAAGAAGCTTGGGAAGGGACAGAGAACCCCAACACATTCTTGTAGTAGCCAGGAGACTGAGATAAAAAAGAAAAGCAAAAAAAAAAAAAAAAAGGCTACCAGTCAGACAGTGTGCATTTCAGAGTGCTTCAAATGAATCTGATACAGTAACTCCTCACTTAAAATCGTCCTAATATTGTTTCATTGCTGATCAATTAGAGAACCTGGTCATTTAAAGTTGCGCAATGCTCCCTTATAACGTTGTTTGGCAACTGCCTGCTTTGTCCACTGCTTGCAGAAAGAGCAGCCTGTTGCAGCTACCTGGTGGGGGCTTGGAACCAGGGTGGATCGGCAGGCTTCCCATCAGTTCCCTGTTCAGCAGCCACCCAGCAGGCTATCAATTGCCAGGCAGTTCAGCTGTCCCTCCCCCCACTGCCATGTGCTGCTCCTGCCCTCTGCCTTGGAGCTGCTCCCCGGAGCCTCCTGCTTACTGTGCGGGCGGGGAAGGGAGGCTAATGTCAGGGTGTCCCCCTCCCCCCGCTTCTGCCCCCCGCTTCCCCCATCTCCATAGAGCGGGGGGGGGCCACAACGGGGCTCAGGACGGAGGGAGCTTGCTGGCAGCAGTTGCTGTCTCAACTTGCTGATCTACTTAGAACGGCAATGTACTTAGAGTGGGATAAGCGTACTTAAAGGGGCAATGCACATCTCTCTCACACACACACACACAGGGTGTCTGTCCTCTGTCTGTCATGCGGTCTTCCCTCCCTCCATCTGTGCTGCCTTGTAGAGTGTGAGGCTACATTAACAACGTGTTAACCCTTGAGGGCTCAGCTAAGTGCTAGTTCATCAATTAGCAGTAAGGCATTCCCTGGGAAATATCCCACCCTCTGACTTCACCACCTGAACCAAGCTTCAGGATCATCATTGCTGTGTACAGTATTAAATTGTTTGTTTAAAACTACAGTATAAGTGTACACACACACACACACACACACACACACACACACACTAACAATAGTCTTTTGTCTGGTGAAAAAAATTTCCCTGGAACCTAACCCCCCTATTTACATTAATTCTTATGGGGAAATTGGATTCACTTAACATCGTTTTGCTTAAAGTCGCATTTTTCAGGAACACAACTACAACGTTAAGCAAGGAGTTACTGTACATGTTACCACAACACTGTGAAAATGAAAGCGTCAAATTGAGATTGGAGGAGACATACAGCAGCACAAACATTCCCCTTGCCGCTAAATAAAATATGAGGGGCCAAATCATAATAGTTGTTCCTACAATGTTTGCAGAAAGAATGAACAACAGTGGGATTTGCCCCATTTCTATTATAGGGAAGAGGGACTGAGAATCATTTTCCCTATCCCAACTCCGAGTAAATCTTTCTGCATCATCTCACCACATTATGACTCTAGTAATGAATGGATACTGCTGGAGACTGACCACTCTCAGCTACAAGTAACGAGTCTCCCAAACAGATTGGATTTTCCATGCAACACAATGATCTTATTCTTGCATTTCCAAGAAGACAATCTACATTTTTTTAAGTGATGACACGCTATGTTATATAGGTGAAAATGGACAAAAACTGAATGACCTTATCAATCATCACACTGCACAACAAGACAGGCAATATATACAACCCTCAGGGAATGTTTTTCCATATATCAACCATTCTATTTTTGATAGAATAATTTCAATTTAAAAAGAAGAATTAACCATTAAGACAATGACAGACATTTTAATTGAATCTTTATTACACCACAGAAAGAAAACAAATGTCTTAATGGAGATCCCCAAAACAATACTAAAGCTATAAAACTGCCATGCTTACAATTTAATCGTTTTCCTTCTGTACTGTATATTTTATCTTTTTATAGTCTGATTGATAGATCGTTACTATAAGGCAAACAGAGCAATTAAATATGCACATTAACTTTAAAAAAAAAAAAATATTGTCCACCTTTGATCTCATTATCTCAATTTAATTATGAGGCCAGAATTAACAGACAGTTGCTACACCTACACACACTTCCTACCTCATTTGTTTCCCAAAAGATTGATGTGGGACAGGGAGGGGAACAGCAATTCTCAAAGCTCTGCCCACTATTTTTTTTTTTTTTTTAGAGTTACCTAATAAAGCTGAATTCCTTACTCTTCTTTGTTGTTGGTGGTTTGTTTTAGGGTTTTTTATATTAATTGAAGTTCTTGATGTTTTAATGATGTCTTAAAACATCCTGCGGTCTCTACTCAGCTTAGTTACATATTTCACAGATCTAGACTCAAATCCGAATCATGGTTCAGGAACACAAGTTACTTCACTTCCTTGTCTATAAACCTTCACTCCTATTTTTGTCTACCTCACACTTCTCTTACCATTGTCCCAATCCCCTGCTTTCGTTATTGTCCAAAGTCAGAACTCTAGACAACGATAGGTCTAATGCCAAAGGCCGATTTGAAGTGCTCATCCATTCCATATCATTAGCCGCTAAAAACAAAGATATGCATCACCTGTGCTTTTACTTTCACATATAGTAGTCATGGTACCTTATTTGCAAAGCTTCATTTATGTTTTTGCTTCACATTAAAATCCACCATAATCCAGTTACAGGCCTATTCTGCTATTTTAACAGCCTGCAACTCTGACATTGTGCGCTCAGGAGAATGAACTCCTTTTTCCTAGCACCACTGCCTGCATAAACTTTCCTTCACACAGAGCTCATAAGAGTCTCTGTTAATATATACAGACACCTTAGACCGTCACCATTATTGGACACTACCTGCAAGATCAATGGGTTTCCAAAATAATCTGGACTACAATATAAATGTAACTAAATTGATGCCCTATTTTGTCCACTGATCATATGACTACCAAATATTTTAGCAAGCGTGCATTACAGTGCCAATCTGCCACTGCTGTTAGAAAGGGAGCCCCCCAAGATTTATAATATTATGCATGCTACTTATTTTTGCTTGCCACCTGTATAACATACAGGAGTGGCATACCACCCACTGAACACACTCAAAACAACAAATGATCATCATATGGTTGTCCCCACACCTGTCATACTTATGGTAGTATCAGGGAACATCACGGTCAGATTTTGTGGGGGGAGGAAGAGGGATGAAGGTGGAACAGGTACCAGTATTTCACCACCATATGCTTAAAAAAATTTCTGCCATGGTTGGCTAAGAAACAGGTCTTTAGGACATCACCATTTCAGATGAATAATTTAAAGTAAGTATTTATTCACACAGAAAGGCTATTCTCTGCTCTATGCAAACTTCTAAAATACAACCCAAAAAAACTAAGAGAACTCCTGTACAGTACATGCTTTATACAATATACATGCTGCAAAATATGCTGTGTCAAAGGAAAAACAAACCATCACAGACATGCAAAACTCTATTCATGCAAGCAGAGTATTTGATTTTTCATTATCACCATGCTAAGAGGACAGGTAAGGTACACTGCCCCTAGTCTGGTCAATTTTTATGGCAATTTTGCAAGGCTAGATTAACAAAATATAATATTTAATTGTACTATGACCGCTTAGAGTAAATATATTTAATTGTACTATGACGGCTTAGAGTAAATATTTCTAAGCCTTATTAATTTGTTTTTAGTTAATTTCTGCATTATTATTAGAGACAGATGCAAAAACCAAAACTATGTCTAATAGTAGCCTGAAGCTTTAAAAATAATCCCAAAGCTCCCTTTTTCTAGTGACACAAACATAAGAGAGACGCCCCAGCAGAAGAAAAGTCTTCTCTGGCCATGTCACCAGCCTCCCCTTTCCCAACTCTTTAGATGGGCCTTTTACAGCGTTAGAAGAAGAAAAAAAAGAAGAAACAACCAGCGTAGGCCGTGGGCCCGAGCGCGGCTGACAGCGCTCCAGAGACGAGACCCCGCTCCGCATCAAGCCTCACCTGACCATTAACCTCCCGCAAACCGCCCCTCCATAGCGGACATCGCTAACCCAAGACCAACGACCCACCCACCAACGGCCAGCCCCGAATAACTCTCACCCGCGGTCCTCCCCAAACCACCTTCCATACCCCCCCTCCAACCAAACCTGCCCCTACAAACACCCACCCTTCCCCCAACATCAGGCCATCTCTCGCTGCGTCCCTCCCCCGGCCCCCCCTCTCCCCCCCCCCCCGTCCTCCGGTCCGTGCCGTGTCCCTTTGACGGCCGGTTGCCAGGAGGAAGGAGCCGCCCGTGGGCCACATTTCCCCACGCAGCCACACACGCACCTTCCAGAAACACGCTGTCCCTGCAGCCGCCGCCACCGGCCATCTTCCTCCTGCCGCTGCTCCCCTCACTCCATGCCCGTGTTGCTCGCCCAGGCACCGCCGGCGGGGGCCAGGCCCTTCGCCCGGCCCGCGCGCTCTACCTCCCGCACAGCAACCCAGCACCGAGTCCCTTCCCCCGGCTTCCCCAGTGCACGGCAGCAACCAGCCGAGCGACGCTCCCCCGCCCCGCTCCCTGCCTGTTCCGGCCCGCGTGCGGGAGGAAGAAGCAGCGCGTCGGCTCGTTCCCTTATTGTGTCCGCCACCGGCAGCCCTCAGTGGTTCCAGCCCAGGCCTGGCCTGGCAGCTGCCTGCTGCCACCTCGGCGGGGGAGCGCGCGGGCCTGACCCAGCCTCTCCCTGCGGGTCGCGCACATATCCCAGCTGCAGGAGCGAGGAACCCTGTTGCTGCCTTTTTCTCCTCCCTGGGACTTAACTAGTCATCCCTCAGCCCCTTCCCTAGCCCCAGGGCGTGCAGCCCACAGCCTCCAGGGAAGGGGACTCTAATTTCCCTATCCCCTGGATGATAAAATGGCCGCACAAGGGCTGTGCTGGTAAATATCTAAGGCTCTGCCGCTCCCCCTTATCAGCTCAGGAGGCTGCCACTTGCTGGGGGGAAAGGTGGGGTGTGGGTGGTTGAACTACATACAATGAATGAGCTTTAAAGACTAAGGGGGCAATCAGTGAATCCTGTGCCAAGGATTCTTCCAACCCCTTCTAGGTCATGATCAAACACATGCACAAACCCAAGGCCACACTTATTTAATTTATTTTAGTTTCTAAAATTCTCCAGTTGCCCGCTGATGCTATTCTTATTTAAGGGCTTAAGGTGCTGAGTCTGCAAACACTGATGCACGATATTGTCAACACTAAACATTCAGAAACTAGGAGTCAAACCTGTCAAAATCATGAGATATTAAAAATAAATGCAAAAAAAAAAAAAAAAAAAAACTTAGGTTTTGAGCCTTTAGGGTTCACACTTTAAAGCTTTTCTCTGGAAGCAGGAGGGTTAGAAACTTATATGTTTAAAAGTGGAAACAGTTTCTCACGGTCACAGGAGCCCAGACTTCAAGAACAAAAATATGAGAGACTTTGGCCAGTCTCCCTCAGTTGCACAGGAGGATTTCACAAGCACAAACTTATGGCAGAATCAGGGCTAGGTACCTAATTTAAAGCACCCATATTTTAAAAGATAGATGTGGTCCAGGGGCCAAGGTGAATTTACAGGTCCTGCATTCCTTGCACATCCAAAACTCCAATTTAACTCAATAGGAGTTGGCAGAATCAGGCCCTACATTACATAAGTTGAAGTATATAATGCACCAAATAGCTCAAGGCCCAGAAACAAAGCAATACAGATTTAAAAAAACACTATAGAAATATTACCTACTTGGTAGATTATCTTTGAAAGACTTCAGGAAATACACCTCTACGTCGATATAACGCTGTCCTCGGGAGCCAAAAAAATCTTACCGCGTTATAGGTGAAACCGCGTTATATTGAACTTGCTTTGATCCACCGAGTGTGCAGCCCCGCCCCTCCCCCCCCCCCCCCCGAGCACTGCTTTACTGCGTTATATCCGAATTCGTGTTATATCGGGTCACGTTATATCGAGGTAGAGGTGCAAGTGTGTTTTAAGGAAATATCTGAAGACAGGAGTTAATTTTCATACAAATAGGATGAGGAAGTTCCAAGCCTAAGAGATAGCAGGTAAGAAGAAAGACTATATCATTCCTTTAACTCTACCTTACAATTCCTGGACTAAGGGATTGCTGAAAGGATGCTCTGAAAGTTTTATTATACTGATAAGCCTAAATCATTAGTCTTCAAAATGCCAGTCTTAGAAAAACAGGTTTTATTCAGAGAGGAATCAGAAAATTTGACGTATTTCATCACTGATTAAATTCAAAGTTCAAGCTAGAAAAAGATAAATGCATAGGATTTATGTTAAAAATTAGAAAGACCTTAAATGTCTCATTGAAACCTAAACAAAATTATTTATCATGAGAGAGAGAGAGAGAGAGACAAAGACCCTGATCCTGGAATAGGATCTATGCAGGTAGACCTCTATGCCTCAGTGTGGCCCCATGAGGGCATAAGGGTTTACTTGTATCCAGTTTCAGGGCTGGGACCATAATGTTAATTCAAAATGAGGAAGTTTCCCTTGAGTGAGACCAGACTTTTGATTCAAATCTAACAAATTGTTTTCCAAAACTAGGAGTTTTATTTTGATTAAAAAAAAGAAATGCATGACATGCTAGTGTGTCCTCAATGATCAAATCAATGGCAGCAAATATAATTCCATAATCCCTATGTCCCAATTTTTGCTACTGTTTTTAATGAGTGGACATCAAAGTAGTTTGAAATGAAATGGACCATTTAAAGAGTAAAACCCCATAGGAGAAGGATGCTGTCTTCAGCAAGAGGAATTATCAGATATTAAACTGGTTGTGCTCGTGATTTTAGGCTGTCCTGCTGTGGCAGATTTCCTGTCTATGAAGATTTTGTTGTTTAACGTCTACTTTTTTCTGGAGAAGGACTCTTCCTAAATTACATACCAGAGAATAGAATTTCTTTTTCTGCTGCTATCTCATGTATTTAGAGATTCCTGAAAGGAAAGTGTTCTGAAAGGGGAGTGTTTAGCTCCATTCCTTCCCCTCCTGAGGCCATTCTTTTCACAACTAGTCCTTTTTCTACTTTAGAAGTTATTTTTCACATTATATGTGTATGTAAATGAACGTAATCCATATAGTTTAGAAGATAGTTAACAATTCTCATCCTCTTTTTAAATCTCTGCAAGCATTCTCTTAATTTCCCCCCAAAATTAAAGAGAAACCCATTTCCCCTAATTGAGGAAATTGAGGGCTAATTGAGTCAGAAAATGTAAGTTTAGTATATCCTAATAAAAAAATCTTATAGATTTGCTGGTTTTGTTTCCTCTTTTCTCCTTACCTGAAATAGTCCTCTCTGATTGAGCCAACAGAAGGAATAAATCTGACAGCTGCTTTCTGAGTATAGCAGCCATTAGACTCTGACTAGCCCAGCTGTGACTGATTGACAGTCACAAGTGCATAATTTAAGGCCCTGATCCTGCAAATACTTATGCATGTGTCCTACTGATATAAAGCATGCACATATTTACAGGATCGGAGCCCAAAGCAGTGTGGGACCTCTGATATATAAAGCCTTCTTCAACACAAAGTGGGAGGAGGTTATGATCAGTTAGTGTTGGCACAGGCAGAAGGATAGAAGATAAAGTTCTAGAAAGAAACTTAAATGCCAGCTCAAACAATCGAAGCAGCAGCAACAACTACCTGTAGTTTTCCTTCGCAATGTTATACTGCATGTGAGCTATTTCTAATCTTTGGTGTATGTTAATAAATTTACATATGCTTGCTCTGGTGCATGGTCTTTTACAAGCCAATCCAGCTCCTCAATCTGTGACATGACCCACTCACTTCTGATTTTATATAAAAACAGAAGACAAAGATTAATATATAGGTAGATATAGATATTTGTCTTGTTACATTTAGCCCAAAAGCTACACAAGGAAAGGAGTAGCACTGTTCCACAGAAGCTTTGTTGCACTGGCTAGGCAATATAATTTGATTAGGATAGTGCAACCCTAGCTACAGTACCTTTGCAACCAATACTCTAGTGATGTTCTGCATTATTTCCTGCCTTCTGCAGTTGCATAGACACCATTCAAGGAGTTTTATGAAATTTATAGAAACCTTGATAAAAATAATCCTGATTTACCCCCAATACTATCAGAATTCTATGGAGTATAAATCAGCACAGAATTTGTCCCCTGAGATTTTCCTTTAAGATTATTAGCCCTCAAAAGTAGAGGGCAATTTATATTTGATTTTTTCCATGGGGTGTTCTTGGGAACCTTTCTTCTACATTATTTGTGCTCTAGCTCTTTTTTTCTTACAATATTACTTTCTTTTCTACCATCCTCAGATGAGCTGCTTTTAACTGACATGTACATATTGTGTTTTCTAAAGCAATATCAAGCTTACTTCTTGTTCCTATGCCACAAGTGATTTGAGATAGCTTTGCCTGGTATTACAATGCAGTTGGTAATATACTGTGGTGAGCACTCTTGCATAGGACCCCCCCCAGAGAGCCCCCTGAGCTGGAAAAATGACCTAACAGCTCTTTTTCTTCTCTATTATTATTATTATTACTACTACACTGGTTAGGATTTATAAGGACATGTAACAAATATTAGGTCGAAAATCTAGATGTGAAAAAAAGTGTATGACAAACTCTGATGTCAGAGGACATTTGGCTTAAGTAGACTGGGGGAAGGCTCAGAATATTTTCTTGATTTTTTTTTTCAATGAAAAATAACACTTATTTCTCACAACCGTACCCTAAAGCAGGGGTTCTCAAACTGTCACGAGGTTATTACATGGGGGAGGGGCCACAAGCTGTCAACCTCCACCCCAAACCCCGCTTTGCCTCCAGCATTTATAATGGTGTTAAATATATAAAAAAGTGTTTTTAATTTATAACGGGGGGGGGGGGGTCGCACTCAGAGGCTTGCTGTGTGAAAGGGGTCACCAGTACAAAAGTTTGAGAACCCCTGCACTAAAGTAAAAATAGACACTGATTGTTAGGTGTTTGTCCATTGAGGTTATCGTCTATAAGATTTCTTGTTATTGTTATGAACATTTATGAATGAGGAATCTTATCTGCTGGTAAGGTTGTTACATAAACAAGTAAGTAAGGTTATTGTAGCCTTGTCAGCCCCAGGATATGAAAGAGACAATATAGGTGAGGTAATATCTTTTACTGGACTGCCTTCTGTTGGTGGAAGGGACAAGTTTTTGAGCTTCACAGAGCTCTTCCTGAAGACTTCTGTGCTCTGTGAAGCTCAAAAACTTGTCCCTTCCACCAATAGAAGGCGATCCAATAAAAGACATTACCTCACCTACCTTGTCTTTCTTATGTTTATGTAATACTGTTTTATTGCGCCGCCTTGTTCACTATTTTCCTGCAACTGGTGGAAGAAAAAAAATTGTTTTTAATTTAAACATTCCTTCGTAGCTTGTGAACTCAAACAACAGAATTGGGCTAGAGTAACATTACGTTAAAATGAGATTAATGGAAAAGATAAGAGATTGACTGAGAAATAAGATATCACTGGACATGAGAGTGTACCAGACATGATGTTATGCTCAGGGTCTGGCTTAACGTATTCCAGCACCTGACCCCTAACTAGACAAACCCATCTTACCTTGGGAGGGAAACCAATAAGTTTGGTGTATGGCACAATACTCCTAAGCCAATGACTGTTAAGTAACACCACCTCTAGAAATAATT
>NW_020664393.1:28527359-28531759 GCF_002925995.2 Terrapene triunguis
AACTCGGGTGCTGGAGAGGTGAGTAAGGACTTGCTTTTTACCTAACACAAGTACACAAATAGAAACACAAAATTTAATATACAGAAGAACACAAAACCGCCCTCCCCCATGTTGGCATACATGATTTTGTTATAATTATTTCAGAACAGGCAAGGTAAAAATCATGACACTCCCTTATCCATACACGCCTACAGTTATGTGCAAAGCCTATATCCACCAACTTAAATGCATGTAGTACGTGCACAAACACCCTCAAAAATATGTAGACACACTCATACTTGTTTTAATAACATTTTTACACTTGGAAGGATTAGATTTTTATTGGTAAATAGCAACAAATGTTTATTTCACCATACACACACAAATCAATGAAAAATATTTCCATTAATAATAAACATTTACAGGTAGGCAAAGTAAGAAAAATGCTGTTGGAGAATTTATTAGAATTTTATTTAAGGCTATTCATTTTGCATATTTTGACATATGATGTTGACAATTTGTATTTTAAGTTATAAAGCTTTAACTTTTTGAATCTCAACATCTACCATCATTAAATTATTATTGTTTGACCCCACATTGTCTGACCCTCCCATAATTTCCCACAACCATGAAAATTAAAATAGATAAAAATCTAAAAATAAACAGCAATATTATCCATCAAAATTATTAAAAAAAAAAAAAAAAAGAATTGCTTTCTGCCAAGCCTGACTATTTTATAGAACATACACAGAGCAAACACAAGCTCACTTACAGTTAATATTCATTTGACCACATAAGCCAAATGAAAAAGATAACCCCCTTTTCCAAGCATAGATAAAAAGTAGTATTGGAATATTTACGTTATGGTTCAAGAAACTGTTTTTCCTCCATAGAGCTATTAGTGATGTTATTTTATTAACACATTTTTGTGGGTGGTTATGAACTGTCACCGTTACTGTGAAAATTTAAATATCCAACAGAGGTTTAATAATAAATAATAATAATAATAATTTATTGGAAGAGCTTTAGGAAATTGTAGGAAGTAACTAGACTTCATGAAGCACTTTTCAAAGTGCAGTACGTGCATTAACAAAGAAATATCACCCCTCCGTGAGCAGTAGCTAGTGTTTTTCCTACTGCAACTGTTTAAACTAACTACAGCTCGGATTATGGGGTGTGAGTAGCAGTGAATATTAAAGTGCTGCGCTGTAACTCCCCCATGTGGATGCTGCGGGCGAGAACTAAAAGATTCCTCGTTCAGATTAATGTAGTTCCTTGAGGAACACAAACATACTCAAGGGCACACAGTGTGATGTGGCAGAGCCAAGATTAGAACTCACAAGATCCTGGATACCTGACCTTTATTTAGGACTCTAGATCAGGGGTAGGCAACCTATGGTACGGGTGCCAAAGGCGGCAGGCGAGCTGATTTTCAGTGGCACTCACACTGCCCGGGTCCTGGCCACTGGTCCGGGGGGCTCTGCATTTTAATTTAATTTTAAATGAAGCTTCTTAAACATTTTAAAAACCTTATTTACTTTACATACAACAATAGTTTAGTTATATATTATAGACTTATAGAAAGAGACCTTCTAAAACGTTAAAATGTATTACTGGTACATGAAACCTTAAATTAGAGTGAATAAATGAAGACTCGGCACACCACTTCTGAAAGGTTGCTGACCCCTGCTCTAGATCATTCAGTTCATTAAAACAGCCTTATATGGTGATAAGCATTATTATGGGTCTTTAGAAGTGAGAAAAACCCAGAGTTAACAGGGAGGGTTTTCTCCATGTTCTTCAACTGCTTTGGATTTTTATTTCAGCAACTTAACCTAGTGTGAAATGTTACAGAAAAGGAAAATCCTGATGGCTAGAGGCATGTATAAAATAGCATATGTGCCCCCAACATCACTATAGCTGAAATGAAGAGGGTAATCATTTGCAAACTCAAAACCTATAGTGGGACTTCATTAAAATGCCAGGCCCTAGACAGTAGGTGGTCCTCGTTTATAAGGCCTTCACTAACTAAACAACTTATGTGGTCACTTGAAAGACACCTGCCTTGAACCAACTGTACCTAACACAACTTCATTCCTTTCACACCCACACTCTTCACTCAATCACTCTTTAGGTTGAAGCAACTGATTTTGCTCAAAGAAATAATGGAGTATTGAACAAATTTAACATCATAGCCATCCCAACTGTTAAAATCCAAGGCCACGCTTTGGGCACCCTTTGACTTGGCTCTTCCATTACAAGATTTAATACTGTAATATCAGGAAAAAGTTACTGTGCCTGTTTTCATTTAATCCAAGGGTTTTATAATTTCTGTATAACGCATATTTAAAGATGTTATGATTTATTATTTGTACTGCAGTAGCACCTAGAAGCCCCAACTAATTGCACTACTCATTGCACATATAATAAAAAGTGCGTTCCCCAAACAGCTTTTAGACTAAAATGTCTACTTTCATTTGTTTACAATAAATCATACAACTGGCATTTAAAAATTAATTTGACTGAGGCTATTGTATGCTTTATACAATCACAATGGCTATTGTTTGCCATTAACTGCAAATACCAAGATTTTGATGTTTCCTAGGGGAAGATATTTTGGCTAGGTTAAGTGTGTTGAATACTCCAAAATTTCTATTAAAAAAAAATCAGTTGCCTCAATGTCAAAAGTCTCACTTGCACCCCATTTTCATAAAACTTAGTCTTTAAATCTAAAGGTATCAAATTTAAGTCAATTCCAACTTTGGTGACAATGGTATCAGGTAAAGATATATATAAACTCACTCCCTCCCCCATATTTATGAAATCCACTTTGTGACTGCATGTTTAAATACAGAAGTTTATGTTTAAAATGTAAAATGATATCTTCATTCAGAATTGCTTTATATAGGCTGGTGGGTCCCCTCACCACCCTAGTTAAAACTCAGGGCCATTCTAGTCTCTTTCAGGCCCTTCCCTCAGGACAAAGTTTATTAATTCAAGCAAAACACACAAAGTAACACAAAATAAAGCTATGACCAACACACATCATAGTGGCCCAGAGCCAACCCTCCCCTGTAAGTCACAGGCACTTATCTCCCCCCTGCCATACTCTTCAACTGAGCTCCCTCAGCAGTTTATAGAAAACACCTGACCCTTTCCCAGCTTGGTCTGATAATCAAAATGCACTGGCTGGCCCCAGAGCCTCTGGCCTTTAGAGAGGCAGACCACCCTGTTACACCATATTACATCTTCAATCCACTGCTTTTCAACTAGTTTCTCAAAGCCAGTCATATAAGAACCCAATCCATAACATTTTTCAGTGTGTGACTGCTATTCTCTCCATTTATGCTGGTGGGTGGGCGGTTAGGAAATAGACTTAAAGGACAAATGTCTGAATGGGTTCAAATCCTACTTCTGGCAACAAATTCTTTTTGAGAACTTTCTTTTCTATTTAAAGGGGATTGTAAAATTTAGACTTTATTCATAGCAGTCAGTGTTATCTAAAGTTAAGCCAATAATGCATACCTGTCACCGAGGGTATGTAAAAAGACCAACACAGGAGATAAGAAACTGAGTTTTAACTCAGTTTCCCAGGAATTCTTCTGAATGGAAGATGGAAGCAGGGTTTGCCTCTCACCTCAACCCACAGATGACAAGGGATTTGCAGGAAGTATCAGGAATTTGCAATAAGTACACATGCCCCATGCCTCTGCTCTACTGACTGGCTCCCACCAGTCCCTAGATAGCACAACTCCTGCAGTAACTGTGCTTCCAAAATCTTCTCCCTCATGATTACACCTATAAATGCTTTATGATGGGGCCACAACATAAAGGGAATACTCATGTAAGGTAAATCAGATTATTAATTTGCACCTGTTTCCCCCTGTGGTTTCTAAGAGGTTCTGTTATGTTTTTAAGTTTTGCATTTGGACAATTGTCCAAACTGACAGAAAGGCAAAACTTAAAAACATAACATAAACAATGACAAGTAAACTGAATGTTTAACATGCCAGTTTGCATTTGAGAACAACAGGTAGGTATCAGTAAAATGATGGTATAACATAAGAAACAGCAATAGGAGGATGAGGACATTTCAAAAGGTAATCATTGGATTGTATATCTTGCTTGCAACTGCCTGTGTCTTGGCAAGAGAAATGGAAAATAACTAAAAGGTTGAGTTATGCAGAAGAGGTGGGACACACCAAATCACATCTGATTTGAACTCTGCATGGAAGAGTTACATTTCTGTCCTCTCCCTCAATCAGATTATTCTGTCTCAAGTTTGGAAGGTTTTGTGGTAACAGTTGAAACCTTATCTGTAATTTCTATTCAGTCACTGCTCTGGAACTTTCAGACCTTTTTTTCATGTGGTCATGGCAACTTCCACTGCACCTACTCAAATGACCTATTACTAAAGGGCC
>NW_020664393.1:28531769-28677389 GCF_002925995.2 Terrapene triunguis
AAACTGGCAATCGAAGTTGACAGGTAGGATTACTAGGCATTGCCTTCTGCAGCAGAATGACTTTTCTACTGAATAGGTTGGTCTATGACAGATCTACTTTCTGTGGTTTTCTGAGGGATGTGCACCTTGGAAGGATGTTTGACAAAAGCCATTTTACACTCTTGACTTTTCACTCACTTGTGAAGCTGAAACTGGAACCTTCTTAAACTTGAGTGACTGCTTGAATTATTGAGCTGTAGAAGCTCCATTAGATACCAATAGCAGTGGCCACCCAGACTTTTCAAATTTCCACATATAGAATAATAGGCAGAAGTATGAGTTCCCATGCAAATGGTATATTTTTCTTTTTAAATTATTTTTTAGAACTAATTTTTCAGAGGCTGGCCCCTAAATTGCAACTGCAAATCCTGCATTTGTATAAAGTGGAGGCATGTACACATTGTGTTCATGCTATTTTGTAAACAAAGCTATGTATCAGTCTTTCCAACTATCAAAACTCTGCTAGTGTCCTTAGTGAAACATTTCTTAAAATTTTAGGAACATCACAAAGCTCACAAAAATGGCTTCCCCATTTGATTCCACCATACTTTGTGGCCTACACAGTCTACAGAGAGTCAGTAACATTCGGATGAAATAAACCCAGCAACCATTTCTCATTCAATCTGCAACAGTTGTTTCAGTGACAGGTGTCAGGAATCCATCTCTGAGTTTTAATGAATACTCCTATTCACTGTAATCACATCAAAAGGGTTCCTGCTGATGAAGATATGGTTTAATTATTCTCATCTTTAATTCCAATCTCCCTTCTGATGACCTTTCATTTCTTGATAGTCTTTTTTAAAATTGCAGAATTTTATTCTGGTCTCACACTAGGGGGCAGATTTGTACTACAGCTAATCCATCAATCTGCAGTTTTTTCTCAAGGACAAAATAATCACATTGCTCATTTGAGAAGTTTTCAAATTCCTACAGACAGTTGCATTTTTTAAATTGAAATTAAACCATTTTTGAAATAAATATTCCAATCAAAGAATGAATCCCACTCAGTAGGACTGAATTCTCATAAGTATTTCTGAATGGCTCAGCTATTTTAACAGTCAATTAAATAATAGCACAAAACCAAAGTTAATCTGAGTGATTCACATTGAGTTTCCCTCCACCTTTTTTCACTGTTTATAAAGTGTTCAGCCCAACTACTGCAAAACTACTTGATGCTGACAGTTTTATAATTTGCTTATCAATGCAAACATTACATGTTTCATTAAGGCTTGTTTTCTTAAACTTTCACACTCTTTATGCTCAGCTGCTAGTATTCACACTGCAAACTTGCACAATTTCTTCAAATAAAGAACTTGTCATTAATGAAAATTTCACCCATTTAAAAAAAAAAACAGTTAACTTTATTCTCTTTACCTGATGTTCTATACACTATATCTGTTTAGCTTATATTACATTCCACTTTTTTATTCATTTACTGCCTGTATAGCTCACTAGCAAACTCAGACCAGTAACATAACTTGATTTACTTTTAACATGCCTTCTTTACAGTGCCCTCTTTTTATTGTTTTATAACTTTATATTCATGCCAGCATCACCAAAGGTAACATCTTAATTTTTCTACAAGACTCACAGTATTAGTAGAAAAAAATATTATTTGTATTGTGTCTGGGCCCTACTGTGTTTTGTCTGTGCACAGTAAGACAGTCCCCACCCCAAAGACTTTACAATGTAAGGTCCTGATTCAAGAAACCACTTAAGTCTGTACTGGTGTCTCATTGAAGTCAATGGGATGTAAACATGTGTTTAAATGTTCCCCTGAATTGGAGTTTAAGAACAGAGTTTAATTGTTTAGTGGCACTGGAGTAAATCTGGAATAATGCTATTGAACTTAGTGCCTTTTGTAATGAAAGCAGAATCTAGCCTCTAATTAAAATTCTCCCTTAATTCTCTTCTATCCTGAAAATACACTTGCTGAAAAAAATATGAACTGATGAATTTTTCATATAACTACCCAGTTGTGTTGCTCCCAGAGAGAGAGAGAGAACTCAAACTGAAGATTCCAGCCTCCCCCAAGGCTTGTCAATATAGGAGAGAGCTACTCACAAGAATGACCAAGATGAGGAAGAAAGGAGGGTTGAAGAGGCTTCAAAAAGAAGCCTAATCAGCTACCATAGATTAAACTCATCAAACTGCTCCTATTTTCTTTTCATCCTTCTGTATGTTCGTTCTTTTATGGCGTTTGTCTCCAAAATTGTGGAGGGAGTCTGAGGATGATAGCTAATTCTCATAACAGCTTAGTGTATTTTTTTTTCAGTTTATTTAAAAATCTAGGAAATTGGGCACCCATCCGGTTAGAAACTTTATTCAAGTTGCAAAGTCAAGCACTCAAAAGTTAGGAAATACCAAATTAAGGATATCTGTGCAACCTTAATTTGTGGCCCCCCCCCAGTGCATAATAGCCTTCAATTACCTGATCATATCCTATATTTTCCAAAGAACACCTGACAATCAGTACCAGTTCCAGGCTCTTTATCCAAATCCAAGGCCTACTCTCCTTCTCCAGGCTCCTTGTCCAAATCCCAGCCTCTCTCCTGGGAGTCCTCATCCCAATCTCTCCCTTCACAGGCTTCTTCTCTAGCCAGTCTTTATCCTCCTACCCACTTCCATGGTTTCTCATTCAGTGTGCTCCGCCCCCGGCTCTTTGTCCCAATCTGTTTCCTTTGCCACCTCCCATTGCACCCCATCTGGCTCTTCCCTCAGCATTTGAGTCAGGTGACTTCCTGTTCCATGCTGCTTGGGTGCCAGCAGGTGGAGCATTGAGAAAATAGGAGAGAGAGAGACTTCCTGCTTTCAGTTCTGCTGTCTGGTGCTACAGCAATAATAACAGGAAAAAATCCTACTTAACCTAAACAGCCCCATGATGGTGCATACCTAGTAAATGTGGAATCTTCAGACAATTTTGCTGCCAAACTCTAACAAGTGTCTATTGAGCATGTACAAGCTGAAATTCTTCAAAGGTTATAACTTGGTCAAATTTGGGTGTTCTCCCCTCTCTCCAATAGAACAGTATAAGGCACGTTCATTAGGCGAAGGTCGCCCTCTGTCAAATATTATCCCCCTTCTCCTAAGCCTGTAGGTCCTAGAGCTTCTCAAAGAAAAGATTGCCAGAATCTCTTTAACATTGCCTTCCTCTTCTACACTACTCTTTTTTAGCAGTGTAGTGTCCCATTGCAAGAGCCTTTCACTGCTGCAGTAGGGAGCTGCTGGAGCCTTTTTCCTGTTACTTCCCCACTTACAGAGCCTTTCACTAATGTGTGTAGCTCCACACTGCTATGTGGATACAGCTTGCTTCTCCCTGAGGCATGTAGCTACACATACCATATGCTGCTGTCAGTGCTGTGCAGTGTAGATGTACCCAAAATAGGTGGTGCTCACATATCAGAGACAAAGCATCAGAAAGACCAAAAACCCTGTTGCTAAAATGTTTGAAAATTTTTGTTTAAGATGGCAACTTGTCTTTAGTTCTTGTTTTTATTTATTGAAATATCAATTCAAATCAAAGATACATATTATCTATTACTTCTATCTTCAAGTTGGCCATGGTAACAAGAATACATTAATTATGCCAGACATTTATTCAATGCAGTCCTTACTTCTACTGGTAAGTTTAATTTGTACTGGCCTTATTCACTGAATCCAGAGCTCTCTGAATCACAAAAAGATGCATAGTTTTGTTGTACACTGTACATCCCACATCTAAACCTAAATCAAAATATTCTGTAAGATATTTTCTAGAGACTACCCAATGATAAAGTCCAACTGACAAACATCCTGTATATGCTATTTGTTAACTTTACTTGCACATGAAGAGTCTTTCTGGATGTGAGGGGATTTTTATTCCACGCCCTTTCAAAAATGTTGGAAATGTGTCCAATCTCCTTTCTTTGACTCTGAGTTCATTAGCCAAATATAATGTTCAGACACTTTTGGAAAAGTGTGGCAGAGGCTATGGTAAGAGCATTCTTTCTTCTGTCAATTGTGTTAAAATAGTACTACTATGCCATAAACTTATCAGAAGTTGTTTTAATTTTGAAGCTCAATACAGTGAAAAAATGGACTTTACTGCTTAAACAATAAATATTTAATTACCTTCTTATTAGTTATGTGCATACTCTACATAGCCCAAAGACTGGCAGTCATGCATACATTTAACAGTTTGTTGCATTAATTGTGATTATTGGATACATAGAAATAAGAAATATAATAGTGACATATTTACAGAACTTTGTTACAATTTATATCTACCATATTTTTAAGAATTTCCCCATTCCTACAGATTCCCTGATCTAGTGGCAACAGATTATATACTTTATGAAAAGCAGAAGAGCACAGCTAATATGGGAAGTGTAGTTTTTTCTAAAGGTCAGTGTAACTAACCTGTGGATTTTTAGGAGAAATCATTAACAAACTTAGTCTAGTACTCAGTTCACATTCTAAAGGCTACTTTCTCAATGAAAATGTATAGTACTATATTGCAGTAGAACCTCAGAGTTACAAACACCAAAGTTACAAACTCATCAGTCAACCACACACCTCATTTGGAACCGGAAGTATGCAATCAGGCACCACCAGAGGCTCGCCCCCCCCCACCCCCCCCCCCAAAAGGCAAGTACAGTACTGTTAAAGTAAACTACTAAAAAAAGGGAAAGCAGCATTTTTCTTCAAAGCTGTATTAAGCCAATGTTCAGTTGTAAACTTTTAAAAGAACAACTATAATGTTTTGTTCAGAGTTACAAACACCATGAGAATGGAGGTTGTTTGTAACTCTGAGGTTCTACTGTATCTTAAAACAAAAGCATAGACTGAAGAGTGCTTTCCCTGTGCAATATAATGACTTATAATAAGTATGCACAATGTCAATGCAGGTTAGTGCCTGTTAGGTCTGAAAGAGACCGTGGTTTGTTGCAGATGGATGACCATCTACTTTTATTTTGCTACAGTCTTATTCCTACACTAATGGCCAAAGTCTGTTTGCCTTAGCCATCTAGTCAATGAGGCATTAACCATTGTGTTATGGTGCTGATATAAATGGATAGTCATTATCTTGAATCTTCTTTGGGCTCAGAGGTTGTCTGTTTTTAAATGCTAGTATCCCAATTTTGCTGTCTTTGGTCAGGTGGCAAACAAATCATATAACTGGTTATTCAGGATCTAGGGTCACAAATTGTATATAATCCAAATACACACTGAAGCTTCTTTTGAAGGTTGCTGTATCAGTAGGTAGTGCTATATGATCATTCAGTAAGTATGGGAAAGCACAAAATACTAATAACATGTACAGGTAATATGAAAACCAATAAGAATAACGTTACTACAACAAAAGCTTAAAAATAAAGTACTAGTAAAGGTCACTCATACAATTGTCTAATGGTACTTCACCATGGGGTTTATTCGTGAATGTTGCATTTGAGTAATGCCCTTGTAATGGGGTGCTAGTAATCATTTGCTGTGGTTTCTTTACTCTGACAACTAAATCCTCAGTATCCTTTGTGTTTTAGTAGTTTTGCTTGTCGCAAATTTGGCACTTCTGAATGTGAGGGACAAAGGCAGGGGGGAGGGAGGGTATCATGGCTAAGCACTGTTAGGGTCCACCTACTAATCTTCCAGTGCAGTAAAGTTTTGTCTTACAACCAGAAATAGGCCTCAACCAAGACTCTGGAGATGAATAACTCCAAACCCTGAGAGTGTTTAACATTCATTTCTAGTTAGGACTTCTGCATATGGCCCTCATCTTTACAATGGCACAAGCAAAAACCCTGGAATCAGTTGTTGTTGCACTTTAGGCTGACTAAGGTCCAAATATTGCTGTTTGAGTATATCTCTACTAATAACACTACAGTCCTTCAGACTTTCTTTAGCAAAGATTATTCAGTTTACCAGTTTCTATGGTGGCTCTTTGTGAGTAAATATCTATCAGACATGAGCCTACAATGGACCAATCCTACAGTCCTTATTCAGGCACAACTCAAAACCCAGTGGCTTATCCTATGAATAAAGGATCTAATTCTGCCCTTAGCTACAGAGGTGTGTAACTCTCATTGATTCACCCTTAACTGAGAGCAAATTTGGGCCCAAAATGTTTTGGGCACTTTAAAATTAAGCATTTGTTTTATTTTAAAATATGAGCCTAAATAAAAATATTAGGGGGGTTTATTTTATTTGTTACTGAAAATTGACTTTTCTATTTTTAAAATCTATGGTGGAGACAAGAGTCCCTAATGTGAGTAAAGAGCACCATCCTTCCTGCTATTCCCAGCTAATGAATGCAAAGCTGCATTGGATTCACGAGCGGCTAAGACATTGTTCCCCCACACGTCCCTGAAGATTGGCATTTTTAAAATCCTTTCCATGGTGCCTCTCTGTGTTAAGGAACTCTTCCCTTTAGCGGGGCTATTTAGGGTAAATGCAGTTAGGGGAGACCCAGGTAATAGGATCCATTGGCGCTGTTGTATAGCGCCAAGGAACAGAGAGGGGCTGACAGTCTGCAGACCAACTCAAGGAACAGGTTCTCCACATGTGTGACCCTTGCTTCCTTAGATCCAGGAAATCCATAAAGTTTGGGAGCCGAATGGTAGCCTGTTCTGTGTGTGACTGGATAGGCAACCCCCAATGGAATGATTCAGGAGAAAGGTTTACCAACCTTTAAACTCTTTATTTGTGACATTAACATATGCGAACAGAAGATCTAATCCTTTAAGTTATACAGATGTTTATCCTTTTTAGCATTAACCTAATAAATTCATATTTCCACACAAGTCTAATGAACATTTTTGCACCCTTTAATTGTCTCTTGTTGGCTTTACTAAGCAAAGGCTCTGGTACTGTGTTAAGAGAATGGAAGGTTTGATAGAAAACACCAAAAGCAAAACCAGTCACACATGAGTGAAAGCTACATTATGTGCCTCAATGCTCAGGCATGTTGGAACATTTTGTTAATCACTTCAGTGAGAATTTTGTGTGAGGGCTGAAATTCATCCCTTTTTAAAGCATCAGATCACTGAAGTCCCAATTTAGGCCCTATATGGAGTATTTAGGTGGTTTAGGCCCTATATGGAGGGTTTAGGTGGTTTAGGCCCTATATGGAGGGTTTAGGTGATATATAGTTCTTTACTGTGGTCCCCTCATAAAAAGCAAGTTTCACCTATAGAAAACAGGTATTTTGACTCATTGTACTATAATGTTGCATTTTGCTGGTTCCATACCATGGGCATGGCATATGTCTGAGTAAAAAAGAAAGCACGACTGCATTAGCAAATCCCTGTCTGCTATTAGACATAAGCCTTTCTGAGGCACGATTATGTTTATTCTGGCTTTTTTTCCCCATACCAAATGTGATGTAATCTTCCTCATAAAGATCTGACATAAATAGGGGTAGGAAGTGACTCATTAAACTTTCCAAAGATAATCGGGGTGCTTTCAGGTGTTTTTATTCTACACTATATTCTTCCTTATTTACATTGGCTTCAGCTGACACACACATGGCCACAGGGCTAGTTCATGTCAGGTAACCAAAGCTTAAGATCAAGCAGCTGAGCTCAGTTAAAATTTGGAGGGGAATGTTATTAGCTAGACTAGGGGTTCTCAACACTTTTCTTTCTGAGGCCCCCCTCCCAACATGCTATAAAAACTGTTTTTCTGCATATAAAAGTCAGGGCTAGCATTAGGAGGTAGCAAGCAGGGCAATTGCCAGGTGCTCCACACCACAGTGGGCCTCCTGAAGCTAAGTTGCTCAGGTTTTGGCTTCAGCCCCAGGTGGCAGGGCTCAGGGCCCCAGCAAGTCTAATGCTAGCCCTGCTTGGCAGACCCCCTGAAGCCTGCTTGCAGACCCCAGGGGCCCCTAGACACCTGGTTGAGAACCACTGAGCTAGACTAAATGTGTTTACTCCAAACATACATTTTTGGAATATTATTTTTAGATTAAATTAAGAGTGTTATCCAATCTACCATTCATTGCTGCAAAATTAAGTAAATTAATACCTCCTTTGCTTTTTATTCTATTACTTCTATGATATCTTAAACATTGATATTTTATTATTGTAAGATACATTACCAGCCTCTAAAATTCCCATAGAAACTTGAATCTACACTTTGTACAGCTTTCCCAAACAAAGCAGTAAATTCAGGAAATGAGTAATTCTACTCAGCGAGACAACTATCTTATTAGACTGAAGAATAATATATTAAAAATAATATATAAATAAAGATAGCTTTGGTAGAGTGGTTTATAGGAGACTGTGGTTCAACAGCAATCCAAGGCTTCTGCTATTGCAAACCTTTAGAAACTGGATAGCTTTCAACAGTAACTTGCTGGATCTCTTCTTTACACCAGTGTTGTCAGCTTATCCAAGGAGTGTTACAGCCAGGACTAAAAAAACAACAGGTCTCATTCCTCTGCTAGCTTGATGGGGTGAAGGCGCTGAAGAAGAAACAGGAACATATTGTGCCCCAAGAATGAAATGAAAGTGGGAAAGCCCATAATTAGAAAATTAGGATACCTGCTTAAAAGAAAAGCTCAAGATTATGAACCAAGAACATCTGGTTACAAAGATATTATATGGATTACAATATTCGCTACAAGTGACATCTTTAGATACTGCAGGATACATTCATAATAAAGGGTGTGGGTGCCAAATTTTTAATGGACATTTAAAAATGTATTTGGGCACAAGTACACAATGGTTTTAATGCAAAAATCAGTGAGACAGAACAGTATACAATGTATCAGTATAATGTTGGTACAGATGTAACACCGGTTAACTAAGTGTATTCAGCAAGTTTTTGTATGAATATTTATGTAAACATATGTAAAATAAACAAATAAGTTTCAGTTTTTAGGTGAGGCAGTTTTATATGAAGGTAAGAATACAGGTGTTTGTGGCATGTATATATTTGCTGCATCGTTATTATACCTTAATAGGTACACAAGTAGGTATAATTTGACATCTTTCTATTTGTACTATAATAAAATTTTAGTTTGAGGTCATCATGGTTTGTCTTTTTCTTGCATTTAACAAGTAGCTCATTGGCTGAAGCCCAGTGTTCCATAACTCATCTTAGGTCTTGATAGTCTAACCTGAGCTGTGTTCTGTTCATACGTACAATTTCTCATATCCATACTGCTTATAAAAAGAATGATTGTGGGATTTCTTCTTATGAGCAATAATATGGTGATGCATTTCCATGCTGCATCTGTTTAATATTGGTGAAGGCTGGAGGAAGTTTGATTTCATTTTGTTGGCAATTATTGGGATATAGAACAAAGTTGTTTACTTTCCATAAGAATTCTCTTCATGATGGTGGGTAGGTGGTAGAATAGGCATTCTGGAGGGTCTACCCTGTAATCTCTTCTATTGTATCTTGGTTTGGCTTGCCTTTCTTCCCTTATATAAGATAACTTACCTATTTCCGCACTATTGAAGCTGCATAGAGAATGACAATTTAATTTACCTTTTTAAAATTGCTGTTCAGTCTTTGTGCTCAATCTGTTCTGGTGTGGAGGTAATTTCATACACTGGTATTTATAAAACTCTGATCTTTGAAGACAGTATTGTTGGATAAGTTTTCAAATTATTAAATGGGATAGGGAAATTTCAAGTCCAATTTTATTAATGAGTTTCTAACTATTTAAGGTATATTTGACCCATATTAGTTTGTAATGTGTTTTATTCTTTGTGGGATCTTTAAAGGGTATATAGACTTTAGAAGGTTGGATTTTTTTGTGCACAAGCAAACTGTGCACATACTGTCTATTATGTAGTTTAGGTGGGCAGCTTGATGATAACTAGGAAAGCTAGTTCTCTTTGTACTTTTCTAAACCATATAAGAACTTCTGTTTTGTTCTATACTTTTCCTTATCAAATCAACATGGAAATATAAGATAGGAACAACTTTCTGGGAATATGATATGGGGGCTGGAAGAGCAAGAAGAATTCTGGAAGGACCTTTATTCGAATGGTCAGGATTAATGGCAGAATTGACCATTTAAAAATCTTTTAAAATTTGTGCAAATAGTTTGAGGTGGGTTTATTATTTCTCAAATTATTTATGTTTAGGTGTATTATTATTCTTATTCCATGCTATGGGAAGCCCTCTCCAATCTGTCTACAAGACTGGAGATCCCAAATACCAGAGGCTGAGTGTCTTTTTATTTATTATCATGGGCCATGGCTTTTGTGTGATGTTTATTTTGTTGCTAGAGAAAGAATAAGTTCCTGTATGAGGTTAAAGATTATTATTAATAATAAAACATTTATTGTCCTTAGGGGTTTGGTGACCCACCTTAGGGCCAATTCTTCTATATAGGTTCTATACTGTGTTCATCACCATAGTGTCTGAGTGTGCCTTCTAGAAGTGCAGTAAGAAATGTGACTAATTTCTGTCATATCTGGTTTGCTCTCTCATCGCCTCCCCAGGGAGAGAATTGCGTGTGCAGTAAAAAATTATCATAGAGTTTTATTGGGTTTGTTTATGTACATGTTGCTATATGCTAACATTAGAGATGGTCAACAAAGCATGCCTTGCACTTGGAGAGTAAGGTGGTGAGGTTTGTGATGGCCCTTAGTTCCTGTGGGAGTTCTCCATCTCATGCAGAGATAAGCTTCACCCTTATTGTAGCATCCAAAAGGGCTCTGGGTTTTTTGCTCTTGGTGCCTGTACCTAGTGGTTGTGGGATATAAACTAGTAGACAACCCCTAAGACCTCTAGGACATTACAAATTATAGTTATGGGAAATCAAGGACCAACAGATAAGGATAAATAACATTTTAATCCAGGAAAAATATGAGCCGAGCAGGAACTATGGGGAAAGACAGGGAATCAAGGATAACAACTAAATGAATGACAAACCAAATCACACAACAGTAATTCAACATTTCCTCCCTTAGATATCCAAATCTCCACAATTTAAGTAATAAGAATTCTCCCCAATGTCTCCTCACAGACCTTGGCTATTTGATGGAGTTGGAGCTCACAGAAAGGGTGTGGTGCTCTTCTCTGGGCAGATAATATTTCTCCCTTCTGGGTGGAATGGATCCCAGCCTGTCACAAGCCCTGGTCATCCCCTTGTTTCTGGTGCAGGGGAAGCCTACCAAACTCAGTCTTTCCTTTGTGGAGTGGGCTGCTCCTGTTGGCCTCCAGACGTGTCCGTCTCCTGACTCGCCTTTGGAAGGCCACTCTACTACACTCAGCAGGCAGGCAGCCTGCTTGTTCATGAGACAAACTAGAGTATTGGGATTTCTGCAGCAGAAAGTAACTCAGGAGCTGCATCCCCTTCTGCTCCTCCCTGCATCCAGCTTTTTTCTACAGAGTGCCAACCTGTCAGCTGACCAGGATGAGGGTGGTCTAGCCTAGTGGCTAGAGTGGGCAGCAGGCTTGTGGCTGCGATCAGAGCTGTAGTCAGTCATTGGGAGCCAAAGTCCTGGGTAAAACCAGGAGGCAGAAACTAGGAACTAGAGACAAGGATCAGTCTGGAGTCAGAAGCCAGAGCCTAGTGTCAAAACTGGAGGGCAGGAACTGGATACCATAGCCAGGGGGTCAGGGCTGGATTATGACATTCTGAGGCCCTAAACTGTGTCAAGTGTAAGAGGGCCCCATACCATAAAAAAAAAAAAATATATATTTTTTTTTCACAGAAAGGACATTGAATATATAAACATGAGAGCTTTATTGTTTGCATATATACAAAGGAGCAGCTGTAAAAATAGAATAATAATCTTCATTTTCAGCAGCCCTCTCTGTAACGATGACATCATGACAGAAATAAATTTTAAACGATTTCTTTGAATTAATTGCATACGTAAGTAAAGTAGAAGTAAACAATACAATATAAAAAATACAAAATAAAAAAAACAGTAAATAGATTTACTAGAAGAGTTCTCAGGAAATTTTTCTTGTCTGTTGGGGCATCTAAATTGTGGAATTTCTTGTCTGAATATGCAATGAGACTCTTTGAGGATATAAGATGGCAATCGGGGATATAGGATGCAGATAACCCACAAGCTTAAAGCTCACCTATTAGTTATATTGATATGAATTACACCCAGGTAATAAGCAGGCCATCAGAAAATTGTATGCGGGTTGTATTTTTCCAATAATTTGATTTATTTTGTTTTTATTGAAAGTTATGCTGAATTACCTAACATTGGTACTAAAATTAGTAGCAGGAAGTTTTTATTGAAACCAGTAAAAAATTAATTTTGTATTATAAATATTGAGATTTATATATATCTATACAACAACAAATTTATTAACATATATATATGCTAAAAACCTATGCTATTTTACCATGATATTTCTGTGAAAGTTGGTGCTATTTTGTCTATGTTCTTACAGGAAAACAAGAGAGGATATATACATTTTTTTACACCATGAATAAGGAAAATTATCCTTCATTTCATATGAATAAATGAAAAAATGTTTGATTAATTTGGTTAGGGAAATACAATGTTTATCCAGATAATATATTTACAAATGTTTATTCTGATTTAATTTTGACTACGAAACAATGAATTGTTGGGATTTCTTTTTTGCCACACTATAAAAATACAATGTATTATGCATATGATATCTGATTTATAAGTCTACATAAGAATTTTTACATAGCCTACTACCTATAAGAAAATATTATCTTGCGTGCTCCAAACCCAACAAGAAGAAAATCCCAGTCTTTTTTTCTAGGCAGACATCTCACTTTGTGTTCACTTCTCTATCCTCGGTCTTCCCAGGACTACTAATTAATCTGAGTAAGCACCTTGGACACACAGAGTGACAACAAGCTATATGTGCGAAACAGAGAGAAACAATATACCAGAAAAAAAGACTGGTAATCTCTAGACAGGCATTGAGAAAGTGAGAAAAACTAACCTATATTCAAGCAAATATAATGAATATTATAGGCTTTACTAGCCTATAAATCATATATGCACATAGTTTGAAATAACTTGTTCACCAAGTACTCAGAATATTTTGATATATATGTATATCTTCCTTCACTGCTCTCAAAACCCTCTATTTATCCTTTCGTCAGCACTCTCTGATATTTACTGTGAAGGTTCCCAAAACTGACGGAGGGAAGCTAACACAAATTTATCCTCCTGAAGATCCACTAGACCCAAGTCCATAAGACGACCACCTGCAAATTCAATCATGTGAAGCATGGATAGCGCATGAAGCAGAAAGCGGTGTGTGCACTAAAATACACCATTGTACATATATACAGATCAAAAGAAGAAAGAACACACTAACATACAAGTATGAGCTTGGCAGGATTATTTTTCCCGATTTTATCAGCAGTGAGATTTATTTATTTATTTATTTATTTATTTAAATAAGTTATGAAGGCACCGTCAGAATTTTCCCAGTAGCAGCTGGCCAACAAAACTCTGCCTTAGGAGACTGATAGCAGACTTACTCGTAGAAATACTAATTTTACAAGTCTAATTTATCATTTTTTTTCTCAGCCCTGGCCTCCCACCTGTCAATAATGAACAATTAGTGAAGGGTAAGGGTATTTGTGTAGCCAGATGTGTGTATTTTTGTCATATTTGAACAAAAAATGTCTATATTTAGAGAGAATCTTCTTTATTTATCAACCGATTTTTATACAATTTGAAATGGAGTCAGTTTTTTCTTTTTTTAGAGGCCCCTCATATTGCGAGGCCCTAAACTGTAGTTTAGTTATTTTGTACGTTAATCCAGCACTGCAGGGGGTCAAGCCATAATCGATAGGAGCTAGAGCTGAGGGTCAAAGCAGAGGTCAGGAGCTGGAACAAGCAGGGTAACAGGCAAGGAAGGGTTCAAGGCAAGGGCAGGACAGAGGTAAGGCTAGAGCAGTAGGAACACGGTAAGGCAGGGCAGGCATAGTGGTGGGCACGAGTGTTAAGAAGGTTTCCATCAGAACCCTGCTGCTTTTCCTGCCACCTTGTGTGGTGGGTTTCTGAGGAGCCCAGGCTCTGTTGCTCTGGGACAGTCCCACCATGTGTAGACTGCCTGAGACCAGGGACTTCAGGGCTTCCAGATTGTAAGCTGCCATCTAATAAGGGTTTGGCTTCCAGGGAGCTTGGAAGCTCTGGGACTCTCAAGGCTTTCAGGCTTTTTGCCATGGAGCTGGGAACCTTGGGCTCCCAGGGTTAATTTTGTTTTGAAAGTTTCAAAATGAACTGTTTCAATTATTTTGAAATGTTTATTTTTTGGATTTCCCTTCTGTGGGAAATTTTGAAATTCTTCATTTCTTCCCCCCAATTTTGGAATTTGAAACAAATTTCCTCCCCCCAATTTTGGAATTTTCTGCAAAATGGAAATTGACTTCTGACCAGCTCTAATTACAACTCCTGGGATGAGATCTTTAGCTCAGGGCCTCCCTGAAGCAAGGAAGTCTACAATAGTCTCTTTCCCCACTATGGACAAGAAACCACAATAACTGCAGCTGCAGTGGTTCACTGGCTTTAAATTGTGTATATATAGGCTTTTTTATGGGGCTCATTACCATAATCTATGAGCACCTCATTTATTAATGACTCGTTACGTCCAGTCAGGTATTCAGAGCTAACTGGAAACCTTATAACTTTATAAGGGATGGGAAACAGAAAGTAGAATGCCACACCTTGTAGCTGAAGGGCTACCTTGGAGGCTTTTTTGCCTTATGTGAAAGCCATAGGTGCTGGAACTAGGAGTGCTGGGGGGTTGGGCCGCACCCCTGGCTTAAAGTGGTTTCCATCATATACAAGGTTTAAAGTTTTGTTCAATGGCTCTCAGCACCCGCACTGTACAAATTGTTCCAGCACCCTGGTGAAAGCCTCTGTTTTTGTTACAAATGGGGAGAATAAACTTCAAATCCAGTAAAGACTTGAAGTTCAAATTCTTGTGTTAAAGAATTTTTGTTGCTCCTTGACTGGTTGGACCTTTTCATAACAGCATGCAGAGTGAGCCAAACAGATTCCACAACAACAGAAAGTAATATCACAAGAGGTTGTCTATTTAGATTCTTATATTGCTTTCATCATTGATGCATTTGTACTCCAGCCATGCTATTTCAGAGTATGCTGACTGAACCTTTCATTGTCTGGTGTGGCTTCTGTTCTTGTCTACTCCAAGCCTTTTTCTTTTTCACCCTTCTGTCTTTTCCCACCCTTTTACTACTTCCTCTTCTTATTTCATGGCTTTTCCCTATGGTTTGAAGGTATGATAAATAAAGTGAGGGGTAGCTCCCTTTGATGGATACCCGGCCAGCCAGTTAGCTGTAAAATCCCTCTTGGTAGCTGTTTTTTACTTTCTTTACCAAAAAAAGGAAAAAAAACCCCCCAAAAAAAAAAAAAAAAAAAAAAAGGTGGGCACCTGACCAAAGAGCCAATGGGAAGGCTAGAACTTTTTAAAATGGGGAAAGAAACTTTCCCTTTGTCTATTGTTTTCTGGGCTGCAGGGACAGAGCAGCCATGCTATAAGCAGCTAAGCCAGGTATGATTATAAGTCATCAGATCATGCCTAGAGCTATTTATCTGAACTCCAAATGTGTAAGTAGATCAGAATGTTTAGCTAGATGTGATTAAGATTATTTCTTATTGGCTTGTGGACTCCTCTGTGCTAACCCCAGATGCTGTTGTTTGCTTGTAACCTTTAAACTGAACCCCCAAGAAAGCTATTTTGGGTGCTTGAGTTTTGGAATTGCTCTTTTAAAATCTTGCAAAAGCCTAAATTCCAGATGTATTTTCTTTCTTTTTAATAATATTTACCTTTTTTTAAGAACAGGATTGGATTTTTGGTGTCCTAAGAGGTTTGTGCATGTTTGATTAGCTGGTAGCCACAGCTAATTTCCTTTGTTTCCTTTCTCAGCTCTTCCCCAGGGGGGGGAGGGGAGGGCTTGAGGGTACCCCACAGGGAGGAATTCCCGAGGGTACCCCACAGGGAGGAATTCCCAAGTGCTCCTTCCTGGTTTCAAAGGGGGTTTTGTTGCATTTGGGTGGTGGCAGCATTTACCAAGTCAAGATCAGAGAAAAGCTGTAACCTTGGGAGTGTAATACAAGCCTGGAGTGGCAAGTATTAATTTTTAAAAATCCTTGCGGGCCCCACTTCTGCACTCGGAGTGAGAGAGTTGGGATTCAGCCTTGACAGAGGGCTTATAGGTTGAGAGAACAGGCCAAACTCAAGCTAAAACTTTAGCTACAGGTTATGGGTGTCTCTTCTTTTTCAGATTCTTCTACCTTTTGGCTAGCAGCGAGCCTTGTGTATTTTTTTATTTTATAAAGCACTAATTAGACATAACCAGCTCCCCACACCCTTCCATGAATACCCCTGCCCTTCATCTATAGGAGAATTATACAGGTAATTTCCTGGATGAAGGTGCTCAGGTCAGGCTTCTGAACTTTGGCACTCTGTGTTCAGAATGGTTGTTTTATTTATGCAATGTCATACATTGTTCTACTCTGAGTCTATTCCAGAGTGTGCAATTATGATATTCAGGTATTTAACTTTTTCCCTTCTTTTCTGCGGGGAAAGCAGTTTGTAGCTCACCACAGGATTAGTGGTGATACCTCTCCATGGTGGTTGTTTGCTGGCAATCTCTTAGTACTCTCCCTGTGAAGCATACAATGAATAAGGGTAAGCTGTGCAGCAGGCACTTAATGTATGATCTAGGGCAGTGGTCCCCAAGCTGTGGGATGTGCCCCCTTAGGCGGCACAGAGGAACGTCCATGGGGTGTGGTGGGCCTACGCCAGCCCCCTGGGGGGTGGGGAGGGAGCACCACCCAGCCCTGCTCTGCCCCCAGTTCCTCCCCAGCCCCCCTCCCGGCCCCGGCTCCCAGCTGAGGCCTCCGGCCCCAGCAGTTAGAGTTGCCAGGTGCCAGTTTTTGATCAGAAAGTCCTCTGCCATGGGGAGGAGCAGGAAGAGCAGTAGCTGCTGCTGGAGCCTGGAGGAACACTCAGGGATGGCTCCGGTGAGAGAGATACCGGCAGCGCCCCCATTCTGTCCCAAGCGCGGCTAGGCCTCTCCCATCCTGCCCCACTCACCCTCCTTCTCCCAGCCCCGCCTCCCACGGACTGGGTAAGGGGGGCGCAATTGAAAAAGTTTGGGGATTACTGATTTAGGGGATGTTTTTGTGATAAAAGGAGGGAAGAGTAATTGAAATTGGGGTGGGTCTGTTTTGGGACCGGCTCTGTTCAATATCTTCATCAACGACTTAGATATTAGCATAGAAAGTACGCTTATTAAGTTTGCAGATGATACCAAACTGGGAGGGATTGCAACTGCTTTGGAGGATAGGGTCAAAAATCAAAATGATTTGGACAAATTGGAGAAATGGTCTGAGGTAAACAGGATGAAGTTTAATAAAGACAAATGCAAAGTACTTCACTTAGGAAGGAACAATCAGTTTCATACATGCAGAATGGGAAGAGACTGTCTAGGAAGGAGTATGGCAGAAAGGAATCTAGGAGTTATAGTTGACTACAAGCTAAATATGAAACAACAGTGTGATGCTGTTGCAAAAAAAGCAAACAGGATTCTGGGATGCATTAACAGGTGTGTTGTGAGCAAGACACGAGAAGTCATTCTTCCGCTCTACTCTGCACTGGTTAGGCCTCAACTGGAGTATTGTGTCCAGTTCTGGGCACCGCATTTCAAGAAAGATGTGGAGAAATTGGAGAGGGTCCAGAGAAGAGCAACAAGAATGATTAAAGGTCTAGAGAACATGACTTATGAAGGAAGGCTGAAAGAATTGGGTTTGTTTAGTTTGGAAAAGAGAAGACCGAGAGGGGACATGATAGCAGTCTTCAGGTATCTAAAAGGGTGTCATAAGGAGGTGGGAGAAAACTTGTTCATCTTAGCCTCTAAGGATAGAACAAGAAGTAATGGGCTTAAACTTCAGCAAGGGAGGTTTAGGTTGGACATTAGGAAAAAGTTCCTAACTGTCAGGGTGGTTAAACACTGGAATAAATTGCCTAGGGAGGTTGTGGATTCTCCATTTCTGGAGATATTTAAGAGTAGGTTAGATAAATGTCTATCAGGGATGGTCTAGACAGTATTTGGTCCTGCCATGAGGGCAGGGGACTGGACTCGATGACCTCTCGAGGTCCCTTCCAGTCCTAGAGTCTATGAATCTATGAAATAAATGAGAAAATTATGTTCTCGACTTTCTAGAAGGCATTCTTTAAGGTTGAGAAAGCAAACTGTTCTTAATGAAACAAAATATGTGGAAAATATGGCAAAAGGATTTAGTGCCTGCTGCAGAGAGATGGGTGAGGAGGCAAGACCGGTCAGAAGGAAGTTTACTGTTTGCTGAAGAAATGTCATGCTTAAGCTACTGAATTGTACAATAGAGTAAAATTAGAGATCCAATAACTGTGGAGAAAAATATATGAAGCTTACATTTCCTGAGTTTTGAGTATCATTTAAAATGTGTATTTCAAGAGATTCTTGAGACTTTTTTTTAGATAGGTAGGCCCAGATTTTTAAAGATATTTAGGCCTTGCAATGCTGAATGGAGCAGTACCTACAGTGACTTAAGCAGCTACGTCCCATTTTCAAAAGTGACATAGGCTCTTAGGATCTGAAGTATCAGTGTATATAATTCTTGCTATATACAGTTCTGGTCACCCATTCCCAAGAAAGAGGAGTTCAAACTAGAACAGGTGCAGAGAAGGGCTACTAGCATGGTCAGGGGATGGAACGCGGAGACTAGCTTATGAGAGGAGACTAAAAGAGTTTGGCTTGTTTATCCTAGCAAAATGAAGGCTGTGAGGGGATAGGATTACTCTCTGCAAATACTCCAGAGTGGCAAACACCTGGGAGGGAGAAGAGCTATTTAAACTAAAGGACAGTGCTGGCACAATATGGGTATAAACTGGCTATGAATAAATTTAGGCTGGAAACTAGAAGAAGGCTTCTAACTATCCGAGGAGTGAAGCTCTGGAACAGCCTTCCAATAGAAGTCGTGGGGGCAAAAAAACTAGCTAGTTTTTAAGACGGACCTTCAAAAATGTATGAATCGGATTATATGACAGGGTTACCTGCTATAACAGGCCTGGACTCAGTGACCCAGGCGGTCCCTGCCAGTCCTATGTTCTGAAGTGTATTCCTCAATATGCAATGAGGCACTCAGGTACACAGTTCCCTATTTGCTCTTATTTCTGCTTTAAACCAGGGGTGATTTGCTAGATGTTCAGCAGTGGTCTTGTTAATGTGGAATCAGATTCCTCTGCACTCTTGGTCCTGCTCACCATTTTTACCTTGTTCTTATACCCATAACACTGCAGTCTTGCACTGTGCAGGATCAAATTTGTTTGTTGATGGAGAATCTCCCAGCAATCGGTCTAGCTCAGTTTCCATAGTTTATTGAGTGAATAAACTATGCCTAGGAGTGAAACCTAATTTACAAGGATCAAGGACTTCTAAGTACTTCAGATACTACCTGGGCTTCCTTCTCAATAAACTTGCCCCAAAGGGACAAGTTAGAGACCAATCAAGTTAGTGAGCTTGTCAAAGTCATGCATGTTATGTTTTGGTTCAAATGGGTTCTCTGAGCAACATCACACTAGAAAAGCTAGAGATGTACTAAAAGGATGATTACTCATTTCCTTTTTTCTTAGGAGTACATAATAGATAATAAGAATTCAATAGGTTTAGAATATTGATACAAAAAAGGGGACTGGTTCATTATCTCCTATCCCCATCTCTTGATTGGAGCCAAATTCTTCTCTGGATAAGCCCTGCATGTTTTATTGAAGTCAAAGGGAGATGCATACAGAGAACTCAGCCCCAAGATGTTATAACTTTTTCTGTTATCCTAATCACTGCGGGAGTAGTTGCTTTATATAGACGATATTTTCCAAACAATATTTTTTAAAAGATATAAACCTCCTGCTGTTTGCAAAACAGGAGTAGTTTTATGTTTTATGGCTTTAGTGCCAAAGTATACAGAAGGATCATATGCTAATATGGAAAAGTAAGGGCAATATAATGGGTTCTGGAGCAATAAAAGGTTTTATTTCCTATTTTCTTTTATGTTTGTTGATACTAATTTTAAATTCTCCTGGCCTTTCTCTAGGCAATAAAACCCCCCAATGCTACCTCTATCCTTTCCTGTAAATTGCACTTTGAGCACTGTGTTCCAAATAGTATTGCTTTAAAAGTACGGTGTTGTGGAAGATACTTTTCACTTTTGAAAACCACTGAGAAGTCATACATATGCATGCAATTGAAGGCAACTACAATTTAATTCCCTTCACTAGTGCTCCCCAGACTGTTAAATAGGAAGTAGCAAGAAGTACTTAAGCAGAATCCTCTACCTAATCAAACAAAAAATGTAAAATAGGATGATACCATGGTAAATGGAAAACAGAGGGCCCAATGTTTGTAGAACAGTTTGACAGATTCACAAGTTAATGTACATACACTCCTCCCTTCTTTATACTTAACCCAATTCTGTGTCTCTTTGATACTTCGTGGAGATTATATTCTTGAATTTATTGCACAGAATAGAATCAAGCAAAAGGCCAAATTCTGGCCTAGTGCATAAATGCCCCCCCCCCCAAATATGAAAGTGTGCCTGTATTCTGGATACCCTCTTCACCCTTCTCATCCTTACTCTCCTCTGCCTTGTCAACGCACACAGATTATTCTTAGAGCATAAACAGCCTATGCAGAGGTATATGCGTAGAGTACTTTTGTATCCTTTGGAGCTGGAGTGCACCTCTGTGACTCCTGTCTGAAGGATAGTGTCCTGAGTTTTCAGGGAGCCAAGACACTTTCTCCAAACTGGGGAGGACCCAACCCTGGCTGGGTGCAGGTTTTTAAGCAGGTTCTTACCTAGGTTGATTTGCAAGAACTTAGCCTAGATATTTTTTTAACATGAACTTTTGATAGGCATATTAATGTATAACCTCTTTTCACTAAAAGGCTACTATGAGAAAACTAATATTAATGTACTATAAATAATCAGATATCTAAAAAGAGATTTGTGTCCCAAATTCTGCCCTCACATATACCTTGAGTAAATCCACTTAAGCTAATGAACTAATCCAATGATTAAATTAAACATTTCTCCCCAGCAATTGAACCATAGCAGAATCAGGCACATAGGGAATTTTTACATGTAGCCGGTGCAGTGAATGGCAGCTTACGTAAAGGTGCCTGCACTAGCTGCACTCTACCTAACTTGGTAAAAATAGAAATGAGGACACTGTGGTGCAGGCTTCAGTGATGGCTGCACAAGTGAGTACATAGCTCTGGGGCTGAGAGGCAGGCAGGCAGGCTTGTGTAGCTGGTGTTGAGGCCTGCGCTGTGGTGTCCTCGCTTCTATATTTAGCAAGCTTAGCTAGAGTACAGCTAGTGTATGTTTATACAAGTGGCCATTCACACCCCCAGCCACAACGTAGACATATCCATAAATGTTGAAGTGAATTTAGGCTTCATCCAACAAAATCTGTTATACAGTAGCCTTATGATGTCAGATGGTGATCTCAAATATCTGAAACAAAGCAGGTGGGGGTGGGTCAGCATTTGAATGGAAGCATCCAAAGAAAACCCAGGTGATGTCAGAATGCAGCATTGGTGCTGCAGTACTTGGTACAATTCTCTTTGAATTAATACTGAACAAAAACTCCAGCGTGTTGATAGGTGGCACTGTGCTAATGGAGGTGCTGCCTTTTGGATGAGAAGTAAAGCCAAGGTCCTGGTCTCTTGTGGACATTAAAGAGCCCTGTTTGCAAGAATAGCAGTGCTAATTCTGGTAGTCTAGTCAAATTCCAATTTTGGTAATTCATTCAGATGATCTAAAATATCCTACTGCATTTGGACAAAATTATTCTTCCCTTTATCTGATGTACAGTGTTAATAGTGCACTAAAATTGCCATGTTTCACCCCAGAGGTTGCTGAATTTTACTTGTGGATGAATCTTTCATTGTTGTGCTGGAAGGTGTTGATGGCTGCCAAAAAGTGTGTCTTTGATCTATGAGCAATCACAGAACTCAAAGAAGCTGATGGATTGTTAGCCACCTTTCATTTCAAACTAAATGGAGGAAGAAATTAAGTTTCCTTATGGAGTAAGATATCTGAAACAATAGAAGCCACTGCCCAAACAATAGAAGCCGCTGGACCACATGGGAAGAACTGAACAAGATGCCACACAGAATGACAGGGGTTTCCCTGGGACTGACTGAAAATGCAGAGGCTGGGGCATAGATGCATGGGGCTATATGTCTCTGTGTGTGAGAAGCAGAAGGGAACCAGACAGTGAGCAGACAGCAAGGGAAGCAGTGTGATTGTGGCCTTGGGAGGAAACCAACAGAGGTGCTTTGGGGCAGCGTACTGGGTGAAAAGGCAGGCTTGGAAATTGTGAGCAAGGAAACTGCCTACTGTTTGTTCCGACTATCAGGGCCGGCTCTAGGTCTTTTGCTGCCCCAAGCAAAAATTTTTTTGCCACCCCCCCCCTTTTGTGGGGCTTTTACACATGTTTGCACTATGCAATGTTTTTGTTTTGTTTTGTTGTTGACTGGGTGTGGTACTGATGCAGCATTGGGCAATGACTGCATCTGAATCTGCTTGAGTCAGGTGTATCTGCCTGAATTTCTTATTGAGACAAAGGAGCTGAAAAGCCCCATGGGCCACTAGAGTGCCTGAGTAATTCGTGCCGCCTATAATATGTGCGGAGGGGAAATACAGAATAGAGTGAAATTTCAAGAGGCTTAAATCACCGTTTGCTTTGCTGCCCCGGTGTCACGTCTGGGTCTCTTGAAGGAAGGCTATGGGGTTGTGCAGCCACGATCGGAGGCTAAGCGAGAGCCCTCAAAAGGGGACAGTTATCTCTTGAGACAGCCGTTGGCTTTCCTGGGCATGCTCCGTCTTTCAGTCTTAATAGGAGCTGGGCTGCTGCTTCTGAGCGCTTTCTGCTACTTTCGCTAATTTAAAATGAGCCTGACATTCCCCAAATCATTAACTGAAATGGGTAAAGGGCGTGCTGGAGAATTGCCTGCTGTCTGACGGGTACTAATTCCGACACTGCCACTTGATCAAAGGGTTGGGTAATTATCTTTAAAAAGTTGTGCCTGAATGAAAGGATTTCTCCCAGCTCAGATTCATTTCCAAGGGAGTGGGGGAGGGAAAGAAGAAGGGGGAAAGCCGGGCTAATCCTTGAAGGGGTATTTCATGGCGCTGTCTCCCGGTGTCTCACTGAGCCCCACCGGCTGTACTGCAGTGCAGGGTTACCTGGCTGGTGGCACTGATGGTGTTATTGGCTGCTCGGGGCTTCCTTCCCGGCCCTGGTAAGTTCTCGGTGGCTTTCTCGTTGTTCCTCGGGGGACTTGGGCTGTAGGGCTTTAGGAACATGAAGTCGCTCTTGGTGGACTCCAGGGTCAGGCAGACTTTGTAGCAGTAGCCTGGAGGGTCGCTGCCCGCCATGTCCAGGCAGTTGGTGGGCACTTTGTAGCCCGAGGAGAGCTGGGGCTTGATGCTGGAATTTTTGAAGATGTTGGCCAGAATGCCGCCCCTGGAAATGTGCCGCCCCAAGCACGTGCTTGCTTTTCTGGTGCCTAGAGCTGGTCCTGCCAACTATTATTTAGGGAAATAGGACTTTGTGTACATTCTTTATAAACAAACAAGATTGCATCAAAGAAATACCTGACTTGTATAATCAGTTTATTCTCCTAATGGAAACAACCCATCAAGGCCTTGAATACTGGCTATCCACTTGAGCTATGGGGCAACAATATTATAGGAGAGACAGTAAAGAGCAGGGCTATAGGAAATGAACCTTTCCCTGGTTCTGCTTACATTCATATTATGAAGTAAATAATAAAAAAGAAATGTTCATTTGAGTAATTTGGGTTTGCCTGCAAGTTGCTTGATCTAATGAAGAGAAGATAATTTCTCTTTATCAAGCCTTTTTAAAGATAGGTGGCTAGACCCTGAAGTAGTGTAAATGACTGTGGCAATAACTTCAGTGAAGTTACAGCAGTCTTAGAACTTGTCTGATTTTTCAAAACCAGTATGGGATTAACTAGCCTGAATAGAATTAATCAGCAATGAAAAAGATGCTCTATCAGGTCCTCATCCACCTCATAGCTTGCTTCTTGTTACAGCAAGAGATGAAACTAAAAAGTGAAACTTTTATTTTATTGAGGAAGAACAATGCTTACAATGTTATTTGATATATCCTTTGCATGTGATTGAAAACAGTCATTTATCAGCTTGTTGCTTCTGTCCATTCTTCTGACCCTTTAGAATGAGATTTAGGAAAGTGAGCTTCATTCTAGTGTTACATACAAGATGTTTTTTATATTATGTTAAAATTCTGTAGAAATTCAGTGTAATATCCTTGTGGGTTGAAAGTGCACCAATAAATACCTGAAAGTGCAGGACTACTATGCTCATTTATGAAGCAAATTCCAAGCTACCTTTTAAGCAGATATTTAAGTTTGCAAGTTGTTCCCTGTATATTCCAATGTCACAGATTTGGAGCACTAGGCTTTTGTTTATAGATGGGAATAATCTGAGCGGTTCCTTTCATAGTATGGAAAATGCCTTATTAGAGACTAAAAGTCCTCAGTATATTTAGTTTACTGAAGAAAAAGTTAAGTGACTTCATCATCATCTATAATGTACGTAGAGAGAAGACATCAGTTACTGTACTAGAAGGCTCCTTAACTTAGTAGACAAAGGCATAACAAGATCCAGTGGCTAGACGTTGAAGTAAACAAAATTCAAGGTGGAAATAAATTGCAATTACTTTTGTTAACAGTGAGTGTAATTAACATTTGTAACAGACGTGATACATTCTCCATCACTTAGAGATCCAGTCTTGATTTAAGAACTCTTTCTAAAAGATGTGCTATAGTTAAATCATAAGTTACTCGGCTAGATGGGTGAATTTTATGGCCTGTGTTGTTCAGAAGGTCAGATTAGATTATCATAATAGTTTCTTCTGGCTTTAATTCTATTCTATATAGGTTTTTATACCACTCTCATCATCATAGTTCCTGAACGCCTTCCAGTAGTGCATAAACAATGTGACAACATCCGTGATGTGGTATTTGCTCTTTCATCCTTTCCCCAAAGGAAGAAGCATGTGCAGTGGAATTGTCTTGTTTTGGTAGGATTCTTTTTTAGTTTGGTTTAACTGTAATAAATATACCTGTTATGTGTTTACACTGAAGAAGGGATGGTCAAAAAATGTGCACTGCACTGAAGTGAAAAGTGGTGAGGGTTCTTAGTTCTTTTTTGAGTGATTACACATGTCAATTCCACTTCAGATGTGTGCATCCAGTGTGCCATCATCAGAATTTTTTCCCTTAGCGGTACCCTTTGGGGTAATGCTCTCTGCAGTCACCTGCTACTGCACAATGGTATAAAGGACAGAGCTGCCCCTGACCCCCCTCAGTTCCTTCTTTCCACCCGTGGTCAGAAGTTGGTGTGTGCTAGAGTGCTTCTGCAAGTGTTTATTTGCTCCCTTTTAAGGAAATTGTTTCTCTTGTATATAGTTTGCACTCATTTTTGTAGTTTATAGCTAGTTTAGTATAGGTTTCCTTTCTTATCTGTCTTCTAGGTAAGCATATCTGTCCGTTCCTGCTTGTTCTGGGTACCAACACCAGGTATCAGGGAATGCCTCAGTCTCCAGGCTTTAAGCCTTGCACCGTCTGCAGAAAATCGATGTCAGTGAGTGACCCTAGATATCAGTGTTTGAAGTGCCTTGGTGAGGATCATATGTGAGAGTGGTGCCAGATCTGCAGAGACGTTAAGCCCTGAACCAAAAATGATAGGGAGACGAGGCTTCATCACTACCTCATGGAGCCTTCCCTGCTTGGGGTGGGCACTGAGCATGTCTACGTCTGTAAGGAGTGCTCCTCCAGGCATTGCAGAGTCTCAGCATCATTCTCTTTTCCCAGTATTGAGAAAGAGACACCAGCAGAGACCTCTGAAGGACACATCCTTTAAAAGATAAAGGTCCTTGGCACTGTCAACCAGTAAACAAAGCAGGAAAGCAGGGTAGAGTGCACTTGGAGAGGAAATTCTCACTGGTACTGATAGCACCTCGGGTGAGTTTGTCGATGCTAGCACCAATGACAGTGCCATTGAGAAGAGCCGCTACTACTGCACCGACCCTTTGATGCAGCAGCAGCATCAGACGAACCTCTAAGTGTCAACAATGCCAGATGCATATGTGTCTGCATGAGATGTCCTGTGTCTCTCAGCACCAGCCTTCCCAGCAACTCAGGAGACATCTTGTCTAGTAACGATAAACCCTCAGACTGACTTACCTGCAGGAAGAGCTCAACTTTCAGTATTGTGGCCTCTTTCAGACCCTCCTGTACCTCTTCACCTGGGTCCATCGAGGGACAAGTCTAGTAGGCTATCTTGTTTATCATCATCTCTGGCGTCTTGATGATGCTCCTTCAGACTGAGGTACCACATCCCCTTAGTTGGGTGATTCAGGTTCATCTTCTGAATTTGAGTTTGGCTTTTATGTGTCTTGGCTCTATCCAGGGGTCTTCACCCTTGATACTCGGCAGAGGTTCCACATTGATGGAGTGGCATAGAAGGGATTGGCTCCAATGCCTAACCCACCACCAGATCCTCTTCAGACTCTTATCCTTCCAGATCCCTGAGTAGATGTTGGGATAGTTCGCGTGAGAAGGCATGCAAAGTCACCCCTGATACTTAGTACAAGCAAACTGTCCCAGTGGAAGAGACATGGGAACCTCCATCGGAAGAGACATGGGAGGCTCCACCTCAATCTGTTTTGGGTACCTCCTCCCCATTCCCTGATAAGGCAGTGGTGTCTGGTATGTCCTCTCCTCTTCAGGATAATTGCAGGGCACAACAGGACTTATTTATGAGGGTGGCTTCCTTCATGGACATACAAATGGAGGTAGTTCAGGAGAGTTTACATCAATTGGTGGACATTTTGGGCTCAACCCATCACAGAGGCCATTTTGGAGCCCACAAGGATTTTGTGGCAAACACCATCTTCTCTGCCTCCAGTGACCAGAGGTACCAGGCCCCTCACACAGGTACACACACCTATACACTGGGTCTTTGGTGGTTTTGGCACTGAACAAGAAGGAACGTCTCCTTCCTGCTTCTACCTCAAAGTCAAGAGAGGCAAAGAAACTCAGTCTTTTCAGTAGAAGAACTTATTCTAGGGCAGGGCTAAAATTTCATATCTTGAACCAGCAAGTCTTGGTGGGGAGGTATGATCTCTCTCACTCTCACTCTCACTCTCACACTCACACTCACACTCACACTCACACTCACACTCACACTCACACTCACACTCACAACATCCTCACATTTGCAGGCAAGTTACCAGAGGATGCCAGACAAGAATTTCAGGCAGTAATGGATGAGGGAAATCTGATTGGTAGGACCTCTCTTTAGACTGCTTTGGATGGGGCAGACTCTGTAGCCAGGGCCATGGCATCTGCTATCACAATGCATAGGTGTTCACGGCTTCAATCATCAGGCCTTCCTCAGGATGTCCAACAGACTGTCCAGAATCTCACTTTTGAGGAGCTGAGCCTTTTTTTCCCAGCGGACTGATAAGCTTCACAGTCTTTAGGAATTTATACTCCACTCCTTTAAAAGAAGCAATGTCACTCTCCATCATTCCACCGTTAGCAGCCCCGTATGCCTAAGCAATGTGTCCAGTTGAGGAGAAAAGGGAAGAGTCATAGGAGGAGATCACCACCTAACTTTCTGTCTGCAGCAAGCCCATCCAAATAGTCTGGGAATGCCAAGCGGTACGTCAAGGACTGCTTAGCAGTTTGCCAGCTTCTCTTATCCCTGTTTCTATCCCACTTCCTAAGTGTTTGGACCAATATTAGTATATACCAGTGGGTCCTAAGGCTGGTGGAATTGGGATACAGCCTTCAGTTATTTCTATCCCTCCCTCCCCACGTCTTTCCCAGTCCCTCTTCAGGGACCACACTCATGAGGAGGTCCTCCTGTGAGAGATCCAGTCTCTCCTCTGGTTGGGAGCCATAGAGGAGGTTCTTCCTTTACTTTATTCACACCACTTCCTAATTCCAAAGGCAAAAAGAGGTCTCAGATCCATATTAGACGTGTGAGAGCTAAACAAATATATATGGCCACTCCAGCATCCATTATCCCCTCCCTGGGTCCAGCTTGTAGCTGTCCTTGACTTGAGGGACACACATTTCCATGTGGCAATATATCAAATCCATAGGAGATTCCTCAGTGGGATTGGTTGACCCTAACTCTATCAGTTTAGAGTCCTGCCCTTTGGCCTATTCATGACCCTGAAAGTATTTACAAAATGCATGACAATGGTGGTTGTGTTCCTAAAGAAAACAGGAGTTCAAGTGTTTCCATACCTGTATAACTGGTTGGTGAGAGGTCAGTCCAAGAGCCAGGTAGAATTCAGCGTGACCAAGATTCAGTCCATATTCAGGGTGCTGAGGCTTCTGATAAACGAGGAAAAGTCAGTCTTCTCTGCTCAAAGAAAAGAGTTTACGGGGCAGTCCTGGATTCTACGATATCAGACTCTGTCCGGTAAAAATGAACTGAAGGTTGTCGGGGTGGCTTTGTCCATTATACCATGGTGCAGCAGCATAAAGCAATAGGGGGTGCATGCATTGCCCCAATGGGTCCCACTAAGGGAAAAGTTCTCCAACATTCACACATTTGGTGCATGCACAGCTGAAGTGGAATGGACATGTGTAACACCTCTTGAAGAAAAACAGTTACAGAACAGGTAGTAATTTTTTTAATTAGGGAGTTTACTGCACAGTCTCAAACCATTCTGTAGAAAGGTCTGTTCCCCACTCAGATGAGCTTTACTGTTATGTTGAGAGTTCCATTGTGCCAGAGGATCTTAAAAGCTATGAATCTCTGTAACTTATGTTTTTGACCAACTTACATACCTTTGTATGTGTTCCTGGCCATCTTTGGTTTATTTCATTTTATCTGGAGAAGTCCCTCTAAATGCTATATTTTTGTGGGCTAAATGCTAAAATATCTAAGGTAAAATACTACTTTTGAATAACTGAAATGACAGAGCCTGACAACATAACTTTCACTTAAGTAACACAACAATCCACAATAGCTTTGGCACGGTTAAAGGCAGAATATGGCTCAGGATAGCCCGTGAAAGAAGGAAATGGAAGATTCACTATTTATAACTCATTGATTAAAGTATCAATAAAAAAGTACCGCAAGGACCATAAAACTGCACTCAATGTTCCTGTTATCAGAAGTTTGGATTTATTACTTAGGAGCATCAGGAATTTTATTTTTGGTAAGGCACCTGAGTGACTGAGTCCCTGCATGTAGTTCACGTATATACTATTGGTAAACTTAGATTAAAAGGCACATTTTATCAGGATAAGGAGAGCAAATATGTAGAAAAATAAAAATATGAACACCGTTAGTAGAACTGATGAAGTGTATTTTTTTCACTTTGTTTCCTACACAATAATTCATATAATTTAGGAAAAATACTTGCATTGTGAAATCTTACACAATTTTATTGACTTCCATGAATTTTGCAGGATTATAGATTAGGCAACTAAATTATTTCTGTGAGCTAAAAGGTAAAGATGTGTTTCATTTTTTGATACTGGGAAAGCACATTTTTGGGTGGGCTGGGAATATGGCAGATCCAGTATCTAGAAAGCAATATCAGCATTTATGAGGTAACAATACTACCTGGAAAAATGAAAAAAGAGATCCACCCTCTCAAAATACAGAATTGACAGGCAAGGGCCAAGACAACACTGATCCAAACATGACCAAAAAACTTCTTATAGCCTCTTATAAGCCACAAAGGGAATATAAAGAAGCCAAGAGAGAGCCAAAGGCAGTAGCAGAACCTAAAACAACATGCTTTTTATTCCTATGAGTCCTATTGCTCACAGTCATAAAAATTGAGGACCCCAAAGTATTAGATCTCAGTTTTAGTTTGACTAACTTATAGAGGGAACAAAATGTTGCACTACTCTCACCCTTCTGTAAATCAAAAGCACTACACTAAATGTTTACTAATACCATAGTGTCATTAATGGGATTCCCACAAGACACAGGGAAATAAAGCTATACATATTTCTTATGCAAAAGAGCCAAATATTTAAACAGCAACAAGGAATAAAGACTACATGCTAGGCATTCTCATTGCTTCAGGAAATAAGATATGCTCAGATACCACAGTGATGGGCAGATAAGATGATGATAAAATTCCTATTCTATATTCTGCCTTCTAAAAGAACATTACATAGATTCATAGATATTTTAAGGCCATAAAAGACCATTATTACTATCTAGCCTGACCTCCTGCTTAAAACAAGCCGTAGGACTTCACCCAGTAATTTCTGCATCAAGCCCATAACTTCTGTTTGAGCTATAGCAGTGTTTTTCAATCTTTTCAGGTTGATAACCCCTTATTTGGAAAAAAAAAATCATGATCCCTTTGCATTTACTGTTAAAGTAAGAGTTAAATAATTTATCAATGTTAATATTGATACACGTATATTATGTGTGTTTGTATCAAGTGGATGATAAATAATACTTAACCATGAAGGATCCGAGTGAGTGGGAAGTGGGGAAGTGAATTTTTTTTTTTTTTGCATTAGATTGTAATGAAATTATCAACACTTTACAGCCACCCCATTTGCCTTTCATGGGCCCTGTTGGGAGTCAAAACCCACCAGTTGAGAAGCACTGAGCATATGTTTCAGAAAGACATTCAGTCTTGACTTAAAGACTTCAAGTGATGAGATTCCACTATGTTCCTAAGTAAGTTGTTCCAATAGTTAATTACTTTCGCTATTAAAAATGTGTATCTTATTTCTAGTCTGAATTTGTCTAGTTTCAGTTTCCAAATATTGCATCAATTATGGCTGTCTGCTAGATTAAAGAGCCCTATATTATCAGAAATATCTTCCCCATGTAAGTATTTGTAGACTGGGACCAACCTCTTATAAAGCTCAATTTCTGAGAAAGTCTTTTACTATAAGGAATGTTTTCTAGACCTCAAGTCATTCTTGTAGCTCTTTATTGAACCCTTTCCAATTTTTCAACATCCTTTTTGAAGCATGGATACCAGAACTGGACACATCATTTTGCCTTCAGCTTGTGCTTTTGCAACCCTCTTTATGGGTTTGACCCTTTGTTTTAATAGCTGTGTGAAAGTATAGCATTGCATTGGTGATATGTAATAACTACGATAGTGAAAGATAAGGTGAGGCCATTAATGCTTTTTGCCACTAAACAGTGCGGTAACCCGTAGTCACTTCAGGCTTTTTAATTTTTAGTGAGATTTTTAGGTTACTGAGAAGGCCTACAAACCTCCATTCTACAGATAATCATCATAGGCAATATCAAATGTCCCAAGATCATGGCAGAAATCGCAAAAGAAGGTGACGTGCAAAATTTGTGCAAGTCATCTCTCTATATCTAGAGGCATTTCATATGCACTATCAGTGCTAAATCCTGAGCATAAAGTGGTTTGACTTTGTGCAAATGTTTCACTCTCCGAAAGGTCTGGCCTTCCTTCAGTTGCTCATTTTATTCGAAAGCAGCATTCCATGCTCTTTGGCCACATCACCAGGATGGACAAAAAGATGCCAGCACACCATGTTCTCACACTCTAACTTCAAAACACGAAGGGGTACATACCCTGACCCTACCTGGTACCACTTGTATGGCCACCCCAGAGATTCGTGGAGTCTCAAGATTGAGCCAGATGTAGGAACTTCACTATACAAGGCCTGGTGAGAAACTATCAACCACGGTCCCTCTGGCTGGCACAACAGTCCTTAGTAGACTATGCGTGTTTGATGATGATGACCCCTATATGTCTGCAGCTAACATTATATTCAAAGATGGTGATTGATTATGATGATTTTCTTGATTTCTGTAGGGCCACATTTTGCCACCCTTTCTTCACATTGAGTAGTACACAGCTTCACAAATAGTCCCATCAAAATCAGTCAAGATACTCTCAAAGCAAAGTACTACTTAACATGAGTATAAGTGGTAGAATCTGGCCCATAGTCACCTTAATGGGTGCTGCTAAGTAGTAGGCAGAGAGCTGATCGTGGACTCCCAACAAATTAGATATGAATAAAAGGCATGGTCAGTGGGTGGAAAAGATAATGGTGCAGCAAGTTTTGTTGTTGATGCAGCATAGGCCCCTGCCTCTAGTGTTGCTTTTGCAATAACTGCCATATCTTTAACTGCCATTGCAAGCTATGTAGCAGCAGTGCTTATCCCTTTCTGTTAGCTTTCTTCTCTGGAAAACAGGAATCTTAGAAAGTGGTGGTGTTGCTAGTTTAGGAGATATTATTACCTCCAGTTGGTGTGGGGCTAGTAGATCAGCCAAGAGGTCTCTTCCACTATTACCTTTGTTAGCTTGTTTTGCTGCTGTTCTCTCTATCCATTTATAAACATTTTCCACCATAAAATAAATAATTGGAAATAAACACAAAACAGCTTCCATATGTTCAAACTTTTCATGTGGTTGTGGGTCTGATAACTCCACAAATGCAAACAAATACTTCCTTTATATCCCAGTATACTTAGGTAGGAGGTTCTCAGCTTGTCTTTGTTTCATATTGTGAACCTATACCATACCATTGCAACCTATCTTCATGCTTGCTTCAGACTCCTTTGTTCAAATTTCCACAGTACTACAAATGAGGCACAAATTCCTGTAGGGCTTCCTACACTACTTTATGGTGCATTTCTGGCAGCTAAGGTTGCAGTTGCACAAGGCTGAGCAGATTTATTTCATCAGAAGATTTTCATCACAGGTTGCAAACCACTGGCCTGGGTGATTGTATTGGTCTCCCATATTGTAGCACCTCCTAAAGCAGAAGGGGTGATTAAAGCTGAATTTTCTTAAGAATTCAGTGTTAGTGTATTGTTTGCTTGAACTTTATTGTAGTTAGTGCAATATTGGCAGTAGCATACCCATTAACAGGGAAGTTAAGGCCAAAATCTTCAAAAAAAAGTGGCCGGTGATTTTAGGTAACTCAATTTTAACTCTGAGGCACTCAAAATTTGAGGCTTCTTTTAAAATGTTGCTGTATTGACTTGTCAAAGTTCAAAGAGTGAGTACATGACACTGGGCTTTGAATAGGACCCAAATCTCCTGACTTCAGTGTCTTCTAATACTTAGATTAATTCCAGCAACCAGTGATCACTGTGCTTATAAAAAATCTTAACTATATTCTAGTCTTATTATTCCTCTACTCAAGCCAAATACTTAAATATACAATGAGAAAGTATTAGCTCTTACTAGGTCATCAAAATAAAGTTGACTTGACACATTAAGCATAGAGAGTATTTATAATCCATCAATACGAGGTCTAAGCACCAAGAACAGAAGCTAAGGGTAATGATCATAGAATCACAGAATTGCAGGACTGGAAGGGACCTTGATAGTTCTGCTTTGGTGCAGGGGAGTGGATTAGATGATCCAAGCATTAACTAGCCCATCCCTGACAGGTGTTTGTCTAACCTGCTCTTAAAAACGTCCAATGATGGGCATTCAACAAGCTCCCTAGGTAATTTGTTCCAGTGTTTAACTACCTGTAGAGTTAAGTTTTTCCTAATGTTTAACCTCAATCTCCCTTGCTACAATTTAAGCCCATTTTTTTTGTCCTGTCCTCAGTGGTTAAGAAGAACAACTGATCACCCTCCTTTTTATAACAATATTTTACATACTGTACTTAATGACTGTTATCATGTCCCCCTTCAGTCTTGTCTACTTGTCTGTCTGACTCCTTGGATTATGAGTTGGAACTATTCCTTTCTTTTGCTTAGCTTGTCTGGAAAGTGATTAGCATATAGGAGGTAAACAAATTAATAACAAATGAATCAGTATTTTCCCCAGTGTTCTCCTTTATTCTCCACTCTATTGTTTGTTCCTTCTCTCCCCATTCTCAGACCACAAGGAAAGATGCCAGGGAAGGTTACTGGGGAAAGGCTTTTGGGAAGAGATGAATTTTTCAATTGTGTTCTAAAAACAGGCTGGGCTCAGACTGAACTCCTGTGGTGAAGCGTTTTACTGCCAGGCGCCATTTGCAGAGAATGTCACGCCAGCACTGGCGAGTCCATGCTCTGGACTCCGTCAACTGCAGTTTCCCTTCCCTGGACAGTATAGTTGTCTCAATGGTTTGTAGATAGAGAGGCAGTCTCTAAAGTTGTCAGGCTTCAAGCTGTTAAGGGACTTTAAGAACTAGGACAATGATTTAGATCCAGAAGCAAATGAGGAGACAGTGTAGTGGGCAGAGCACTAGTGTGATGTGTTCCTGATTCTTTCTTGCCTGTTGTGTGTTGCACAAATTGGAGTTTTTCTGGCTTTCACCTTCATCCCTAGTGAGAGCTGACATACTCAAATGTGGAGGTAATGACGGGATGGATCACAACAGCAATGTCCAAGTGGAAGAAGACAGTTGAAACTGTCTTATTCATAATAAAAGTTACTCTGAACACTTTCTAGCTAAGCCTTTCATTATATCTCCATGCCAGCTTGATGCATTTGAACTGTGCAAACAGAAAATGGTTTACTCATTTACTCAGAATAAACATATTTTTAAATGTTTTCCCAATGTGTGATTTATTTATTTTTTGCAAGGGCTGGGAATACCTTTCAAATTACAAACATCCTAGGTTTTATTACACTCCTTACTGTGTAAGTTGATTTGATGTTAATATGAGTATCAACACAAGTATCTTTCTAACATTCTAAAATATATTATATTTTATATATCCCATATACAGAACTTCTGTGTATTGCTTAAAACAGTAATTACTCCAGTGAAGTCACTGGAAGGCATTAAAAAGATGTGACAGTTTCACCAGAATTTTTCATTAATGTAGTAGTCAGGCAATGCAGTTCTACATCCACTGATAACTCAGCAGCTGAGGAACTCAATAAAGCCTGCTTCAAACTTCTCAGCTGTTGACAGGCTTGACTTGCTGAGAACATTGGTTAAATATAGAACAAGCGGAGCTGAGCTCAACAAAGTCATTGCTGTAACAGTGTGTGAAGAGAGCAGAAGAGGGGAAATACAATCTGAGAACTAAACTGCCAAAGCCTAACACCACCTAGCAACAGTTGAAAATTTTTTTAAACAAAAGTCTGGGTGTGAGACAGACAGAGCATACCTCCTATTTCTCCTGACTGGGATTTCTGTGAGGAGAAACTACGTTCCTCTTCTGCTCTCTACCCTATTTTCTGCACTACTTCAACTGCTGGTAGACCTAGAAGAGTGGAAAAGGCTTATCTCTGTGGGTGCTTCTGCACTGGACACTTTTCCAGGTCTTAAATCTGTCTGGGTAGTGTGGAGCAAGCTGCTGTGATCTACCAAGAACAAACTGACATTGCAGAATACATTCCTAGGTTCCTATTGCTGTCAGGTAAGAATGAACTAACTACTCCAATTCATTATCTTTGTAAGATGTGATTTATATATTTTCATGTGAAAGCTGCTTGTCTTTTTTCCTTCTGTGATCAACCTTCTACTGATTTGAAAAATTCAGTCAAGAAAAGCTAAAATAAGAAGTTAAGCATGTCTTTCTTTTTTTTTCTGTTTTAACAGAGAATCAAACTGTTGTTCAGACCATTTTTTGAAACTTGGTTGAAACAAGACTAGTGACAATAGCTAGTAATCACATGAAAAAGGAATATGGATTGAGACTTTCAAAATTTGTTTTTGTAAACTCATACTGTCAGAAGACACACCAAGATTTAATAATAAAGTGGTTATTGTCCCTTAGCAGCCAGAAATTTAACCGCTATAAAAACTAACAGCCTGTGTAGTAAGCCAGAGGAAATAGTCATACAGTGGCTGAATTATGTATGTTCTTGTGACCTACTGCTTTCTACTTTTCTGTTTTTTTTTCCATAACTCTAAGCACACTAGTGTCACCTGGCACATTTTGTTCTGCCCTTGTGACAACAGCTCTAAGTGCTTCTGCTTCTAGTCTGATATATATGATATTAAATTGCTGCTTGGATAATTGCAGATCAGAGCCTTCTTAAAAAGTCCTTATAATTTTAGTACCTGAGTGTTCTTAAACTGTGTAATTTTTTGCATGCCACTAACTGATTGTTTCTTTTACAAAATAAATAATGGAGAAGACAGTCAGTACTTAAACCTTTTTCCCTAACAGCTCAAGAGAAATCTGTTCAAAACATGTATCCTTCAGCTTCATGAACTGCCAAGTAATTTAAGCAGGAATTGTTTAGAGTGATTAGTCTGTCAAAACTGAGAAAAGCAGCTTGGTCAAATAAAAACTAACCCAGATCCTTCTAAAGCTGCTTTCTTTATACAGAGGGGAACGTTATCATGTATGGATAAGGAATATGTGCTCATTACAAAAGCTATTCCACTAACCATACCAATTAAGGTCTGAAGGCAAAGATTACTAGGGGAGTAATAAAAATCCCTTTAGCATGGACAAGAGATTGTAGTCTGGGATTCTCTCAATAGAAATGAGTTGACTGGGTCCTCTACCTTATTTGACACTCAAGGTATTGACTCTGAGACACTTGCAGGAAGTTTAGAGTTTCTTACTTTATCAAAATGGATTTTAGATGCATCCCGGCATACTAGATAAATTACGTCAGTACCATAGTTCAGCTGTGAAATGTTTACAAATTGGATAAAACTAACAATACACTAAACCAATTCTGACTTGGCAGTGCCAAGGGATATAACTGCCAGTGGAAAAGATGAAGTGCTGGGGCCAGGAAAGAATTCTGAAAAGACATCATGTTTTACATTTTTACCAGATTATTTCCTTAAAAGGGGCACATTGCTTGTTTAGAAATAAACTCTTTTGCATGTAGTGGTAATTAGTGACCCCGTAAGTTGTTAATGGTAATTATTTCAGCTCTATTGTGACCTCTTTCAAGCTCGCAGTGGAAACTCTGAGATTTCGTGAGAGCATAGATATGTCTTGAGCAAGTTATTTTTTTTTCTAGAGAAAACTGTAGGGTGGAAAATATTCATTGTTTAAATATTGTTTTCTAATATTCATTGATATTAGTAGAATAAATCTTGTTCTTTTCTTCCTGAATACAGTGGTAAATAATTCATTAAAAGTGCTGAGAAGAAACACTTCTCATTTTATGGATAACTACAGTCTTGGGGAGAAAATGCCACTAATTTAATGTCATTTTATATTGTAATTTTAATTTTCCTCCATAAATCTTTTTTTTGTGTGTGGGGGGGGAGAAGCTAGTCTTATTAACCCCAAAACTTGGTCAAATGAAGGGACTTTCAAATAGTTCGCTGACAACTTCCATCCAAAGAAAAATCATGATTATACATTCTTCTGCCTTCTCTTTCCATTTCAAAATGGGCACGCAGGCTAAAATTACTCTTCTCAACAGGTGTCCAGAAAGAGGCTCTGGGATTTTCCAATCAACTCTGTGAAATATGCAATGTAGCCATTCAACAGCTGGTTTCATTGTGATTGTTTATAGCTTTGACTATTCTTCAGACTGGAAACCAACTTAAATTTTATATTGAACAGAAAATGTTCTTCAGGCGTTGCCTTTATTTTTCTCCAAATAAATTATCTAGGAAGATAAGTAGGCAGACGCACAGTCAGTCATTTTCTCAGTCATATCTATTTGTCCTTTGTATTACAGCATCCTTATTTGAGCCTCTAGAACCTGTGGCCACTGGGAAAGTAATGGTGTCATAATGGTGCTAAAGACTGTCAAGCCCTTTCCTTCAATATCCACTGCTACCACTCTGGTTCATGGCTCAATTATCTTGACTATAGCAACTTCCTCCTTTTTGGCCTCCCTTCTTCAATCTACACAAAACTAAAATCATCATCTTATCCCGCTATTCCGACCATGTCACTTTACACATCAGGCTCAAAGACCTTGAATTCACCTTCAAAGCTCAACGTAGTTCTGCCCCGGCCTACATCAGTTGTCATTTTCTCTACCTCCCCCATCTTACATTCTGTGGGTTGTTAATCTCAGCTCTAGTATTATCTGGTTCCTCTCTTATGTCAGTGGCTATATTAAAACATTAATCTAATCTAGCAAGCTATGGGTTATCTATAGTGCTCATCACTGCAGAAGCTAGGGCCCTCATCTGGCAGAGATTTACACACATGCTTAACTTTACACTTGTGGGTAGTTCCACTGAATTCAATGGAAATACTCTTACTTAAATTAAGCATATGCCTAAATGCTTTGCTGAATCAGAGGCCAAATCCATATGATTAATACCAAGGGGAATGTTGCCGTTAACTTCAATGAGAGTAGAACCAGGCCTCTGGGGTCTAAGTGCTTAGTTATTAATAAACAAGTATCCACTCCCCCACAGGAACATTAAACAAAAATAGAGCAGATGAATTCTTTACAAATAATCTTTTCCCAAGAGCTGTTTTACTTTCCCGTTTCTCCCCTTTCTTTCTCATAGTCTATTGTTGTTTCTCATCATATTAGTTTAGAACAGGGGTTGACAAACTTTTTGGCCCAAGGGCCACATCGGGGAATAGAACTTGTATGGCAGGCCATGAATGCTCTCAAAATTGGGGTTGGGGTACAGGAGGGGGGTGTGGGCTCTGGGGTGGGGCTGGGGATAAGAGATTTGGGGTGAAGGAGGGTGCTCCAGGCTGAGATCAAGTGGTTTGGAGAGCGGGAGGGGGATAAGGGCTGAGGCAGGGGCGTGGGGAGAGATTCAGGGGTACAGGCTCCGAGTGGTGTTTACCTCAAGCAGCTCCCGGAAGCAGTGGCATGTCCCTTCTCTGGCTCCTACATGGAGGTGCGGTCAGGCGGCTCTGCACACTGCCCTATCCGCAGGCACCGTCCCTGCAGCTCTCATTGGAGCGCTGGAGGGGGCCATTGGAGTGCGTAGGAGCCGGAGCGGGGCCATGCCGCGGCTTCCTCGAGCCGCGTGGTGCAGCCCCCGACCCTGCGCCTTGGCTGGAGCGCCGGAGCAGGGCCGAGCCACATGGTGCGGCTTGCGGGCTGGCTTAAAATGGCTCGTGGGCCCGATCCGGCCTGCTGGCCATAGTTGCCCACCCCTGGTTTAGATTGTCAACTCTATTTGGGGCAGGACTGTGTCCTCTTACATGTCTGTAAATACCATGTACAGTAAGATAGCTGTATAAAATCCAACGTGAAATGACATGGAGGAAATTTAGTATCTGAAAACCCTGAACAAGAATTAATAACTATAATTAAACAGAAAATGGTTTGTGACAATGATTTTATAAGGTTCCCATTAAAGTGAAAAAGCCCATTTAGCACTTCTGTATATGAATCACAGACTCAGTTTTCAGTTCTATCCTAATGTGTTAACGAAGATCTGCCATCGGGATATTTCCATTCATCTATTTCCCATTGACCATTAAAAATATTTGTCCACTTATATATTTGACAAACTTCAGAATCCACTCATCACATAAAACTGGCAGAGGAATGTATACACTGATATTCAGAATCCTGTTTGGAATACGGCAGTGCTGTTGAATTCCAGGGATACACAACTGGAGTGGAAGCCAGGTTTCTAGAAAAGAATTAGGGTTTTTCAAGCTCTCTTGTCACTCAGCAGCTACTGTTCTTATAGAATTCGTGATACTAAAATATAAATTATTTATAATCCAGACCATGGCCTATTGCTTGTGGCTGTTGTGGGGGAAGGGTGGCAGGGTACTTATACCTATATTTTCTTGTACAAGGGCTTGATGCTGCTCCCAAGAAAGACAATGGAAGTTTTGCTATTAATTTCAATGGGAGCAGGATTGAGTCTAATAACTGTAACTGAAGACTTCAGTGTGCCTAATGTATTTGGGAATAGTGTTCCTCTGGGGAAGCATAAATTATTAGATCTATCATTTTCATTTCCCCACAAATACTGTTGTACTTTTGTCTGACTTTTATTCATTACCAGGTCAGGGGAAAAAAAGTCAGTGCATACATAAAACTGTACTAAATGGGAATGAAGGGATTTTTTCCATTTAAGATATTTTATCTGTCATTTGCCTTGATGCTTTTGTTGGTGTACCTCTCCAAATCTTATCCAGAAGAAGTAAAAGCCACAAGTACTAGATTCAAAGATGACTTCTTCATAAGATCATATAGATTGCAATAGCCACCATAATGGGCTAGGCACTTTTCAGAGAAGAAGAATACATAGCTTAAAAGCACAATTATATAATATTTCTGCAATTTATGAATTTCCTTCATTCCAAGAGACATTTTAACTGACCCCGTGGTTATTAAAGCAATCAAAGAATGGTTTATAAATGATATGTATGGAGATCAGTGTTGTGCAGCAATAAAACACTATTGCTTATTTATTTTCCCAATGAACAGGAAATTGCTAACTGTAATACTACCGAATTGAGAGGAAAACAGAGAAAATAGGCTGTGTTAATGGAAACCTTGTTGATTCTGCAGATGTGCCATTAGCAGCTAAAAGTTAATCAGAAGTGTTTGTTTTTTTCCCTTTAAAAAATGCTATCTGGCATCACAGAATGCATTGCTGAGGGAGTGGGAGAAAAACATGCAAACTAGGGAAATAAACTGGAGCTTGTATTTTTTCCCCTAAATGGCCACCTCTTGCAGCTTAGCTGACATGAGCAAGCCAGAATTAAGGGAGGGGAGTGAATTGAAGAGATTTCTGTATAGTAACTGAAGAGTTTCATTTTGTTTCATAAAACTTTAAAAATAATATATGAAGTGACCTATCCCATCTGGATATTAACCAATGGGATCTGAGGAGAGAAAAAGCCACAGTGAAGTTTCAGTAAGCTCTAGTTTGATTTAAACCCCAGCAGCACTTTAGTTCAGTAAGAGCTGCTTTTGTTGCACTTCCTTTTTTGGGGAAAGGATGTCAATCTGTATAATGTTGTGTGATTAATGCTATTCTAAGGTTTGTTCTACTGAAAGAGTAAAAGTCATATTTTAGAACCTAAAGTCTCTTATCTAAAGGGCATTTTTCTTCCCTAAAGTCTATAGGATTTAGGGATGAGGTGTGTGGTTTTGTTTTGTTTGTGGATTATTATTTTTTTTTGCTTCAACCTCTCAACTATTTAACTGAGAGATACATGAGAAAATATATATATATATATATATATACACACACTCATATATCATTGCTTTATAAAACTAACAGATTAAACAACTGAAAAATTAGATTCTACTGGCATAACAATCACAACAGTGGTAAGTAGAGAATTTTATTCACTTGTTTTAAGAGTGTCACTGAAAGTAAAAAGGTACTGTAGCATTACTACAAGAATTTCCATTACTTTATCAAATGGATTACATTTTTTTGGAAATGTAAACTAAATTAATGTGATTGAAAGCAGCAGATTCCTGAAATCAGCACAACTGAATTACTGCTAACTTGCCTTGTTTATCCAAGAGGCCTTTGAAAAGAAGGTCTTCCCCCCAGACCCTTACATGTGAGTCATAGTTCTAATGCACTCATGTCTAAAGTTATTTTAGTACCCGTCCTTGTAACTAAATGACAAACAGCTTGACAACAACAGGAAGGAGAATGGGTGGTGAGTTCATGATGCCATTTCAGTCAAGCAACCTGAATGTTTAATGAAATGATGCAATTTCCATTAGCTTTGTAGTTACTGTACTGACAAACACACACTAAAAGAAAATAAAACCATGTGATTTGCTCTCCTGTTCAGAGTTTGTGAGCATTGCAGACAGGACTCTTAAGCCCCCTGAATACCTAGCTATGTGACTCAAGTGCTATTATTATCTTTCTACTGTATAATGTAGATTGCTCACTAGACTAACTGTGCCATTAAAAGACTTAGTCCTGGACACAAATGAAAAAGTGGCAAAGCATTTGTGGTTAGCCTTGAATGGTTCACAATAGCTTCTAGGCAGAGTTCTGTTGTTTTAAGTACATTCAAACTCTGTCTAAGCCTCAGTTATCCAAAAATCTCATTTATCTAAACAATCAACACATGAAATGCTGAAGAAACCCCTACTTGTCAAAAGACAGTAACTATGATCATACCACCTGTGAGATCACAACTCAGTTCAAAGATAACAGTGCTTATTCTCATAGCACTTCTCTTCTCCTCTAATTTCTCTGCCAGAGGAGCAAGCTCCCCTCTACCAAAAGCAGGGTAGAGCAGTGTTTAGTTTAAATGGGTGAGGAGTTCAATTGTCATCTCTGGAAAAACTCTTTGAAACAAAAGAAAATACCCTTTATTTTAATTGTTAACCCCAGGGTGAGAAATGCCAGGCAGAGAGTTCCCTGAGCAGTGTTGATTGTAGGGGGGCAGAATATGGAGAGATCCCCAGTATGCAGAGCCACACAGCAACAAAGTTTCCTAGGTCTGGAGCTGGTAGGGGTTCTTCAAGTTCCCCTTTCAGAGCCACAGGACTGAGGCACTGGGAGCCAGTGCCGGATTCAGCAGTAGCTACCACAAGTTAGGAAAAGTCCAGCTAGTATCACAGTCAGGTGATAAACACATGAGACACAATGTTACCCCAAATCCCATTTCTCTAAACTCCTCTCATGTCTCCCATCATATCTGGATCAAGAAGGCTTGGACGTAGTAGAACGAGAGATACCTCCTTAGTAGCAGTAAGTAGATTGGAATCAATCCTCTTCACTGTGCCATAGAGACAAAGTAGAGCAGAGAGAAGGTCCAGGGTTTCTTTCTGGCCACAGTTTCAGGATTTCAGTAGTAACAGTGAAACAATTTGTTTCCTTTTTGTTAAGTACTAACAGAAATTACATAAGGGCAAAAAAGCAACAGCAGTTGAAAGCTGTGTTTTTTCCTTTTGCTGTCCTCATTCACTTAAAAAGTGTTCTTAGGGGAAGATTGCTTATGTTAAAGGAGTTTGTACATCCCTCCTGCAGTGCAGCACAGTTAGAATTAGGGTGCCATCTACCAGAAAGTAAGGAGGTAAAGAAAATCAAAAGCCTGAAAATATATGGAAGCAGAGTTCACCTTTCATCCTTCCAGGTAGTCCAAACACCAGGACTATCAGAGAGCGAGAGAGAGTGTGTAAAATGAACATGTAAATAGGGAAGTGCAGCAGGGATGCTGGATAGAAGAAAGGGAATGCTGAAAAACTCTTTCATGGCTGAGTAAACTTCCCATGTTGAAATCTCCTTCTACTCCTGTCCTGCTGAGGAACCGAATAGCAAGCACATGTGGCAAACACTGTCCCCAGAGGCGACATTGATTAACCTGGGTAGTAGTTTTGGCTATTTTATGCTCAAAGTCTCTGCAGATGTGTCTAGGTTCACTTGGTAGTGGTTGGTGAAGGGGTGAAGCAAAGACCAAGAAGCAGCCCTGCTGATTTCAAAGGGATGAGGCCAGCACACTCTCAACCCAAGAAGTAGAAAGACTTCTACTGTAATGAGCCTGCAAAGAAGGTTTACCCATCTGCTACAAGTCATTTTATACAAGATTTCTATCAGCTACTAATTGCAGTCTTAAAAACCAGGAGTCCCTTTTCCTCTGTATTTGGACCATGAAAAACAACAACAAACATAGCCTTAGTTTTCCTAAAAGTCTCAGTCCTGTGAAAAAACAAAGAAGGGGGAGTCAATAACTAGGGATCTTAATTATCTAATAAGATAAGCCAGGGCTATAACTACTAAAGGACCTGCCTTCACCATCAACCGCTCCATGGGACCTTTTCATACAAGTTCCCCACAGCCCGTGAAGCACAGATGACAGGTTCAAGTGAGGGAGTCTCTGTATAAGAGGGCACTGAAAACTTGTAGGTATGAAGATGGTTTAAAAAAGCCCATTGGACCTTGGAAGGCTGAGCTAGTTAAAACAACTCTGATACGAGTGTTTCAAGACCTTGTTGTACCTGGCAAAACTCAGAATTGTTGAAGGGAAGAACCTGAGGTTGTAATATGTCTGCCCAAACAATTATAGAAAGGTCATCCTGACCATAGTAGAGCTTCTTTGTTGAGGGATGCAGCTATTTAGCAGGCATATTTGCTACTGTGAGGGATAAGAGGTTCAAAGAAGGTGACACCGAATAGAGGTGGTGGCTTCTGAAAGAGAAGATCAGATTGAAAGAGCTCATATGTACTCCATACAAGGTCTAGTAAGCCTGAGAGACAGGGCCCCTAAACTATGTCGGCAACTAGGATAATGACTACTCTGTCCACTCTGCTCTTGCAAAGGGTCCAGGGTATGAGAAGTAAAAAGTGTGTATACTGGGGAACAGATAACCAAACTCCCTTTTCTCAGTCCCAGGAACAGGCATCCCAGCCTTGGGCTGTAGGCCCCAAAACAAAAACTGGTGTGCATGGGATTTGACAAACCAGCACAGAGGGAATTCCTTACCAATGTCGGTGTGAGACGACACTTTCTAGAACATGCCCCTTTAGCTTGGGTCAAAGGAATGGAAGCCTAAATTTGGGAATCTACTCACTTGTGCTGGAAAAATTAGAGAGCTAATAGATAAGAGCAGACCAGAGGACTGAGGCATGGGGCTGCCCTCAGTATTGCTGGTGCTTAGACTTACAGCACTTAAATGACCATAATACAATCAACTGATTTTTGCCACAAAAACAGCTTACCTTGAGTGATCCTGGATTCTATTTCTGACTCTACCGCATACCTCCTAAGACACCCCGAGCAAGTCAGTCTCTCACTTCTTCAGCCTCTATCTCCAAAACGAGGTCAAGAATACTTCTCTATCTAACAGTATTGTGAGGCATAAATCAATCACGTCTGCAAAGTTCTCTGAGAACCTACAAGGTGTTGCAAAAGCAAAAATGTGAAATACTATGAGTTTCTCCTTAGCTTAAGCATCACAAAGGAAGCACAGGAAAGATGCATCACAAATAAAACCCACTAGCTGTCCAATGCTCAATACCTGTCCTAGTTATGCCTGAGTTTTACAGATACAGAATCCAAGATACTAGCAAGGCCTAATTGCTGGCTATGAAATAAATATACCAGGAACAACAGTTCCACAGAATGCTACTGTGATCTCAAAAAATTCCTCAGAGGAAGCAAGCAATATCTAAAGATAGCTCCAGTGCCAGGCATAAATGCAGAGAGGGGCAGTGTTTAGATATCGCTCAACAGTGACTTCAGGATACTAAAGTGGAGATACTTGAGGCATGACAAAGCATCTGACAAGTGGCTCTCATTAATGAGACAATATCCTGGTGAGTGAAGGCCACGTTGCTAAATTCAGATGATCCTCCATAATCTATTCACCCTAAGTTCTGAATGCACAGTCCATCCCTCTTATACAGTTTTCATCCTGTGATATCAGATCTTCAGGATAATAATGGATGAGAAGGATGGTCCTAGGGTTAGAATGCTTTTCTGGGAATTGAGGGACATAGGTTCAGTCCCCTGCTCCACTGCAGATTTCCTGTAAGACCTTGGACAAGTCACATAGTCTGTCTGTGCCTCGTTTCTTCCCTACCTTGCAGGGTAGAGGATAAATACATTAAAGAGTTTGAGGGGTTCAAATACTGTGCCTAAAATAGAGTTTAAACCTCTTCCGTCTTGGAAAGCAGATTCTACAGCATGAAGAGGGCAGAGAAGCTGATTGATCAGAGGGATAAGAACATGCAGCCTCAGGGGAGGGAGACAGAATGAAGTGTGGCTGGACAGCCTATGCTCTGAGACAGGGAAAACCGCTAGTTAACCAGCACTGAAAGGGCATCAGAAGGGAAGTGAAGATGTGAGATGTCTCCATGATGTTGCAATAAGGGAAACCCATGCAAATAAAAACTAAGTAATGTCAACATTAAGAAGCCTTAGAAAAACATATCAGCTGGCTTAGCTGCAGCAGAGGGGGTGCATAGGAAAGTCTTGGGCAGCTACCGGTGGGTTTACTACTGTGTCAACCAATGGTACAGTAGTAAAAATACCAGAAGCTAGCAGAACCTCCTCTACACTCTGACTCTGCATATACACCAGTGGACATTTTTTCTAAAACTTCCTATTATAGACAAGGGAGCACTATGGTAGGCAGATCACTGACAGCACTCCAGAAAGCCGTCTGGTGCAAGATGGAGAGTGCCAAAGGAAAAGAAAATTGGGGGCAAAATCGGCCAACGGGAGAAGACATACTAACCCAGTAGCTGAGAGGAACACAGAAGTTCCTAATTAACCAGAGGGCCCTGGGTTCCACTAGCTAAGTTGGAAAGCCAGAGGGAAAACTGCCATGGAGGATCAGGGAAGGGGACCAATGAACCTGTGAGGGAAAAAAAAGTTCCTGTAAAACAATCTTGTCATCCTGAGTTGTGCACTCAGTTTGGTGAGACGAGAGAGGCTTAAGTGTCACAGTCCAGCTAAAACAGTATTTTTAAACAGTGTTTGCTAAAACAGTATTGCCATCTCTCACAATTTCATCACAAGTACAGTACCATGATATTTGGTATTTTTGTTAGCGCCCCAGCTCCTGGAATCAGGTAAAAAACATGAATCCTAAACATTCCAGTACCAGAAGGGAAAAAAGATCCCCAAATTATTGCTTTAGATGTCATGATTTTCCAGCCAACCTTAATTTTTGGGTCTTGACTTGAAGTTTGAATGCTTGTGGTTGGCAATGCTGCTAGAGAGAAGGGAGAGTGAGTCTGAGCTTAGAGGAAGGTCCAACGTTCACATGTTAATCACAGTACGAAGAGTGAACAGATCGGGGGTCACACTCAGTTGCTGAGACACAGCAGAAGGCAGATATCAGTGTGAAGGCTCTGCTGCAAATTAGCAGTTGTTGCTGCTTCCAAGGAGAGCCACTCCCAACAGAGATCTGCTAGCCAGTTAAGACTATGGGGCTTGGGAACAAGAAATCTGGGAGATCCTTCTTAGCGGGTAAAGGGTCGCATTGGATTTCATGGGTGGGAGGGCTTTCCTTGTCCTGAGGCTCCCTCCAGAGAAAGACAAAAGGTGGAGGTCCAGGACAAGTGGAAACCCCCAATAGCAGTCAAGCTAGCACTGTTCAGAGGGCAAACCACTGAGAGCTCACAATTTTCTTTAGAACAGCAATGAAAGCTACTGTAGCTTTGAGAAGCCGTCCAGCTGGAAGAGACATTGGGATAGGTGAGAGAAGGAACAGCTAAGGAAGGGCAGGGGGAGAGTAAAGGAATTAGGGTCTCAGGCAAATATTACATTTAGTTGTAAGAAGGAGAAGAGAGGGGAATGGGAATTGGCTGTGCCCTGCTGGAAACAGACCTGCTAACATTATGGCACAATATACAATTCACATTTAAGTGGTGAGTGCTCCAGACTGCTCAAAATTGAGCCCATCATGACTAGTTTTCTGAAGGATCAAAAATGCTATAAATCTGTATGCATACCATAGGGTACCACTGAAATGTAGCAAGGTCTAAGTGAGGGTGGCTGCCAGCCAACCAGCCTGCAAACTGTTAAGCAGTCCTTCTCATGGACACAATGGCAACACCACAATTCTTATGAAGAGAGCCATGGTATTTTTTATGTGCACAGAGAACATTGTCTTCAAAAGGTCATCAGAAGTTCCCCAGACAATAGCTTGTATGGTACATCTATCTACCAGGAAAGGACCTTGAGATTTGGACCTATTGGTCCAGTGAGTCTAATTTAAATGCTGAAGCTTAGACCACTAAGCCACTCTGGCTTGTTCCTCTTGTTCTGCTTTCTTGGCAGCGACCCTTGGGAAACTGAACAGCGCATAACTGCCTCCTTCTTCCTACCTAGGCCACTCTTTGAATCAGGATTGCTCCTTGAATCAGGCAGCTACTTGGTGCTGAAAAACAACTGAGCATGCCCTCCCCCAAAGGTTATGTATGCATCACCTCTGTGATGTGTCTGGGCTCCCTTGGCCTCAGTTCAGAAATGTCCAGGTCTCCTGACCCATTGTAGTATCTCCAGTCTGGCAGTACTTCATTAGCTTGACAATAAGAACTGCATTGGGCTGTTGCATAGGTTTTTCTAAACAGTAAAACAACAACAAGCCCACAGGCTTTATTACATTTATCTTGGCATTCATGATCAAAAGAAAATGGCAGTTTCTTTTATTCTATAAGGCCAGCCAAAAAAGATGGAAAGATATGCTTTTGTAAATATTTTTCCAAAAAGGACAAGTAAATGTTATAATCGCTGAAAATAAACCGATTCTTTGTGCTTCAACTGAGCAATGTAATTTGCATTTTTATTAGCAATTAATTATCCTTAATGTTAATTAAAATGAAGCCTGGATACAGTAGCTGAGAATCATTAGTAAGGGAAGTTGCACGACTGATGTGTAGTAATATACCCACATAACCTCTCCTTTAAATAGTTCTGCCTTTTGTATTTGTATTTCAAATATTTTATGGGTCACCCATTTTAAAAGCAGCAGCATTATCATCCAGGTCAAACTAGCCTCTAAAATAAACAGCTCATGACTCTTAGGGTATGTCTACACTACGGGATTAATCCGAATTTAGATAATTCGAATTTGGGAAACAGGTTGTATAAATTCGATTGTGCGCGGCCACACTAAGCACATTAATTCGGTTTTTAACCACATTAATTCGGTGGTGTGTGGCCACACTACCCCATTTATTTTAACCACATTAATTCAGTGGTGTGCGGCCACACTAACCCTAATTCGAATTAACAAAATCGATTTTGGCGCTACTCTGCTCGTCGAGGTGGAGTACAGAAATCGATTTAAAGCACCCTTTAATTCGAACTAAATGGCTCTGTAGTGTGGACGGGTGAAGGGTTAATTCGAATTAACGCTGCTAAATCCGAATTAATCCCGTAGTGTAGACCAGGCCTTAATGGGGTTCATTAGAAGAAAACACTGACTCCGAAGTCTATTTTGGATCTAGGATTGCTCCACTCCTCTGCTAGCAGTATGATGCAGCTGCTGTTTCTTTAACATTTTTGCTGACAGCTACAGCTAACATTTCAGTTCATCCCAACACCAACATTGCCTCTTAGCTCTTTTACTTTGACTCTAACAACTAGCTTTCTCATGGTTTTACCTGCATACCACTACTTTCCTTCTGCTCCTAGCAGTGTAATTATTCTTGCTGCCTTTACAGAACACATTCTTAATGGAGAACATTTCTGGTGATGCGCTGAAATGAAATCTCATCAAAATAATCTCATAGACCAAAGATTTTGAGCAGAAAGAAGGAGAAGGGGACACCAGACTAAAATGACAGGGGACTGAAGATATTCCATAACTGTGAAAGACAACAGTAAAGAGGCACTTTCATGTGCAGTATTAAAGAAGGCAGAAGCTTATTATTTATCAGAGTTAGGGCTCGTCTTCACTACCGTGGAAGCTGCTGCAGTTGATGCAGCGGGTGTCAATTTAGCGGGTCTAGTGAAGACCAGCAGAGCGCTCTGCAGTCGACTCCGGTACGGTACTCCAGCTCCCCAAGAAGAGTAAGGTAAGTCAACTGGAGAGCATTTCCCATTGACTCAGTGCAGTGAAGACACCGCGTTTACCTAAGTTGACCTAAGCTACATCGACTCCATCTACGTTCTTCATGTAGCTGGAGTAACGTAACATAGGTCAACTTACCCCGGTAATGAAGACAAGCCCTTAATTTGTGCACAAAGAAACAAAGTACCAATTAATGTAATTTGACAGTGTCAGTAGCCATGTTTAGGTAGATATGTAATACAATAGTGTCTGTTTTTACTATGCATAATCAAAATAATGGTGGAGAGATGTGCTACTCAAGTTAATAAAATAAAAGTCCCTCAGTAAGCACACTCAAGTTTGTCAAGTTTCTCAATTAATAACCCCCTTCCCCTTCATTTAATAGCTAATCATGCCCTATGATTCATGCAGAGTGGGCTCTCCACACACAGATCAGGGGAAGGGGTGGGGAATTAGCTATCTCAGAACCCAGTCTTGTCCTACACCCTGCAAAGGCTGCACCATAGGTCCAAGATCTGTGAGTTGAGAAGAGGAAGCAAGAGGTTGGGACTGGAGAGCAGCAGGCACTTCACGGTGAGGTTGAGCGGAAATGCCTCATCCTTTGGATGATCCCATGGAGATTCCCTAGGGCAGTTATTACAGCCCCAGGCTATAGTTAATAATAATAAACCCCCACATTTTCCATTGCTGGACCCCCTGTGGTGGGCATCCTCCTTTAAGGCTAGTCCCTAGGGTTGCTGCTGGCTGACAAATTGGTGGCAGTGTGACTCCAGCGGAGCTTGTGTTGCCAGGAAGCAGTTGGAAGGAGGGGGTCCTGAGGCACAGAGGTGGTATGAAGCCACAGGAGGCCCTGTGCAGATGGTCCCAGAATCCATTCAGATGCAGGGAATATGGGACACTTAGTGGTTAGCCCTATGTTTCTTTCCCCAAGCTCCCTCAGAACAAGGTAAGAAAAAAGCAAAATACCCATATTTAAAACAAGTTGCTGCCTTCCTTTTATGCCACAGCAGTACTAAAAATGACCAAAACCCCAGGATTTCCCCCCCTTTGCAAATCACTTTTAGGGGCCAGATTCTGTAGCCTTTGAAGTTCTAAGAAAGTCTTAGAAGCTACAATATTATATTTTAGGTTAGGTTTATTTTCTTGTACCTCATGGGGGGAGGGATAGCTCAGTGGTTTGCCTATTGGCCTGCTAAACCTACAGTTGTGAGTTCAATCCTTGAGGGGGCTATTTTTGGACCTGGGGTAAAAATCTGTCTGGGGATTGGTCTTGCTTTGAGCAGGGGGGGTTGGACTAGATGGCCTCCTGAGGTCCCTTCCAACCCTGATATTCTTAAAAAAAAAAAAAATTCTCCTGTGACTTTCTTCTTCCACAGGTTTATCACACAGGGCAGAAGCTGATGTTATCTTTGTACTTGCAGCCATAGCAGAATTTAGTAGCATTGTCTAATTCTAGTTTAAGGGCAGGCTTATGCAGCATTTCATCCAAGTTGGTTTTGAACTTCAAAACAGCTTCTTAGAGAAAAGATCCCCTTCCTTGAATAGCGTATGTTAAAAATTCAGCTGTGGTTTAAAGGGTCAGAATTCCCAAGGACATAGCAGATAACACTGGCTGAGTGTCAAATAAGTACATCTTTAAAAAAAGCTGTCATAAAACATTAGAGGCAGGAAAACATAAATCACAGATGTTAAATTGTTCCCATATATTTCCAGAGCACTGCCAAAATGAATCTTTTTCAGATAAGGAGAAAAATTAATAAATTTGGCTGCCATTATTATACGAATATTTAGACGGTTTCTCAGAGCATCTTTGAAAATGTGCCACCTCTGTGCTCCAGAGATCTCACATACATTCTAAAAACATAACAGTCAATAAAAGGGAGGAGAAGACAATGAGAAAGGACACTTTCAGTTGCTTGATTTTCAATGAAAGCATGGGAAAAGGGGGAAATGAATTTAATAAATCAAAGGAAGAAAACTTCAGTCTTTACTTGAAACTATTTTTTTAAAGTAAGATACCACATGTTCTCTGAGAATCTAGTGTAGTGATTTAATAGTACCCTAAAAGTGACATGTGGAGTCTGGGTAAAATGGATTTGATAAGGCATCAACATTCATTCCCATTGTCTGACAATTTAAGTTTAGATCAAGAAAGAGAATTATTCAATCTTAGCCATCTACTTCAATTTTTCTTACTAAGACTTGGCATGGGGTGGAGACCTCTCTTACTGCTTTTGGGGAAGCAGGAATATACCCAGGAATCACTCCCGTGCCATGACTAGTACAAAGACTCAGTTTGTACAAACAGTCACCTTGATTAGCAACAGACAGATTCAGAATCCAAAACGCCCCAGCGTGTCTCTCTAGTGTGTGAGCATTGATTGCAAAGTCCAGGTCTATTTTGTGTTTGGTGTCTGTTGCTATAGTCCCGGTGCTGGCCCAGACTTCTCTGATGAGTCTCAACTGGCCCCTGGGTCTGGCCCCTGGTTGACCCCTCAGCTGCAGATTCTGGTTGAACTGCTCCCTGCTCTCCCTCTAGGGGTCAAAATAACATACAGTCCCAGGCTGCCCAGATATGCAGGACATAAAGGGCACCACATATCTGTCCACTCACGCCCTCAGTCACTGATGGGGGCATCTCCTTCCTTCTGAGGTTCTGGTTGAGTCTCATATACAGTGCAGAGCAGGCTCACCAGGGCAACATGCTCAGGATGCTCTGAGCCTGCTGGGTCCCCGCAGCAGCACCTGCTGTCCCGGCATCACTGTTGCCCCAGCCATACCTGCTTTTCATCAGCCCTAGTCCCAGGAAGTTGTGCAGAACTTCCTGCCATCTTTCTGCCCAACTCTCCATCATCAGTCAGGGCTTCAGGAGCAAGGACAGCTTTCACAGCATTGCCGCCGCCATCTTGTGGAACAAGAATTCACACCTCCACACAGTGGGGCTTCACATCTCCAATTCTTACTCCCACTGAAAAGTTACATGGCAGCTTGTTTTATGGAAACAGTTGTGGACTTGTAGGAAAAAGTTTTCATGTATCCAGCACACATTCATCATGGGGGCATCTGAGCACCCGCATAAAATCTGCTATACAATACAGACATATATATTATTCTATAATCAGACTCCACACAAGAGACAGGGGGAATAACTAATTTTCTCCAAGAACATCTCAGACTATCTAAAATGCGTTTAACTTTAATGTCAAATATTTGTAGCAACAAAATTTTGAATATATGGAACTTATCAAAGTCATGGCATTGAAAAGTATTTAGCAGCACATCAAATATCAAAATATATTTGAAAAGAATTTTTCATTTACATCAGGAGGCTGAAATTAAGTACGTTCCTTTGGTTGTTATTTTAACATCTTCCCTGAACTGCAACGCTGATTGCTTGCCATTGTTATTACCTTAAAAGGGCAGATTGGCTTTTTGTTCTGCTGCCATTTGATGGATGCAAAAAGCTAAGAGAATTGTAATCATTCTTGGATATGATGGACCTGAAATGCTAGTATTACTGAACTCACCCAATAATATTATGGTCAAAAGATTCAACTGTGATAATGTTATACTTGTTAGATCCTTTTAGTTCCTTAAGAGTAAATGGTATATGACAGCAAAGAACCCAGATCTACATAGTAATTCACAGGACAGGACCGTTCCCTAGCTCCCTTCCAAAAGGAAATATATAAATGTAAAAAAAAGATGTCTGCAGAAATGTATTTTAAGATTATAATTCTTTGGGGGAAGGGAGTCTTGGGGCATATGGGTACAATGTCTAGCACAATGGAGCCCAGATTGGCATCTCTAGCTACCACAATACAAATAATACTAATTCCTTGGTGCAATTTAGGGTGAACTGCAAAAAAAAAAAAAAAAAAGGCAGAAGGCTAAGATTTTAAATCATTAGTGGGCAAGTCATGCCCTCAGCTTCATGAGCACGGAGACAGCGGGAGCTCACTTTTTGTGTCTGAGAGCACTCAAGTCCACAGGAGCTATTTTATATTGCCACATGCAAACGGAGAGCCAGTGAGGCTTGGAGCAAGGCAGGAGGAGCTGACGCTAACTGAATCCTTTGGCCCTTTGCATCTGTGGAAGGGTAGTGCTAGCGGTTGCTCGATCCGTTAGTGGACTAGCATCTGGGAAATGACTCCTCACTGAGTCCATAGTGGGGAATGTAAGGTACCTCCCCCACTTCTGTCTCTGCAGAGATCCCAGTACCCAGCCATGTTGTTCAGGCTGGATACCGGGGAAAGCATTTGCATCTAATGCAACAAATGTGTCCTTAAAGTTAAAGACAAATACATTTTACAAGTGAACTGAACAGTTTTTATCTGCCAAGAACCAAATTCAAGGTTCTGTGTTCTTTCTCTAAGAGGTGATGATATCACCAACACAAAGTAGAGCAGGGGCTGCATTCTTCATAATGCTTTAAGTGATGGGAATTTCACCAGCTCGTCCATGAGGGAGAGAATCTTGAACACAGTCATCATATAAGGAAATTATTTTCCAAACAGTAATTTTAATTAATACCTGTAGTCTGAATCCTGCTAATAGTTTCAGATATTAAACTATTTCTGCAATTAAAGCACTTCAGTGGTCCTTCAAGTAGCTCTGTTAAGGGGAATCACATTTCCAATACTTTACGCTAAGGCTGGTCTCTTTATCTTAACTGAGAAGTGGATGACAGACAACATGGAAATAAGCAACAGTTTCAGCACTGATGTTGGTGCTAGAAGTACATCACCAAAGAGTTTCTGTGAGGCACAACAGTTAGTATATTAGTAAATATAAGTCTCTGGATGGGTGTAACATTAAAACTCTTGGTGTTTTAAAACTGTGCAATCAACATAGTCACTTTTTCTTTTCTGAGCACAGAGATTGTGAGCATTACTGAAAAGCATGCTCTGTCACTTCAGCCGTGGCATGCAAGTGACTTGAATTCCCAGAGACAAATGGCATTCCCCACACTTAGATCTTGTTCCATGGGAAATAAGTAGACTTCAGATTTAATTTTAAGGGCAAGCAAATGCTTCTGAATTTTGCAATTCACCATTCCTTTATTCTTACTCTCAGGGTCTTTAAATATTCTGTTTTACAAGAACAGCTTCTGCTCAGTAATAACAAATATTTCCTGTGTGTGACTGTCTATCGTAAACCAAGGAAAAGGCAGATGCCAAGGGCCAAATACAATAATAGCTGGTGATTTGATTTCAACTGACTTCTGTTGAAGATACAGATAGCCTGTGTACTATGTTATGGAATATGTATTATAATGTTCAATCACTCTAAAATGAGACCTTTTGCACTCTATAAATATATTAAATTTAATGAATACATTTGTCTGAAGCAGTTTACCAAAGACATCACTCACTATGTAGCAGTAAACATTTGGGCCAGACCCTCAGTGAGATTAAATTGGCATAACTCTATTGATTTCAATAGGGCTACACTGATTTACATCATCTAAGAATCTGGCCTTTCATTTTTAAAGAGTTGTATGTACACACATTAGTATACATTTCTGTTTTCGATTGATTTTTAATGTTGGTAGCAAACCACTGACTAATTAAACACATTATTATGTGGTACTAACAGCCATGTGATAAGCTGTATTTATCATGCAGCTTTGACCACCTTTCCTGGATTCTGCTCACTAGTCTATCTCCCCCAGGATGACTTCTAACATTCCAAGTGTAAAAATATAATTAGGAAGGCCAAAAAACAATTTGAAGAACAACTAGCAAAGATTAAAAAAGTAATAGCTAATTTTTTTTAAGTACATCAGAAGCAGGAAGCCTGCTAAACAACCAGTGGGGCAATTGGACAATTGAGATGCTAAAGGAGCACTCAAGGACGATAAGGCCATTGTGGAGAAATTGAATGAATTCTTTGTATCAGTCTTCACGGCTGAGGATGTGCGAGAGATTGCCAAACCTGAGCCATTCTTTTTAGGTGACAAATCAGAGGAACTGTCCCAGATTGAAGTATCAGTAGAAGAGGTTTTGGAACAAATTGATTAATTAAACAGTTATAAGTCACCAAGACCAGATGATATTCACCCAAGAGTTCTGAAGGAACTCAAATGTGAAATTGCAGAAATACTAACTGTAGTTTGTAACCTGTCATTTAAATCAGCTTCTATACCAGATGACTGGAAGATAGTTAATGTAACGCCAATTTTTAAAAAGGGCTCCAGAGGAGATCCGAGCAATTACAGGCCAATAAGCCTGACTTCAGTACCAGGCAAACTGGTTGAAACTATTGTAAATAACAGAATTGTCAGACACATAGATTAATATAATTTATTGGGGAAAAGTCAACATGGTTTTGGTAAAGGGAAATCATGCCTCACCAATCTACTTGAATTCTTTGAGGGGGTCAAGAATCATGTGCATAAGGGGGATCCAATGGATATAGTGTACTTAAATTTTCAGAAGGCTTTTGACAAGTTCCCTGACCAAAGGCTCTCAAGCAAAGTAAGCTGTTATGGGATAAGAGGGAAGGTCCTCTCATGGATCGGTAACTGGTTAAAAGGTAGGAAACAAAGGGTAGGACTAAATGGTCAGTTTTCAGAATGGAGAGAGGAAAATATTGGTGCCCCACAGGGGTCTGTACTGGGACCAGTACTATTCAACATATTCATCTAGAAAAAGGGGCAAACAGTGACGTGGCAAAATTTGCAGATGATACTAAACTACTCAAGATAGTTAAGTCCAAAGCAGACTGTGAAGAGTTACAAAGGGATCTCATAAAATTGGGTGACTGGGCAACCAAATGGCAGATGAAATTCAATGATGGGGTCTAAATTAGCAGTTACCACTCAAGAAAGAGATCTTGGAGTCATCGTGGAGAGTTCTCTGAAAACATCCACTCAATGCGCTGTGGCAGTCAAAAAAGCGGACAGAATGTTGGGAATCATTAAGAAAGGGATAGATAATAAGACAGACAATATCATATTGCCGCTATATAAATCCATGGTACGCCCACATCTTGAATACTGTGTGCAGATGTGGTCACCCCATCTCAAAAAAAGATATATTGGAATTAGATAAGGTTCAGAAAAGGGCAACAAAAATGATTAGGGGTATGGAAAAGCTTCCATATGAGGAGAGATTATTAAGACTGGGACTTTTCAACTTGGAAAAGAGATGACTAAAGGGGGAGATGATAGAGGTCTATAAAATCATGACTAGTGTAGAGAAAGTAAATAAGGAAGTGTTATTTACTCCTTCTCTTAACACAAGAAGTAGGGGTCACCAAATGAAATTAATAGGCAGCAGGTTTAAAACAAACAAAAAGAAGTATTTTTTCACACAACACACAGTGAACCTGTGGAATTCTTTGCCAGAGGATGTTGTGAAGGCCAAGATTATAATAAGGTTAAAAAAAGAACTAGGTAAATTCATGGAAGATAGGTCCATCAATGGCAGGGATGATGTCCCTAGCCTCTGTTTGCCAGAAGCTGGGAATGGGAGAGAGGGGATGGATCACTTGATGATTACCTGTTCTGCTTATTTCCTCTGGGGCACCTGACATTGGCCACTGTCTGATGACAGGATACTGGGCTAGATGGACCTTTGGTCTGACCCAGTATGGCTGTTCTTATGTTCAATTTCCCATGACCTATCAGGACTGAGATTCTTACCTTTACACTCCCCAGCAGTATCTACAGGACTAAGAGGGCTTGGTATGTAGTATCATATTGGTCACACACTACTAAGGAAGCTTCCAATAGCAGGTGGAAGGAAAATGGCAAGTCTTGTATCTTTTAAAAACATATCTAAAATAGTTTTTCCATTATGTGCATCTATGGAGGGAGCCTGGGCTAGGCCATACCACACAAAATGTTCATCTATGAAGTTTATTACCAGAAAATGTTCCCCTGCTGGGGTTTTATTTCAGTTTGCAAGCATAGGCAGTACAGTGTTTCCACAGACTTCCAGAAATTTGTAGAGATCCTCTTCAGAGGATTCTGCTTCAAACCCAATACAAAACAAAAACAAACCAACCAACAATGGGTTCACTTGCCAGAGCTTCCAGGAGAGAATACCAACACAGTCTCACTTCCTCCAGATCTCTCCCCAGCTGTGGGAAAGACATAGTTTATGGCCTTACCTGATGGCTTGCATTAGACCAGGATTAAAATATGGCTCTCAGGAAGGACTACATTTCCTAGCAACATTGCTCTCCCAGATCACAGAGAGAAGTCAACCAAGAACTACCCCGAGCCAGCCTTGACCTTCACCATTGAGGCTAGAGGAGGGTCCTAATCTATCCTTCACATGGAGTTCCTACCTTACGGCCTAAACCTAAAATTGGCAAATTGAGCTTTTTAACAAACTCCAGATTGCTTCCCAGAGGAACCCTTCCTCCTCCCTCAGTGAGGATGCCCCCTGTCCCACAGGTATTTTTATGAGGCAACCTTGGAATGAAATATTGCTGGCCCAGGAGGATTTCCTCACAAGCTTTTCAGGGCCTATACACCTCTTTATCAATCCACTTTGGAGGTGGGAGATTAGTTCATGTTCTATGCTTGATCAGTGTTTAGCAACTCTGCAGAGGCGAGGTGTGCTGGTGCTGTTTGTGTTATGTGGACATTTGTCTGTTAGGAACTCTACTAAAACCTAACTAATTTCATACAGACAAATGAAAAGTCATGGGAGCGTAATGACTTTTGATCACTATCAACTGGACTGGAATCATACCAATGAGCTAAAAGTGAAGGCTGAATGATCCTGCATCTTGTCCAAGGCTTGTCATGAATTGTTTATCTCCCTTAAACAATAATAGTGAACAATGACTCCTTGCCAGACAAGGAAAATTCACAAAAAGAATAGGAGTACTTGTGGCACCTTAGAGACTAACAAATTTATTTGAGCATAAGCATAAGCTTTCGTGGGCTTAAGGAAAATGCAGTGCTTTATTCGAAGGCTGAAAATTATGCAGCTGTTGCCTATTAAGTAGTAGTAAACAAATAAGATGAGAAAAGATGCATTGGAGCCAAACAATGTGTTGTCCTCTAATTCTCTTCAAACATAAAATAGTACGTTTTTAACATGGCAAAAGATGAATAGTACAGTGCTCAGAGGTATTACTTTAGGACCACAATTAATATATTAAGATAGAAAAGGGTTTGAAAAGTTGGGTGGCAACATTTGTAGAAGAGAAAATTATGTAGGTTAGTCATGAGTACAGGAGACAGAGGAACTTTAGGGGGATCTACCTAAGCTAGGTATGATGGCAATGTTGGAGGGGTTGGGCCGAAGCCCTTAGCAGGTTTACCCAGTGATGAGAGCCCATGGGGCTGGCAGTAGGGGAACCCAGACCTTCCTTGCTCCAACCGGTTCCAACCCAGGGCCCTCAGACTAGCAGGTCAGATATGCAGCCTGGGGGGCAGATGGCACCAAAACTGCTCCCTGGGTCACTTCCTACTACAGCCTTTGGCCCTCCAATGTCACAACAGGAGTCAGTTTATGGACTCGCTGGGCAGGGCAGGGCAGGGCAGGTGGTTCTCACTGACAGCGATCTGGAGGCGTCTCAATCCCCGCCCACCATTCCCAATCTCCAAGGGGGCCTTCGGCAGCTCTGCAGCAGGGTTTGGTCCAGGCAGTGTGGAGCTCCTGCAGCCTCTCTGCAAGAGCTATCAGCACAGGACTGCTCCCTGGTTCTGTCCACCCTGATTGAGCTAGACTATTCCCTTTTGAGCTCTCCCTCCATTGTGAGCATGCCCAGCAGGTGTGGCTGGGCAGGACCTTCTGGTCCCGAAGCTGCTTGTTAACCCTTGGTTCCCCGGTGTGAGGCTTATCCTCCCCATCATAGACAAATAAAATTGATTGTTGAAAAACACCAACGGAATGCGCATTGAAAGGAAAATTGTCAATTACTCATATTCACTTCTGGGTTCTAGAATGACTAAAACCACCTAGGAAAGAGATCTGAGCATCACTGTGGACAGCTCAATGAAAATCTCTGCTCAATATGCAGTCGCCATTAACAAAATGCTAGGATGCAAAACTAATATTATACTGAAAATATTATAATGCTGTTCTAGAAATCAGTGGTATGTCTTCACCTAAAACACCAAGTTCAATCCTGGTCGGTATCTTTGAAAAAATACATAGGTAAAATAAAAGAGGTTCTGAGCTGTGTGATGAAAATGATTAGGAGACACAGAGTGACTTCTTTGTGAGGAAAAATTGAAAAAAATGTTTAATTCAGAGAGGAAAGGAATAAAAGAGAACAGAATAGAAATATACAAAACAATAAGTGGTATAGAGAAGGAGGTCTGGACACTTCTATTTAACCTATCTTATAATACAAGCACAACGAACTAGCAGTGAAATGGAAAGGCAACAGATTTAAAACAGAAGGAAATAATTTTTTACAGAATGAATAATTAACCCATGTAAATCTGCCAGACTAGATGATTAAAGCCAAGAGTTTAGGAATTTAAAAAGATTTTTTTATATGAATAATAAACAATGGCCATATAAGATCGTGAAAAAAATTCCTTTTAGATACTACAGGGCTGCTTGTTCTGGAGCATCTCATACTGGCCACTGGCAGAGGTAGGACAGTGGAGTAGAAGGACAGCTGATCTTATCTGGCTTTACAAATTCTGTGTTCCTATGCTGCCTAATTAAATTTGGTATAACAAAAGTAAATGGTTTTCTTATAAGTAGCATGATATTTAGGTAGCTTTGCTATTTTTATTACAAAACAAATCACAACACATCTGCACATCTAAAACCTTAAAAGGATGTGGTAGTGGGTTTAGATAAGTGGTTGAACAATGCATTAATCTTTAGTTAACCATTAGCGGAATTATATTATACAATATTTTCCTGTGTGTTCCATGGAGAAATCTTTGACACAAGGTAGGGCTCAGTGTATAGATTTGTTTGTTTATAGCTGATTTTAGATAGCACTTCTAATATCACCCAGAATGCCTTTAGTACGCAATGTTGTTTGCAGTGTTTTTGAAGCAGTGTTGGTCCCAGAATAGAGAGACAAAATGGGTGAAGTAATACCTTTTTCTTTATGTAAGCTCAAAAGCTTGTCTCTTTCATTAACAGAAGTTGGTCCAATAAAAGATATTATCTCACTCACTTGTCTCTTTAGTATACAATGTTATTCAAAATACTTTTGATATCCTTATACATTCAATTTAGAATATTCTGTATCTGTCAAGATACAAGAGAAGCTTGAAATGTTACTTCTCTATTGGAAAGAGAGTATTGGTGCACCCGCACTGTATCTGAGAAAGACAAGTTAATTTTAAAAGTATGTTTGTTCTCTTTCAATGGATTACATCAAGGATTTTAAATGAATAGCTCTGATTTAAGTGCCAAAATGTCCTTTATGTGAAGCACAGTTTTCACAATGCTTCCTTTTAAGTATATAGTTGCTATGGTTGTTGTCCATGGGTTTAACTATATATTTTAAGCCACAGAGGTACATAAATTTGGACAGCTGCCTCCTCCTTTCAGTACCTTTTTTTACCCCATTAAATACTCCTGAGGCTGTATCCGAACAGCTCAATTAACACTTCCTAACAGAAACGGATGAGAACAGTTAAATTTTACTGGCTAAGGAAGTGAGTTGGTAATAATAAAATGGACCACCAACCTTGATTGTAGGTTTATAAAACCTAGGGGGGCTGTGAGAATAAATACGAATAAGATTAAAATATGTAATATATTTTAGTAATTTTTAGTTGTTGTTACAATAAAATCGCACTTCAGTAATATAAGAAAGCTCCTTGTGTTGATGCTTTTTTATTAAGCTACCTTACAGTGACACTTACCCAACTCAGTTGGATCATAGTGGCTTAATCGTAGTTCCGGTTTAAAACAGAGTCTGTTTTTGAAGGAAATTCTTTTTTTTTTAATCACATTTTCCCATCAAAATATTTTGATTTTTCAACGAAAAAAATTAACCAAAAACTTGTTTTTGTTACAAAAAATACTTTCTGTAAAAAATTAGCTTTTAAAAAACGACTGACAATTTTACCAAAAATCAAACCAACCCCCCAAAATTTTAACTTTTACTTAAAATAATTCCCCCCCCCCCCAACTCAAATATTTTTACCAAATATTTCTTGGGAGTTTTTTGGTCAAAAAATTTGTTTTCCATTGTTGTGAAACTCATTTCAAGCTGTTTCTTGGCCATAGGAAAATTGAGAGCTCTAAAAGTTTCTTCAAAAATAAATTTGTTCAGTCCAGCTCTGTTTCTAACAAAATGCCTTACCTCTCACAGTTACAAGCCATGTTGTAACCAAAATAAACTAACAATAATCTATTCCAGCAGTTTTTTATTAACTATTAAATAAACCTCTCCACTTATCATACTTGTCCTCTGGCTACATTTTTTTGGGTATCTTCCAAGATGAAATGCATAAATACAAAAAGTACTTATACTTAATTAGGATTAGCTCAGAGCAGAATAAGAGAAATAACAGTTGAACTTCTGCTATAAAGACTTTTAAACTATGAATTAAAAAATTCTTTGATATTTATCACAAACCTCAAATCAATGCTACAGGACAAATGGGAAATAATTCTCAACAATTTTAGGAATTTCAGTGCTGGACAGCTGAATTGAAGAGCTGTTTACTTTGCAAAATGCTTGAGTAATATGGACTTTTTTGCTTATGTGGTAAATGAAATAAAAAGTTTTTCCATTAACTTCAATCAGCTTTGGATCAGGCCCTCAGTGAACTCAATAGCAAATTGATTTGAAATACTGATGAGGTTACTCCTTGAAGGAAGCAACATATCCTGGTGTTGATGTTAAGAAAGTTTACTTTGATAGAATGCAAAAAGTGCTGAGAAAAATCTGAGGGGCATCATACAGCATGTGGTCAACGTTTCCAGTTTTGAAAACAGGTCAGACAGTTGGGGACACGGCATTTAAAATTCATACTGCTCCTGTAATAAAACCCCTGGAGAGAGGTCCAGGAGACTCCATGGGATTAATCCTGCAGAGTTTCTGACAATGTTGCCGACTGGTAGTAGGGATTGTGGAAGTGAAGGGAGTATCAACCCTGCAAATCCCAGAGACTCACAGAGAAAAGGTTTTTTACATCTGTAGACTGGCTGTCACTTCAATCAGCTCGAGAAGTACCTGCTCCCTGGTGGCATGTCTCCCTAAATAGCCTGACAAATCGCCTGACTTCCAATCCCAGAAGACCACAAGACCAGCTTTCCTCTTTTAATTTCCACTGATTTTGGAAGTTTCACCAAGTTTCAAGGGGAACATGCCACAAAGAGCAACTGCCTTGGAGATCTGCTGAAACTACATGCCCTTCCTAGATTTGTGGAGCCCTGGCCACAGGGTTCTGGATGCTTGTGTGGGTGCTGTGGGATTGGAGGAGATTTTGGGTTGACTCCTCTCCCCTTCCTCCACTCATTTCAGGATTATTTAACTTCATTTTATATTTATTTGCTGTCCACATATCACAGCATAAGGGAACATAGAGCCCTAATACAAGGAGGGAAAAGAGGAAAGCAGGCCTAATTTGTTAAATGGACATATGAAGATTAATGCCAGCAATGAACAGAAGGCTTTTAAAAATATAAACAATGTTGTTAAGCAAGAGGAAAGGGAGATCTCAGACATGATCAAAAACAAATTAACTGGATAATTGAGAGTAAACAAAAATTGAAACTTTCATGCTAGAGAATATGTCAGCTAATAATAAAGATGAATCTTCAAGTATATACACACATTAGACATTCACAGAATATATGTATTCTGGGGCGATATTTGAAGATTCATAGTTATTATACACACACACTGTGATGCCAGTTATCTGTTGCAAAAAGGGACTGCAAAGCGGCCACAGGGAATACCTGCTGCACAAGGGGGCTTGCTCACAGTGCACAGCTGCTGGAATAGCCCTATGCCCCCAGGCCCCAGAGTAAGGGGTGTGTCTTGTGCAAGAAATGGGAGCGTGGGAGGCTCACACTACATTCCAGACGGTCTCCTGTGGGCCATGGGAAGCGAGCCATAAGTTAAGCAGTTCTGAGGCTGCTTTCAGAGATATTGGGGCTGCCCCAGCCACTAAATAGCTACCAAAATAGAGGGAGTGAAAAGAAGGTTTGAAACCTTCTTTGCTACTCCTGGCCCCTCCATTCCTGTGTTCAGCTCAGGGTCAGCCTTACTGAGAAATGGGGCCTATAGGCCTGCTGAAGAATAATACTGGAGAGTCAGCGAGAAGGGGCGATATCATTAGATCTTTAGGTCATTAGAGTATCTTGGCCAGCTCTCTGCTCTTTGGATCCAGCTTCCTTGTTTTGGGGCCTTGGCACAAACCTCCAGTGCAATGTTGAAGAATGTGTTTTCTGCATGACCCTGCATGTTATGTTAAGGATTTACACTACATTTTGTCTCCAAAAGGGATTTAGAGCATAGATCTCAGTCATACCTTGATTTCCTTTTAAAAACTCATCTTCCTGATCAGTGGCCTCCTTTTTTCCACCAGAGAACCAGGGGAAAAAGCATCATATGAGAAAGGGGAAAGGAACAGGGGGGAGGAAATTCCTCCAAAGCAAATTGATGGGAATCATTGGTGTCAGATGGATCTGCTGGCAGTCCTAACTGAAAAATAGATGATCTTTTTTTATCTTATACATTTCCATGCCTCATATTTCAAAGTAACATATTGCTGCTGTGATTAAAATTCTCAACAGTGAGAACTAGAAAAAGTGAGAAAGATACGCTGTGGTCTAATAAAAATGCATCCTGCTGTACAAAGATAAGAAGTGATTTCTAATCTACTTATACAAACAGCATGGGTGAAATCCTGATCCCACTGAAATCAATGGCAAAAATCCTACTGATTTCAATGGGGTCATTTCATCCCAAGGCTCTAACTAAACACAGTCGGTACTTTAGCTAAAAGGTAGTGGCAGTAGATCTGATTTGTGGTCTCATACCGGTTTCATGTTGGATTAATTTAATTAGCATCAGTGGGGTTGCTTCTTATTTACACCAGCGTATCTGAGGAAAGAATCAGGCTCAGTATGTGGCTGGGTAGAGAAGAGAGAGTTACCTTGGAAGTCAGTACGTTTGGGAAGAAGATTAGAAAGTGAAAGCAGCATATACAACTGTATCTATATAAGTACAGATAATTATTATTTTGCAACATGATTTGGCGTTAAACGAAACAACGTTTTCAAAACTGGTTTAAAGCATCTACACCAGACCAGCACTCCATGAACAGTCAGTGGTGCTAAGCCATGCGATTCGGAGCCATGTTCTAAGCTACCCCTTCTGAGTGAGGTTTGAACATGGTTAACACGATTGTAACATAGTTTTCAAATTACATAGTGTGGAGGCAAAATATGCTCCAGTGCTATTTTTAAACTATGTGCCCTGTGAACAAGACCTTAGAAAATCATGGACCAAGTTGCTTTTTCAAGTTAATGGCCCAGATTCAGATCTCACTTACAATGATCCAAGTCTAGAGGAACTCTTTTAAACAAACTGGAGTTACTCCAGACATGTGCCAGCAGAAATGAGACCAGAATCACTCTTCTGATAATTTTAATATCTACTAAAGTATACAACTCAAAAGAAAATTATCCCCCTTTGCTTCTTAGCATTTATTAACTGCACTGAAAATTAAGCTCTTCATTACCAGAATGAATGCTCACCATCTTTTATCAGTTCTATCTGATTGCCTATTTAAATTAGTTTTTTAAGATAATAAACCTGATCCTTTCCCCATTGAAATGAATGAAAACACTCCTATTGACTCTGATGGGTGCAGGATCAAGCCACATATATTTCCCAAAAGATAGACTTCTTATGAAGCAAAGCAATGATTTCTTTACACCTCCTGTATCTTGTACAAATTAACATCAATACCCCAGAGATCTCTGCTTTGCCTCCTGAAAAGTGTAATGTCAGTCATGATTCAGAGCTCTTTGGTATAACAAATAGGATGTCCTTGACTGAAGTGCTGGTGCGAAATGTTTTCTGTGAATAAAACAAAACAAAACAAACAAAAGGAGATTGCACAATTGTACTCTGGAACCAGTTGTTTGGTATTTAAAATTCCTCTTCTAATGTCCCAGGAAAAAATGTATTTCTTTTCTTTATCAGTAAAATTATCTCATGTCATATAATGCCAGGTATTCCTTTCAGCTACAGTGGTGTAAAGCCATTGACTCAATGGAATTGCACCAGGTTAACTGAAAGGAGAGTCTGGCTCCGATTTCTTTACCATAGTTTCCCTTTTTCCTCTCATAGGCCAATTCAGAGTTTTTGAAAGCACTCTTGGATCATTTGTCAATTGCAATAACAGATTATATGTTCTGCAAATGTCAAGTTGGTTTTATATCACTTTCCCATTTATTTCCTATTCTGCTGGGATCCACAAATAATTCAGTTAGAAATTACATGGAAAAATGTGTCTTGTACTGATATAAGTGCTGCCATTCTGATTAGCTATAGTTGTCCCCAGGGTTATTCCTTAAATGGTGACATCACTTGATGTGACTTCACTGCTGTGAGGCAAAATATTAAATAACATCCTGCTGAGGTGAACAAACAGTGCAGGTCTTATTAGTGACTCTAGGGACAGCTGGGATAGAATGATTAGAGTCAGTTGGCTTGAACTGTCAGGCTGCCACTGGGGGGGCGGAAAGGGGGGCACAATCTCTGGCGCCAATTAGCTTCCAAGAAATGGAATATGTTTAGAGTAATAAGGCTAGAGAGGTCCCTTAGATGAAATATTTCATCCAAGAGAACATCTTGTTCTGAAAAGTTTTAATTTCATTGAGAATGACAGTAAATTGCCAGAGACAAGGTGGGTGAGGAAATATCTTTTATTGGAACAACTTCTGCTGGTGAGAGAGACCAGCTTTCAAGCCACACCAGGGGCGGTGCACAGGAATAAAAATTTGACCCTTTTTGGAGGGGCACATTCTGTGCTGCCTCCATAGCTCTGGGGCCAAAGGAGCTCACTCTCTCCCTGTGGCCCCACTGTGGACCCTGTGCTCCCCTCTCCCACCCTCACCACAGGGTACCCTATGCTGCCACCACCAAGGACCCCATGCTCCCCCCTTGACTGATGCCTTCCTTGCCTGCCCCACCCCCAGAGGCTCTGCTCACTGCCTCTCTACTATTGGTTAGGAGGACTATCACCCGTATCATCTCAGCTGTTGATTGGTGGAGGAAGAGAAATGAGTGGGGTGGGTGAGGTCCGGAGAATACTGGCTCCTGGAAGACGGGCTTTGGCTGACAAATGCTGTAACTAAAAGCTCTGTCAGGTCCCACCCTAGCCCCGGGGCTGGAGGAGTTCTGTGCCCCTGCCAATTATTGGGGCCCTACGCCCCTGCTTGTTCCCCCCCGCCACGTGGATGCCCCTGAGCCACACAGAGCTGTTCTTCAGATCTTTGGAAAGGTCATGGACCTGAAGAAGAGCTCTGTGTGGCTCAAAAGCTTGTTTCTCTTACCAACAGAAGTTAGTCCAGTAAAAGATATCACTTCATGCACCTTGTCTCTCTGATATCCTGGGACTGATACAGCTACAACTACACTGCATACAGTAAACTGTCAGGTCAGAATTTGGCGTTAAATATTTCTAGTTCTAGTTTTCTATACCCTGTGCCACAATATATATATATACAAAGACTATATAAGTGAGAGCAACATTTACATGTTAATGCCTCATTTGCACATTTCAGAGGTGCTAACTCATTGTCAGTGTATGTGCCCACCCATTTAATGGCATCATCATCAGTCAGATGGAGACCTGGTAGCCCACCATCAAAATAAGTCAGTGAGCACTCATCAATGATATGCAACATAGTCTAAAGTGGTCATTAGAAAACTCCTATTTAAAAAGATTGGCTACACAGTTGCTCTGGTTCAGAGATATCCACATGTACCTTGCCAGATCAAAACCTGGTCTACAGATGGTTGGGTCAGTAGTGAGAGAGTGATTAATGAGTGTCGTCATTGACTTGTTGCGTCAAGCAGATTCCATTGTCATGTCCTGTGGTGGCATAAATGACCATAAAGGGCATCTAGAACAGTGCTTCTCAAAGTCGGGCCGCCGCTTGTTCAGGGAAAGCCCCGGCAGTCCGGGCCGGTTTGTTTACTTGCTGCGTCCGCAGGTTTGGCCGATCGCGGTTCCCACTGGACGCGGTTTGCCGCTCCAGACCAATGGGGGCTGCAGGAAGTGGCGTGGGCCGAGGAATGTGCTGGCCGCCCTTCCTGCAGCCCCCATTGGCCTGGAGTGGCAAACCACGGCCAGTGGGAGCCGCGATCTCCCGAACCTGCAGACTTGGCAGGTAAACAAACCTGCCCAGACCGCCAGGGGCTTTCCCTGAACAAGCGGCGGACCGGCTTTGAGAAGCACTGATCTAGAAGACAGGTGAGCTGGCGGATGGTTGAAGAGGTCTGCGTACAATGGCAGGTCGCTATTGTCACAGATCTTGGCCAGCAGCATGACACAGGCCTTTTCACAGTGAATATGGGGCAGTGTTATGTTACTAAATATCAGTAGCCATGGCAATGGAGTTGTCCATAAAGTCTCCGTGACAATATGCATCGCTTTGTTAAGCTCTACATTGACCAGCCTCAGGTGAGACGAGCAACACCAGTGAGGAGCACAGTACTCTGCTGTTGAATAGCAGAGGGCGAGGGCTGATGATCTAAGCATTCAGGCGTTCGTACCTCAGGTTGAACTGGTCCATTTTCTGAGCAGGTTGTGCTGAGTGGTAACTTTGGCTGCTGTCTTCCTCAAGTGGTTGTGATACATGAATGACCTATCCAATGTCACACCAAAGTAAACGGGGGTTGGATCATGCTGCAGTCTTATTTAAAAATGTGTTGGTGTTCTATTGCCCAATAATTATTCCACTGCTTGAACAAAGCATTTACCTCAGGCCTCCTCCTTTATGGCTTCAGAAATGTTTCTTCAAGGTTTGGAAAATCCTTATTATAGAGCTTTCTCCAGCTTATCTTCCTTTTCATTAGAGGCTGGTATCACAGCTAGAAACCCCCCGAGGTCAATAAGTACAATAAATGTTGTTTTTATAGAACTAACCAATAGATGTAGGAAATAGCATTTTGTTAGCTTCCCATGGTGTGCATGGGTTTTAGTACTTTTCTTCATATTTATGTTTCTGGTTTTCAGGGAGTCATTTATGAAGTTAAAGTATCATGAGATCTGGTTTTCTCATAGTATTTAAATTATTGGATGGAGAAGGATACCTCAAGACAATCAAATCTCTTTTTATTTCTTCACTATAAGTATGTGTCTGAGGTAGAAGGGGCCGATGAATGACAAGTATAAATACAGAGCTATTCAGGCATGCTGTGGTTTACCAGAATAGAGAGAGTCGCCTCTATTTAGGTCTCTGCAGGAACTGAATGCACATTGCTAATGCATACCTTGAACAACAAGCTGGCTTATTAGGATGAACTGAGGGAGATAACTGAGACTGCTGACACTCTGTGAGAATGGCTCAGTTCATAGAGCTTAGAGTGTTAGAGAATTTCTGGACTTTAAATATATTTTTATGCTCTGGGTCCCTTTATCCTTTCAATGATAACCCTCTGTCTTTCATACTTATCCTTGCCCCAGCAAATCACAGGTCTGAAGGATGCTCAGTGTCTGATACTCCCCTTGCAGTGGCACTCAGTAGTTTCTAGTAGTTATAAAGGTCCATCCATTGAACCATAGACAATACCGGACAATATCAGACAATACCACACAGATATATGTTTCTACTTTTAAAAAAATCTTTCCCTTAACGTGTTTTTTCTTGCCCCACATTTCTTGGCCTAAAAACCAGTAACTGGCATTAGTATCAATAAACACAGCTGTAATAAAGATGCTTTTGCAAGAACGACAGCAGGAATAAGAGCATGCATATTGTCACTGCTCTGTATGTACTGTATGTAAACCTTTCTTCTGATAACAGTAACAAAAACACTAACAGTGTGCCATAATGAAATACAATCACACAACACACGACCAGCTGCAGTTACTGTCTAAAAATGTCCATATCAGACCACATTATTTAAGCAGTTCTAGAATAGATTGGGATTTTGTTGACTTGTTTACTTAAAGTCACTGTTTGAATCATGCCTGATGATGTTGTACAGATGAATTCAAGGACTATATCAGAACTTAGACTTTTAAAATTAGTGTTGGTTAAACAGTTACAAAACTTAATATTGATTTAAATAATTTTATCATGTTTTTGGTTGGAGTCAAATATTTGTCTACAGTGTTTGAACCCCAAACACTGAATCATTGTACTGCCACCTGAAAATCAGAAAGTGAAACTGATTAGAAACAATAAGGAAATTGACTAGTCTAATTCAGTTTCTCAGGCTGAAGACTTGTCTTCACTGAAGCATCAGGTCCTGTTATCTACACTGGAGTTAGCCTAGCTCAAGTGAGAGCATTCACACTGCAAAACAACATTCAGACAGCACAGAATGTTTTGTGTTAGAGGCACAGAGTAAATGAGTCCCCACTGCATTACTAGCTCAAGCATCAGCATCACACCACATTCAACCCATACCTCCTGATGCGCCAGACAGTTCCAGTTGAAAGCACCACTTAACTTGAGCTAGAGATATTTGTGTACAGACAAAAGTTGGACTTAGGGTTATCAACCCTGCCAGTTTCTCCGGGAGTCTCCCGGAATCAGGCCCTAGCTCCCAGAGGCTACTAAAGCCAAACCGGGAGATTTTAGGTGCTGAAAGTCCGGTGGTGCAGCAGGCCTAAGGCAGGTTCCCTGCCTGCCCTGGCTCCGCGCTGCTCCCGAAAGCAGCTGGCATGTCCCTGCAGCCCCTGGGGGGGGACGGACTCCAGGTGGCTCTGCACGCTGCCCCCACCCCGAGCGCCGACTCCGCAGCTCCCATTGGCCGGGAACTGTGGCCAATGGGAGCCGTAGGGGCAGGCTTACAGGCATGGGCAGAGCACGGAGCCCCCTGCCCCTCCCTCCAGGGGCCACAGGGATGTGCCAGCCGCTTCTGGGAGCGGCGCGGAACCAGGGCAGGCAGGGAGCCTGCCTAAGCCCCGCTGTGCCGCTGACCGGAAGCTGACCAAGGTAAGTGTCTCCTGGCCGGAGCCTTCACCCCACACCTCTTCCTGCATCCAAACCCTCTACCTCAGCTACCTCTTGCACCCAAACTCCCTCCCAGAGCCTGCAACCCTCACCCCCTCCCACACCCAAATGCCCTGCCCCAGCCCTGAGCCCCTCCACCACCCAAACTCCCTCCCAGAGCTTGCACTCCCAACCCCTCCTGCACCCCAACCCCCCACCCCAGGTTCATCCCAGAGCCCCCTCCCACACTCTGAACCCCTTGGCCTTACCCCCTAACCCAGAGCCTGCACCCCCTCCTGCACCCCAACCCCTACCCAGCCTGGTGAAAGTGAAGGTGGGGAAGAGCGAGCGATGGAGGGAGGGGGGATGGAGTGGGTGGGGCCTTGGTGAAGGGGCAGGGCAAGGGTGTTTGGGTTTGTGATATCAGACAATTGGCAACTGTAGTTGGACTAAGGGCAATATTTGAGTTATACCCTGAGCTAACAGTGCAGTGAAGACAAACTGTCCGCTGAAATGCAAAAAGTGAACAAGCGCCTGAAAGTAAAATAGACTTGACAGAGTCTTTCAGCTTTAATAATATGAAGTGTTATTAATAACTCTGGTAAAGATTTATTTCTTTAATGTGCATTTTTTATCTTGACTGCTCTAAAACTGTATGGAAGATGTATTCTCACTGTATATAGAGCATTTAGGCCCAGTGAGTTACTCTGAGCATAATTATTCTAGAATCAGTTACTCTGCACTCTGGAGAATTGCAATTAAACTCTCAGTTGAGCAGGTGTGAAAAATGTCTGTTGCCCAGGAAAAACCTGCAGTGCATCTGTGAGCAAGCAGTGGGAGAAAAAGCTCTGTTGATGGTTTAGAAATGAACATTATCAGAGATCAGAGTGTACTTCTTGTTTCCCAGAAGTTTCCATTACAGAGAATAACCCTAATGTGATCTATTTTCTTTTTGGGGGGGGATGAGGTTAGGGTGTGGGGCAGAATGGAATTTTCTGTTCTTTGCCAAACCTTGTGACTTTTATAGATATAATTTTACATCATAATATTTGGCAAAGAAATAGCCAAGCATATATAAAGAAAATTGCCTCTTCGTTTAAGGAAGCAGGATAGATTAACTGGGCCTTAACATGCAGACATAACTGACCAAGGCTTCCATTACACAGCATGACCATAGAGGATAATTGCTATTTAATTTCCCCTGCCCCAAACTCAGTCATTACATGGGCAGCTCAGTGCTGGAGTATAACAAACATGTAAGGTACCAGGGAGGCAAGCATAGAATCATAGGACTGGAAGGGACCTCGAGAGGTCATCTTGTCCAGTCCTGCACTTATGGTAGGATTAAGTATTATCTAGACCATCCTTGATAGGTGTTTGTCTAACCTGCTCTTAAAAATCCCCAATGATGGAGATTCCACCACCTCCCTAGGCAATTTGTTCCAGTGCTTATCCACCCTGACAGTTAGGAAGTTTTTCCTAATCTCCAACCTAAATCGCCCTTGCTGCACTTTAAGACCATTGCTTCTTGTCCTATCCTCAGAGGTTAAGGAGAACAATTTTTCTCACTCCTCCTTGTAAAAACCTTTTACGTACTAGAAAACTATTATCCTGTCCCCTCTCAGTCTTCTCTTCTTCAGACTAAACAAACCCAATTTTTTCAATCTTCCCTCATAGGTCATGTTTTCTAGACCTTTAATCATTTTTGTTGCTCTTCTTTGGACTTTCTCCAATTTGTCCACATCTTTCCTGAAATGGTAGGCACTTCAGCAGGTAGGCCTCATAGGGGATAGCCCTGCTACTAGCTATGGCAAGTCCCAGTAACCATTCAGACACACAGCTAAGTGAAAGGGTATTTTACTAGGGCTGGCAGGAAAGAGATAAGTTGCAAATACCCTAGATACAGAGGGCTGGTCTACACTGGGGGGGGGATCGATCTAAGATACGCAACTTCAGCTACGCGAATAGCGTAGCTGAAGTCGAAGTATCTTGGATCGAATTACCTGGGGTCCACACGGCACGGGATCGACGGCCGTGGCTCCCCCGTCGACTGCTCTACCGCCGCTCGCTCTGGTGGAGTTCTGGAGTCGACGGTGAGTGCGTTCGGGGATCGATATATCGCGTCTTAACGAGACGCGATATATCGATCCCGGATAAATCGATTGCTACCCGCCGATACAGTGGGTAGTGAAGACGTACCCAGAGGCTTGAACGGGTACAGTTCAAAGTGAGCAATAGCAATTAGAGGGTTAGGACTCTTCAGGCCTGGTGTCTGGAGTGCCCTGTCTAGGTCAGTTTCTATTCAAGGAAATAGAAGCTTTCCTGTTTCCAAGCCAGGCTCAGTTAGTGACTCTCATTGGGGCCCCTTTGCACTGGCTCCCAGCCCAGCTGCTGCTGCTACCCCGTAAGTCTCACACAGACCTGCATCCAGCTGTCACAGCTGGTTTCACACACGGTTAACGTTTGCATACAGTTCCTGGGGGTTCCCCTCTACATTCAATTTCTCTGCAGCTCTTGGCTCACCATGTGGTTGGTGCTACCTAACACAGTCTGGCCACTTCCTGGTTCACCTTACCTGGCCAGGAGGAAGGGGATGTGCAAATGGGGAGGGGGCTGATGGGAGTTGTGTTGTCCCCTGCTTAGCAGATCCATCCAAAAATATAAAAGTGATATTGATGTAATTTTGAGCAGTTTAAATACGGAGGTAGGTTTAAGCTTTTAATAATAATCAGCATTTCCATCCAGAAACATTTGCTATTTAACCCTTGTGTATCCATCTTATTGGTATGCATAGTCAAGGAGGATGTCACATTTTCTACAACATATAAATCTCTACTGTTTTTTTTCTCTTCATTAATCACAATTTAGAAAATTGAGTAGGCTTTAAAATGTCTTCCAATACATAATTCAGGAGTGATGTGTAAGGGAATATCAACTAGTATAACTACACTTTCTTCTTGCCCCTCACTGTATATTTTAAGTTATACCAATCACAAGTTTTTGGATGGTTGGGAGGTAAAAGCATCAAGCCCAATTCACTGCCTGGGTTTCATAGTTTTCTTCCAATAAAACCCACGCTGACAATCCTCAGTGGTGGAAAGTCTGCCAAGAGTAAGGACAGTGACTTACAATGCCTGCAACCCCTGTTATGCTAGATGAGCTGGAATTGGGCATTACAGCTCCCAAGGCAGGTTAGGGTCAGGCTGGCTCCCTGGCAGGAATATAAAGCTGCTCTCCCTGGCAAAACACTCAGGAGAGGGCAACAGCTCCATCGCCTCCTGCACTCCCCCAGCAGTGAAGCTCCTTTCCAGTTCAGGGATTGCAAACACTCCTGGGAAAATAAGCCCGGAATTCTTTATCTGTTGCCCACCATTCCTTGGAGGTCGGCTGAAAAATATTTAAGTAAACAAATAAGTAGCACTTAGCACAGAACTACCCGGAAAAATATTTTCTCAGTTTATGTATAATTCTTGAGGAACAATGATTTTTCTACTTGTATGCATCTTTCTAGTCTAATTTGCCAACCAGGACTTTATAGGTCCCTAATCTTTTCTTGTGCATTTTCCAGATTTAGATGTCTACAATTAGGCACCTAAATCTATATTTAGATACCTAAAAAATGGCCTGATTTTCAAAGGTACTTGGCACCTGCTCAATGCCTTTCAGTGACTCTGGAAACCAGGCCACTTTTACATCATGTGCCTAATACTAGTCATAGGAGTTTGAAAATTTTGGCCAATGTATTTTTTTCAATATACCTCTGTTACTACCAGTACGTCTTTTATGAATAGCACTTTACATTACCAATGCAAAAATAATTTTAAGATACTTTATTGTTTGTCATATTTACTTATCTTGGGCGGTAGGGGCCAGATTTTCAAAAAGGAGTTCAGCTCAAAGAACTGGGGCTAGATATGCAAATGAGCTCAGTTCCCATTTAGATGCCTAAATCAGGACCAGATTTTCAGGAGTGTTCAGCATGTTGGGTGTTGCTGAGCTGGTTTTGGCCATAAGTGTCACAGTGGGGGGATTTTGGGTGTTGAGCAATTTTGAAAATCTGGCCCTAAAGCCATGATGGTCACTTTCTTTTTCTGGCTCTCATGCATTAGCCCAATGCTAATACACTTGTGCTTCCACACTACAGTGGATTTTGACTGAACTGTAATTAAAACATTTCTAACTACCCACACACAGTTTGAAGGAGCCCCTTTTCCATAGCTTTGCTTTGAAATTAATTATGTTAAGATAATTGAGTAATTTTTACCATGCACTAGTGGCAAAAAGAAAATTCAAGAGTCTGTATCACTAAAAACAAACTTAGAGACATGTAGGGAGCCTGGCTGACTGAGACAAATGATATTTACCCTCCCTTGTATCCATGTTGAAACAGGATTTTAAGAGGTTACAGCCTTAAAGCAAGGTGATTCTGACAGTGTATAGTTTCAGTTATGTGAAAACAAAATGATGCTATGTGGAAATATTTATTTGGATCTTTTTTTCTCCCCAATATTTAAAGTAGCTATGTTATGATTTCAGTTTAGCATCTTTTTCTTCCTCTGAGCTAATAAGACAGGAGAAGCTTTCAGCAAACTAGAATGGACAGGATGGTCAAGAATAGAGTAAAACGGACTCAACGTGTAGATCCATAAATAAGAATGATCTTAAATCATTCTTTTCAAGTCAAGAAATTGGCTGGGAATTTTTTTAAATCAAGTCATTAGAAGAGATACATGAATGTGGTTCCTATATCTGAAAGGCACTGAAGCATATGTGGTCACCATCAGTGCACAGAGGGGGCTATTTGTGCAGCATTTTATGTTGTTCCTTATCAGCATGAAGCATTGCTATCTTTCAAACCAATGAAAACATATATATGGTGCAGGTTAACTTTGGTTCCTCTTTAATTTTTCCAATACATTTGTATGGTACTCACTGAAGAGCTGGTAAAACAGTGGTTCTCAAACTTTTGTACTGGTGACCCCTTTCACATAGCAAGCCTCTGAGTGTGACTTCCCCTTATAAATTAAAAACACTTGTTTATATATTTAGCACCATTATAAATGCTGGAGGCAAAGCAGGATTTGGGGTGGAGTCTGACAGCTTGCGAACCCCATGTAATAACCTTGTGACCCCCTGAGGGGTCACAACGCCCAGTTTGAGAATCCTGTGCTAAAATAATTTGGGACAGATTGTGATTAGCCTTGCACAGGGAAGCAAAACAGGTAGAGGACATAAGAATTCTTTCCTCTTTCATTGCACAAATGGTAGTAACAACTCAAGTGTCTTGTGCTTAGAGAGTGCTAGCCCTCCTAAGGGGAACACAGAGAGACAGAGCTGGATTATTATCTTCCCCACTCCTTGTACAGCCAGTAGAAGTGGCATGGTTTGAAGAAGGAATGTTGCTGCCATCTTTGAAGGAGTGTGGTAGCAGCATCAATCTTTGAGCACTAGTGGAACATTGTGCTGTTTCAGGCTCAATGCTTCTCAGAACTCCCTCTGAGCTGAAGCACCTCCGAACACCCACTGACGAGGGCTGTGGCTTAAAGAACTCCTCCTGCTTTGAAAGCATACCTCTGCCTGCAAAGAATTGACCTACCCTTACTGTAAATGAAAGTGCTGCTCTATTTTTCCTACCCAGTTTGTTTACTGTTTGTTTATACCAAGTGTCACTGTTTCCTGTGTCAAGCCAGCTAGGGCTTTATTTATTTATTTTGGTTCTGTGGATTTTTCACAGGGCAAGGGAGAAGGAGAAGAGATTTTTTTTTTTTAAAAAGAAGAAAAAACTAAAATAGAAAATATTATTGTAAAAACCACAAAAATTGGCAGTGGGACTCTGGGGCTGGATTAGTATCAGAAGCTACTTTTAACTCATTTTTGAAACTGGCTAGATTTCAGAGGGACGGTGCCTTTCTGAAGCTGCAATTCTGCCCTTTGGGTGGAATGATTACACAGTACATAGATGGAGACCAGCATTGGTACTCAAGCCTGAACTCCCGTGACACAAAAGAGAGGGAGCTGCTGTGAGGGATTTGGTTCTCTGCTTTGGTCAATAACCAAATAAGACTTAGCAGGATGAGCTGCAGGACAAGGCTCATCTTTTTACTCTTGCTGTGGATAGTGCTGCTGGTTTTGTCTTTGGTGTGCTTGTATTTGTTTGTATCTTCTTCTTTGCTTCCCCGCCCCCCCCCCAGCAGTTTTTAAAAGCCAAACAAAATTTAGCTGTAATTGTTTTCCATGTTTCAATTAAAGTGAAAAAAATCAGCCTCTAATATAAAAGCATCGTTTCCTTATTGGCTGTGTCTTATTGTCACTATTAGCTCTCTGGAACACATTTCTAAGTAAACATGAGGTGGTTGGGCCCCAAAGAGTGAAGGATTAGACTTTAATTTCCACATCATGCTGGAGCAGCGATATATCACTCTTAGGTGCTAGAGCAGATATATATCACTCCTGGGTCATTGGAAGAGCAATGACAAGGGACTAGAAGGAAGAACCAACAGCTGCATGTACTATCGGCATACCCATTTCCTGCCATTTTGGAAACAGAAAATCCATTGTTGGAGTGTGACGGAGTGTGAGTGGCTTAAGGCTGACTCAGCACTCTGTGCACTTGGCAAGTATCCCCACATGGGCCAAATTGAGGTGATAATTGATTAAGGACTGGATGATTCACCAGTTAACAAGGTGATTCAGCACCTCAGTTGAGGACAGTTAAAAGAGAAACGGGAGAAGGAAGAGCTAGAGAAGTCCATGATTGTAAGGAGGGGGTGATTCCCCTATCTTATGCCTAGTGAGAAGGTAAAAGACTTATGGGGTGGGGGGCAAGGGCTTGTTTAACACCCTGTAGATAAAGCAGTTGGTGTTGAACTTGGTTGTGGTGTTTGTAGCAAGGAATCCAGTGTGAGGGAAGCCTACTCTCTGACAGGGAACAAAAACTGCTTAACAAAGATTAAGCGTGGTTCATAAGTTCATGGTATATTTTACCTTGTGGGATACAAGCTTGGGTCTATATTGCTAACAATACAGAAATGATTAATGCTTATCTAATACCAAGGATTCTCAACTTCAGGAGCAAAGAAAGTTTTTGATAGGTCAGCTAGACTGCATTGCCTGCCTAGTAATCTTCCAGGCATGTTCTTGCTGTCACATGATGAAGCAAATGTTTAATAATTGTAGACTAAAATTAATGGTGACAAGGTTTCTTTAAAGCCTGCATTAAAGGTCGTGAGCTGCTCTTCTAGAGGAATGGAAGAACTTCAGAGAGTGGAAAGCAGGAAAAAAATATGCAAAGGGTAAAATACCCATTGACCCAATTCTTCAAGGAGCTACATGTCTATGAAGAGGTGCTGAAAACGTCCATGAAAGTTAATGTGAATCAGAGACACTTAGTACCCAGAAGTGGAGCGTACTCACTACCTCACAAACTCAGGCCTCTTATGAGCCTTTTTTCCCAAACGGGTCAGTCACAACTACATTGCTGCAATTTCCTGAGAATAAGGCATGTTCCATGCTAACGTCCACTGTGGGACAAGCTACTCAAAACAGATGGAGGGGGCAGTGGGGAGTCTGGCAATAACCCAGCTACTCCTGTCACCTCCACACATGCTACCCCCTAGAAAGGTGGTCCAGGTTGCTGGGGAGCTTTAGGGCAGGCCTACACAACAAATTTACATCGGTGCAGCTGCAGCATGTCTGGTGAAGACGCTCTAAGCCGATGGGAGAGAGCTCTCCTCCTGGCTTAACTCCACCTCCTGCGAGAAGCTCTCCCGCTCACATAGCACTGTCTACATGGGGGATTAAGGTCAGTATAACTACGTCGCTCGGGGGGGGTGGATTTTTCACACCCCTGAGCGACGTAGTTATATCAAAGTAAATGTGTAGTGTAGACCTGACCTTAAAAGGCGTTGGATCAGATATGCTACCCCAATACAGCCCTGTGCCTTAATGGCACAGTCTGGCTCTGTACACTGTATTTGTAGGCTAAATTCTGATCTCATTGAAATCCATGCCAAAACTCCTATTGACGTCCTAGTGGGAAACGAATTAGAGTAATGTACCATCCAGTAAAAATAGCCAGCCGCTTGAGTACTGTGATACCAGTGATGATTTTCTTTTAAAACCAAACTTTGTTGTAACATCAGATTAAAAAACAAGCATCCCAGATATCCAATTAGGTTGCATCATAATGGGAATAGAGCACTGTAGTGGTAGATGGGCACTTTGCTATGCGAGAACACATGCACTGGGTGTACTAGGCTAGGAAGGACAGTAAATCCACCCAAATAAGGCATACATTTTTAACAGTGAGTGTTATTAACCATTGGAACAATTTACCAAAGTGTTTGGTGGATTCTGCATCACTGACAATGTTTAAATCAAGACTGGATGTTTTTCTAGAAGTTATGCTTTAGGAATTATTTTGGGGAAGTTCTATAGCCCGTGTTATATAAGAAATCAGACTAGATGATCACAGTGGTCCCTTCCAGCTTTGGAATCTATGAAACAGACACAGATCAAACAATAAAAGTTTATTTTGAGTAGGTGGAGACCTAAATTCCTCTCCCTATTATCCCTCAGCCAGTGTAGCCAAAATGCCTTTCCAGTTGAAGGCAGCTGGACGAGACTCCCTGTGAAACAAGTCCATGCCACTCCTTTGCTAGACAAAGTGGATTCCTCAAGAGTAACCAATGTAACTGAGAGAAAGTTTGGCTTGAAATCAATGAAGCCAACAAAATGACACTAGCATAAACCACATGTATCGTACTCTGTGTCCACTGGATTTGCCCTGAAGGTTATATCACTAGTTCTGTGAAATTGTCTTGTTTTGAAGAACATTATATCAACTCACAATGACTAAGAAAGTTTCAGAAATTTTTTTGATAGGCAAATAGTTCCTAAATAGCAATTCTCACACACAAAACTGAAGTACTTTTCTCAGTAGAGAAACTGTATGGTCGTTATAATTCACATGCTGTTATGGTTTGTCATGGATCTGTAGGGTGAGCATCTCTCTGACCTTTAGACAATCTCTCTGAGAGTGTAACCCTTTAGTGCAAGGTCTTCTATTTTTGGCAAGACAGAACAAAGTGGGTCCAGTACATGGACTGCAGGTCTACACTACTGCTTAAGTCAATATAAATTTAATTGCTCCAGGGTGTGAAAAAGCACCCCTCCCGAGGGACGCAAGTTTCGTGCTGTCCACACTGGCCGATGTAGCGCGGTAGTGTAGACTTGCCTTAGACTGGGCCCTGTGGCTTAGTTCTCCTGTTTCTCACCATGGTTCTTTCAGCAAGTCCAAAAGAACTTGAATTCCTGTCAAGAGACGCTATTCTTTTGAGAGCGATGTTAGCAGTGACAGCCTGTTTAAAACAAGCCAGCAGTTATTAATCAAAGGAAAGGCAGTATGTAGGTTCTTAGGTTAGAATGGAAAAGAAAAGCTTGCAAGAGTGTCTATGGTAGCAGCCCAATCTGCCTCTATTGCCCAAGCATCCTGAATTCAAATCCATTACACTAAGCAGCAGAGTTCTTATTCCTGACCCCTGACTATCTCAGTTCTTTGTTTCAAGCTTTAGTCAAGCTGTTTTCACATGTTCTGCCTCCCTTGATTGGCAGTCATTAAAAATGTAATTGTTGCGTTGATCCTAGTATAGTAGAGAGACAAGGTGGGTGAGGTAATATCTTTTATTGGACCAACTTCTGTTGGTGAAAGAGACAATCTTTGGAGCTTACACAGAGCTCTTCTTCCGTGCTATGTAAGCTCAAAAGCTGGTCTCTTTCACCAGCAGAAGGTGGTCCAATAAAAGATATTATCTCATACACATAGATGGCGTGTAATGGAGGCAAGGGGAGGCTAAGCCTCTCCAAACCTCGCACTGCTGTGGGCGGGGGGGCGAGGAGTGGCAGATTTGGGCCCCTGGAAAAATCTCCCCCCACCATGGCCCTGGGGCTGGAGGAGCTCTCACTCCCCGCTGCGGTGGTAGGGGAATAGAGCTTTTCTGGTCTTAGGGCTGCAGCGGGGAAGGGGAGTGGTGGTGGAAGGAGTGAGCAGGGGCCAGGGCCTCAGGGTGGAAAAGGCGGAGTGGGGGCAGAACGTGGGCAGAGCTGCAGGCATAAGGGGCAGAATGGGAGAGGGGCTGCAGGCTCCAAGCTCCAGCCAGGGCAAAGAGCTCCACCATGCGGGCCGACCTCTCAGCTTCCCCCTCGTGGCCCCCCGACCGAACTCTCAGCCCCCCAGCTGGGATCATAGGAGGGAGGGTGTGAGAGCAGTGAGTGGGAGTGGGGCCTTGGTCAGAAGAGGCAGAACAGGGGACTAGCCTCTTCAATGGGAAGCTTCCCCCACTACCCATGCTCATCCACCTTGTCTCGTTAAAAGTAATGTCCAGTTGTTGGTCTTCCTTTATATCTCCAAGGTAACTCCATTCATATATTGTTGACAGTCCTTGATAGTTCATTCATACTAACCCAAACATGCCTACCTGACCAACACTCTGATTTCCCTGTCCCAGAGGAGAAATTAACCCCCTCAGTGCTAATAGGTCACAATGCACAAGTAAGTGGGGAAACTGAGAAATTGAAAAGGTATACAAATAAATAATTTGATTTGAAAATATAAGGAAAAGAGAGAAATTAAGGCAACCAATACTGCACCTCAGAGAGCAGGTCTTTCTCAAAGCGTTTTCTACGAACATAAAAAAAAAAGTTCTTGTTCACCAAAGTAGGTTAGGGGATGTTTATCCATCCATTCCATTGATAGTAGAAAGCAGTAATATACATTAGATACCAATATATTTTATAATACATCGCCCCACACACACATACCGTTTGTCAGAAACTGGATAGTGATAATAGGGCCAAATCCAGGTTCTCCATAACTGCTGTGCTCCCTGACAGCAGTGCTGTTCCAATGCATTGGGCAGGCAGGGTGCTGAGCCTTGCACAGGGGCTGTGAACCAATTGCATGGGTCTCACTGCACTCATGCTCACAGATGAGTTTAAACTGGCGGAAAGGGGCAGAGGTGTGACTTGTGGATCCACCAGCTATTCTCCCTACCTCATGGAGCACTGCTGGTGTTATTGCAAATAGAGCAGCCATGCAGTACCCTGGGGGAGAGGGCACTCCCTCCCTGGTCCCGGTGAAGATCCTCAGTCTGCAGCTTGGTTATCTAAGCACCAAGGCAAGGGTTTGTCCCATGATACCTAGTGTACAGATACCTGTACTTAAACAAGCACCTGACATCCTCCATCACAAAAGGACATGATCTTTCAATCCCCCCCCCCCCCCGCCCCCAAGATAAATTACTTTACATTTGGTAAAGGTAAAAGGAATAAGAACCTTGTATTCAGTTTGATTCTTCAGATGTGCAGATAGTCTGTGACCCATAAGATGAGAAGAAAGGCAGCTAGAGAGCACAGGGGGATAGTGCCCTAGCCTTTTTGTTTTCTGGAGATTTAGGAAACTGCAGAACTACAAAGGGTTAACATTTGTTCCGTTCTTCATAGTGTTAGTCATTAGGGTTACATTCTCTTCTGGCTACATGTGTAGCATAACTCAAACTGGCATCGGAGTGTTTTGTAAAACCAAAACCAGGGATGTCTCAAATCTGTGTTTCATAGAACCCGAATGCCAAACTTTGAGGGAGAGGAATTTGGAGAAATGGCTCCACATTGGACTCATCTTTAAAAAAACTTTTATTGGACATACATGCAGTGTGCTGTTAGCCTTTCACAGAAACACAGCACTTCCATATGGTGTTTCTATTATTCAGATCTATTATTAAACTTCAGACTACAATTTGTGTCCACAGCCAATGACCATATTATGGATCTAAATCAACAGTCTTTTTTTGAACTCTCACACTATTATTTTTTTGAGACGAGAAACCATTATGTAGCCAAAATCAGCATGTTTGATTATCATAAGGGACTGTCTGCTAGGTTCAGAGAAATCTTTGCATTATCTGATTCTAATAATAACACAGCTAATGTAACAATATATTCCAATCTGGCCTGTTATTCCAGGAACTCTAGTGAGGTTATATAACAATAGAAGAAAAAGGATTGGAACAACGGATAGTCTACTCTCTCCTGACATTCTACTCAGCAAATTACTCACAAAGATTTCTTACAATAAAAGTAAAGAACATTTAAAAAAACTTGTATGTGTTGTTAACTTTTGAAAACTGAAGAATCTATGCCAAGAACAACAATATAGGTTCAAGTAAATAATCACAGCATTCAGCTTTTCCTTATTATTTTTAAGGCACTGTGGTACTTAATAGATAAATAAAAGAGTGAATGTCACTGTCTTGAAGCACTTCCAGCCCATTTATAGAGCTCAGTCCTGCAAATATGTATTTACACAAGTAGTCAGTAATGCTTGCAGTCAATGGGATGAGTTGTACAACTCCTTGTTTGAGTAGAAGTTGGCAGCCTGGGCCATAGTTTAAGATATAGCTTGGTGAGGGAAGAAACAAGCACAGGGTTAAATGTAAACATTAAACTCCTACAATGTAAATAATCTACATCTGAACTACTTCTTCAGGGTACACAGTCCCTTCAATTTCACAGCTGGGGGGTCCTGTGTCATGGAGGGCAGGCAGCAGGAGGATGTTTATCACTAGAATTAGGTCTGGGTAGGTCCCCAAAATCAGTTTGTGGAGCAGGGAGGTGGAACTGTGATGGGATAACAGATAGGCCAGGTAACAGGGCTTTGGGCAGTCACGCACTTGGCATAACCCTGGAATATCATCCAACAATTCAGACACTGTTTTTGTTTAGATCACCATGTTATCAGAAATATAAAAGAATGGTAGCCTGGGTCCAAAATAATAATACTTAATACTCATAATTCCAAGACAAAACATTCAGCCCAGATTCACCCGTACATTCTGGCTGCTTTGCACTACTCCAATTAAAAAAGCAGCCATATCTGAGTCAGGCTTACAGCTGCTTTGCATCACCAGAGCACGGCAAAGCAGCCAGACCATAGCAGTAAATTTGGTCTTTAGTCTCAGAATGCTCTATAAAGCAGTTATTAAAACTTCAATCCCTGCAACTGTCATTTAATCCTGAGTTCACCTGCATCTCTGCCACCAGCATACAACACCTTGGTGCCCAACAGGGGTTTTGGAAAGAGTACTAGAGGGAAGGAATTTAAGATATAGGCAGAGATTTTAAAATTACATTTATCCTGGTGAGTTTACATCTTAAAAGATAGTTTATTTAGTCTCTGTGAGTGTAATTGAATGCTTGCCACACCTACTTCAATCTCAAATTTAATGCAAAATAAAATTACATGTGCTAAAGAAATATCAAAAAGTCAGCTAAGATTGTAAAGCTTGATTCCTTTAGCACCATGACAAGCAAATTCTCAGTTTGGCAATTAATATGAAAAACTGGGATTATTGATTAATCTACATGCAATATTAGTATATTTTGTAATTCAATTTAACTGATGTCGTCAGTGGAGTGATGTTGATTTACATCAGTTTAGGATCTGGCCCCAGATTTATTTTAAACTTTGTCTAAATGGGCACTAGTTATTTGCTGTTCACATGCTTGTAAGCCTGCACTTAGTTGCTCAATTACTATCCTATGTGAATTGTTGTTTAGACTTTCACTGGTGTGTGACAACAAAGTGGTTCTGTCATATTGTAATGGCAACATAGAAATGAAGGCTGGAAGGGACCTTGAGAGGTCATCAAATCCAGCTCCTTGCACTGAGGCAAGACCAAGTATACCTAGGCCATCCCTGACAGGTGTTGGTCTAACTTGTTCATAAAATCCTCCATTGATGGGGATTCCACGGCCATCCTTGGAAGCCTATTTCAGAGCTTAACTATCCTTATATTTAGAAAGATTTTCCTGATATCTAACCAAAATCCCCTTTGCTGAAGATTAAGCCCATGACTTCTTGTCCTGCCTTCAGTGGACATGGAAAACGATTGATCACCATCCTCTTTATAACACCCTTAACATATCTGAAGACTGTTATCAGGTCCTGCCTCAGTCTTCTTTTCTCAAAACTGAACATGCCCAGTTTCTTTAACCTTTCCTCATAGGTCAGGTTTTCTAAACACTTTATAATTTTTGTTGCTCTCCTCTGGACGCTCTCCAATTTGTTCACATATTTCTTGAAGTTTGGCACCCAGAACTGGACTCAGCACTCCAGTTGAGATCTCCCCAGTGCCGAGTAGTGAGGGACAATTACATATGAGGCTCCTGTTAATATGCCCCAGAATGATGTGACACAAGAAAGCAACATGACGCCCCTCAGGAAGTCTGGCATACACAGTTACCCTTATCTAGTCTTTTATGGCACAGTTGAGGTGTCCGAACAGCATTACTCAACTGGTCAAGAGTTAAATTTAACTATTCTGTGCATCTTCAGTTCTAAGGGTTTAGTCATCTTTCTGCCAAGGTCACTATGTAATATATTATAAACTAGAGCACTGTGTAATGTAACAATCTGGTTTCCACTTGAAAACATATATATATGATCTGAAATGCTTACAGGATGCTCTAAAACAGTGGTGGGCAACGTGCGGCACGTGGGCCATACGCGGCCCGTTACATTTGCATGGCCACCTGCAGCTCCCGGTGGCAGTGGTTCGCTGTTCCCAGCCAATGGGAGCTGTGGGAAGCGGCAGCCAGCACATCCCTGTGGCCCGCACCGCTTCCCACAGCTCCCATTGGCCGGGGTTGCCCACCACTGCTCTAAAACCATGAAATCATTCACTCTCAAGTCTAAACCATGAAAAATGTTTTAGGTGCTCTTGTGGCTGGAGTCTGCAGACCAGAGGGACTCATAAGGAAATACATAGAAAATAGAGACAAAGTAAATCCCAAGTGCTCCGTCTTGGAGAGGAAACATGGTTGTGGAGTTTAAAACCCATTACAACCAAACAAACTGAGTAGCCCTATCTGAAAGGAAACATAGTATAGTGTTTATTTTTCCATTACAAACCTGAGACCCAAAAGATTTCCTGAGCTCCTCAGGTATTGTTCATACTCATAATGGAGATCTGTTTTTAGAAAACATAGTTCTTGTGATAAATCTAAACAGTCTGATGAATAATATACTGTGTAGGCTTTCAGGAAGTTAGTAGCTATTGTATACCTGTATCACATATTGTCTGGGTGGAAATAACCTTACAATGCAAGCAACCTCATTACGAGACTCTTTTGCTTAAAAACATTGGGCTGGATTCTCTTCTCAGGATAGACTTCATTGAATTCAATAGCGTTAAACCAGTATATAACAGATGAAAATGAAAAAAACAATCAGGCATTCTGTGAATGACATTACAAAAAATTAAGGCTAATATAAACAAGATATTTATAGCACTGGCTAGAATCAACTTAAATGTAAATCCTTCTAGGCTCTGTGTAAGATTACCCAAATTGATTTGCCAGTGTACTTTAAGATTTGCATTGTCATTACTGATCTGCTATTTCTGGGTTTTTCATCAACACAAATTGGCAATTATACCAAACTGGTAGTACTTGTGGTGCTGAAAATCATCTCCTGTGACTAGAGAACAAAGTTCAAACTAAAGTCAGAAGTGAATTTAGGCAAGTCTAAGAAAAATCTAGGGGCCTGATTCTAGTCTTATTAACATGTATCTCAAAAGTAATGCCACTGAAATCAATAAAATTATACCAGTTTTACCACAGTATAAGCGATCAGAGAATCAAGCCCTAAGAATGTCAAAGAAAGTCTAGAGGTTATCTAAGATATCGTTATTTACACCTTCCTCCAGGTCCCTCAAACAGTTTGTTATACTTAATCTCCATCTAAGCTCCCTTCAACTCACTTCTACTTATTATATCTTCAACCGCTTTACATGTTAGTTCTGAATCTGCCTACCTAACCTAACCGAGTCTAAGGGAGTCTAAATTGGCTTAACTCACACAATAAGAGTCCAGAAGACAGGAGTGTAGCACAAAAAGAAACAGGGTGTGTGTAATAAAGTAAGTTGAAGAGGCCCCCCCTTACTTTATCTTAATCCTTTTTATGCCTTCTTCTGACTGTTCAGCCTATAAATTACATCAGTTTATAGTCTTACACATTAATAAGTAGGTCTAAGGAAGTCTGAGTTTTAGGGTGACAAAGTTAATATCAGGGAGTCTAACTTATACCTCCTTACTCCTTAGCTCTGAATTTGGCCCTGAAACAGGCCTCAAAATTCATTATTACTATTTTACAGTTCTATTACAGTAACATCCAGAGTCCAAATCATAACTGGGGCCTCATGGTGCTAGGCACTGTACAAATACTTACAAAGACACAGTCCCTGCCTCAGACACCTTACCATAGGTAAGTGACACATGAAAGGTGGGAGGGTAGGGATATATGTCCAAATATATACACTTGACTATATTTTGCATTTTATAATTGTAAGTAGATGAAGTGAGTGCCAACGAATCCCACCTCCCCCATCAAGCCATAACTAACTGGCTGATTTCCCATAGGCATTGAGACCTAGGTGAGTCTCGAAGAGAGATGTGATGGAACAGAGGATAATGACCTTACTGATCAGATCAAGAAGGGAATTGCATACTTGGGGAGCAGCAAAGAAGAAGACATAGAGATGTTTGTGAGAGAAGCAAACAAACAGGCAGATGGGGCTGTTCTTGGCAGAGTGAAAACTGCATAGGAGGCAACTTGGTAAGAGCAGACATGTAGGGATGGACAGTGTGGTGAAGAACCTTGAAAGTGAGGACAAACAGCTTCAACTTGGTGTAGTTAAAGGAGGTCCAAAGGAGAGATTAAACAGGATGTTTCTGTGGTCAGAGTGACATACAGAATAGATTATTTTAACAGCTCTGTTTAGTGTGAACCCAGGAAGGTGATGTAGGTGTTAGGGAGGGATGGAGAGGTTGATGTCACAATAATCAAGACTGGAAATGATGAAGAGGGTCTGCAGAAGAGGGTTATCTCAGTTACCAACATTGAACCCAATACGCCACAGGTGAGAAGCTAGAGAATTATCCTAGTTTGTCACATTCCTTCTCACTCTGTCTCTTAGAAAACTTACACTCAAGGTATATGCTTTTATAAATATTAAGTGCAGTCTTATCTTTCAGCTAACTCTCATGTTAAATCAAGATGTGCCTCCAAACCCAGTGTTCTCATTTTTTCTTACAGTGAGCCAACCGAATGCTGAATGATAAAATAAAGAGACTGGAAAATTTTAGTTACCAGTTTCCCACATCATTCCAAGCACTGCAGAATGTAACTCACCTCAGTATGGTTACCCTGTTTTAAGGCTCTATTAAGTTTATAATCAATATTTTGATTCATTGGCTTCCAAAGACAAACTTGTTGACATGGGTGAGCTTTTCAGCACTCTTGCATTGAGCATGACATTAATCTTGGTATTGAGAATGAAACGATGGCTCTTCCTCTTGGCAATAATTCTGCTGTAGATCAAGTGTTCATGTAAATAGTTTTACATGCTTAGAAAATGCATCTTTATAATTTTCTCTCTCTAGGTAGGGATGAGATCCCGAAACCAAGTTGGAGAAAGCTCTCCTAATGGGCATTTCTCCAGTTCTAAGCCCATTGTCAGCAATGCAGAGAATGAAAACCTTCAGGAAGATGCCAAGAAAAAGAACAAATCTCATCGAAAGGAAGAGGAGGTCATGGTCTCAGGGACTGTAAAACGACACTTAAAGTCACCGGCACCTGGTGAACGAAAGAACAAGAAATCCATAGAACTTTCTAAAGAGGACTTAATCCGGCTCCTCAGTATAATGGAAGGAGAACTGCAGGTAAATAAAACATCCTCTCTCTTATATAACTCTTCTGCCTTTTCTCCTTGTTACACTCTTCTCTGAGGGTATGTTTGCACTTGGAATTGGGGAAATAATTCCCAGCTCCAGGAGACGTACTCACACTAGACGTACTCACACTAGCCCTCACCAAGCTATTGCACTAAATATGGAGTGCAGCCACAGCAGAGCAAGCAGTGGGACAGGCTAGCTGCCCTGAGTACCTGCCTGTGAGAGACCCTAGGCAGACACTTAGGGAGGCTAGCCCCTCCTGCTGCTCATGCTGCCATGGCTACACTATATTTTTAGCATACTTGCTCAATAAGAGCTAGTGCAAGGATGTCTCCTGCAGCTATGCATCACACCCCCAGCTCTAAATGTAGACGTACCTTGAGAGACTTGGGTTTCAACATTGGCCCACACATTTAAGACAAAGGACTCCAAAGGCGGAGTAATGACAAATGAGAGTGAGTGGGTTGAGGTGTTTAGTGCAGAAGTCACTATTAAGTACAGCCTTATTGAAATCCTCATTAGTGATTTGCAGAGGAGTTGCAAAGGAGGGAGGAGTTGCAAAGGAGTTCCAGGGCTGGTCTTCACTACCCGCCCGGATCGGCGGTAGAAAATCGATCTCTCGGGGATCGATTTATCGCGTCTCGTCGGGACGCAAAAATCGATCCCCAAATCGACGCGTGTACTCCACCAGCCCAGGTAGGAGTAAGCGCTGTCGACGGGGGAGCCGCGGCGGTCGATTTGCCATCATCCTCACAGCGGGGTAAGTCGGATCAGATATGTCGAATTCAGCTACGCTATTCCCATAGCTGAATTTGCGTATCTGAAATCGATTCCCCTCCCCCCCCGTAGTGTAGACGTAGCCTCAGAAGAGAAAGAGAAATACTAAGAGGTCTAAAGAGATTAGACATGTGGGCAGAAAACAACCAAATGAGATTCAGATGCAAACAAGTACAATGGGGGAAACAACCCAGAATACAGTTATTCAGTGCGAGGGAGAAACTTGGAAATCAGTAATGCTTGAGGTGGCAGTGGGGCAATACATGAAACAATTTAGCCTTTTATACTGCACTTGTGTTTATATTTGTCAATCACAGCAACATTCCGAAAGCTATACCAATTTTCCTGGCTGAGTTGACACATTTACCTACAGCTGGGATGGTGCTATAACAGGGGGAATGGGATTTCTTTTCATAGTGGCGTCCCCAATCTGCATTTCTCCTAAAAGTACCCAGGTGCAGTTTAAATGCAGTCAGAGCTTTTATCATCCCCAACCCCTTCTTTCCAGTGAACCACTATTACACAGCACTTTTTTTATGCCCTGCTTTTCCTGAAAGCCACATTCACTGGACTTTTCCTTTAGTTTTGGACTCATCCCTGTTGCCTCTCCATTAATCCACGGTCAGGAAACAATTATGTTGTGAGTGATCAACCAGTGAGAAACCTGAGTTACACCACCACTGCAAAAACATCAGGCCTGAGCTCATTACTGAACACTATTATTCCATCCATATTTCATCACCAAAATACCAAGGCACAGTCTAAGGTGCATTGATTGGTTGCTTTCTTAGTAGATGTGTATAAAAGAAAAATAATCTTGTCAACTTTTTTTTCATTTAGTAGCAGAAACTAAATTGTTCTTTGTTTTTCGACTTTAATTTGTCACAAACAAAAGGCACCTTTCCAGAGGAATACAACCATCATTTTTCTATGACAAATGGAAATAAAGAGAATAAAATTCTGTCTGATTCAGTTTTACAAAAAGTCACATGCTATTGCTTCTGGGGCAGAATTTCACTAGCCATGTGTACTGTTAAAAATGGAAAAATTTCACCTTGGATGAGATTTGCAACTATGTTTGAAAATATCAGTGTTAATTTTTGCAAAGCAAAACTGTCACACACAGCTGTAGTGTTGAATGCAGTCTGATCTGATTAATCATTTAACATATGTGTGGTTTCCTGAAAGATTTAAGCAGAAATCAGTTCAGTGATTTGTATGCATCACTGATGCGGGAGGGATGAAATACACTTTTGTGGTGAAGACACAAGCCTACATGGCAGGAGATTTGCTTCTATTCTTGGCTCTGTTGTAGAATTCTGTCTAACTTTGGTTAAGTCACTTACAGCCTGATCCCCAGTGCTTAATTTGTGCTGGGGCTTGCCAGAGCTCAGCCCTGGCACCTCTAGACTTGGCAGTTCATAGCCCCATGCTGGGCCCTTGGACAGCTCTGTAGACAGTGCTGCTGCCAGCCACAGCACAGAAGTCAGGGTGGCAATACACCATACCATGCCACCCTGACTTCTGTGCTGCTGCTGGCAGCGGCACTGCTTTCAGAGCTAGGTGCCCGGTCAGTAGCTGCCACTCTCTGGCTGCCCAGCTCTGAAGGCAGCACAGCTGGCAGCAGCAGTGCAGAAGTAATGATAACAACACCATACCATGCCCAGTGCTGGCCAGCAGCAGCCACTCTCCCGCCACCCAGCTGGAGCCCCGCCACCTCTTTCATTACAAATTAAGCATTGCTGATCCTGCTCCCATTCATGTAAATTCCTGTAGACTTCACTGGAGCACAGCTGGGTCTTCAGTCTTTGTCTCTCACTTTACATTGAGGGAACAGAAAGATTAAAGGTCCATCCATCCACCTCCTCATATGTCATATCCTCATATGGTAACTGAGCACAATCATCATCTGAACTGCAGTAGCATCCAAAGTTCTCAGTCAAGATTGTAGTCCCATTGTACTAGACACTATTCAAACAAATGAATAGTCCCTGCCACAAAGAGCGTAGAATCTATTGATACTTACCTACCCCACAAGAGGACTGTGAAGCTAAATTTGTTCATGTCTGTGAAGCACTTTGAGATCCTCAGGAGGAAGGTGCTATTGAAGTGGAAAGTATTAATTGTTAATCCGTAGGGTTTTTAATACAGCTTCAAAAATCAATTTGAATTATTTACCCAATTATGCTAAATGTATTGAATTGTTAATAGAGTGGGCAGGCCAAAGAAGCCTGGCTTGAGATGAAGGTCTGGGCTTTGTGATCATAAATGAGGACAAGCCAAAAAAGAATCATGCCAGGGTGAATATTCTGGCACTACTCCCTGGCTGTCACAATGACCTACTACACTGTATCGTTTTATGTACTTTCTTTTTCAGATGTGTATAGTCAACTGTAGTGGCTTGACTAGTGTTTTGATTCACAGAGCCAAATCAAACTCTGGGTTTAGCTTGGTCTTCATACCTTCTGGATTGTTCAAATTACATTATTTAGCTGGTCTCTAGAACAAGAGACTCCTGTTAGCCACAGCTCTGGTGCCATGGTTTAAGTGCTTTATAAAGCACCTTTCCTACTCAAGATATTGAGACGGGGTCCAGGACATGCAAAATAGGGTGACAGCCTTGTCTTTGGAAACCATTTAAACACCAGCAGAACAAACATCATATAGACGCATGTGACAAGGTTTTGTTGAGAGAATGACTGCAGGCTTTGCATCTAGGATTAACCAATATCTTTGCAAAAAGTGCCATCAAGTCTTTAACATCTACAAGGCAACAGATCTAATTTATCACACTTCTAACAATGCAGCAACCTCCCAGTACTCTGTTGCATTGCTGTCGGTACTGATAATGAGACCTTAGTATGGGATGTGAATCCCTAGCTTCTGCTCCAGGGGCTGAAAATGCTAACAAGCTATATGGACATCTCCTAACAGTGATAGTTATAACTTTTTTTAAAAACTACAGTGACCTACAGTAGCTCGCCTGAGTTTTGGTTCCTAGAGCCATGTCAGACATTGGTTTGTCTGTCCTCAAATTTCCTAGCTTGGCCATATCTAGTTACTGAGTTTACAGAAGAATAGAGTTTCATAAACCACTAACGTCACCAGTGCCTAAATATTGTTCTGTAAGAAAGTAGAAGGAAAAAATGCATTTACAAACTTGCAGTAATTAGACTTCGTCCCAATATTCATGGGCAGGAGAGCCTTAAGGACAGCCTCTCCAGGAGGGAATAAGAACAAGCTCATACCAGGAACTGATTTAAAAAGCCACACACCGCTTGATACAATAGTTATTATTCTGCAGCAACTTACTGCTTACAGAAAGCAAGCAGAGATTATGTAGTCTTTAACCACCCACCTCATGCATAGGGGTAAACAATTTGCAGGGGATGTTTCCCCAGTAACAACATGAAAAATGTCTGCTGGTTTTTAAATCATGAAACATTGATTTAAAAAGAAAAAAGAACCTGAACTACAGTCAGACATGAAAGAATAATATCCCTGTGCCTAACACTTTCAGTGATTTCGATGAGACAAAAGAAAAGGCATAGATTACCATAACAGAACAGCAGAGGCACCGGGGATCTTTCCAGATAAGGTGTCATCCTATCTGTGTTACACAGACTTTAGTCTGATACATCTACATGTTTGTACTGGCAAGAAAATATTCCCTCTATATTTTCCAAAGAGCAGCCATTAATCTACAGAAATACCCACCCCAATGTTAAACATTTCCTGATCAGGGGCCTGAAAGGAAACAGGAAGCAGCATGTACACATTTTTACCAGCCTCCCTCCTATTTCAGATTAAAAAAAACAATAATAAAATTTCATTTGCAAATGCAGTACTCCACTAGGAATAGTTTATTTTTCAAGGAAAATCATTTATGAGCCAGGTTTTTGTCTGTTGCCTGACGGGTGTAGGAAACTGTCTACCACGCTTAAAATCTACACTTCACACCAATTAAAGAAGAAGCATCTTTCAACTCAACCCTCTAGTTATATCCTCTGTGTGAGCATGATTCCCTAGTGTGGCACTGGTATATATCAGACACAGCTCAGAGGTTACCAGTTACATTTGTCTCTTGCACTCTTTAGACAGGCCATGTCTACACTACCACTTTTATCGGTATAACTTGTGTTACTCAGGGGTGTGAAAAAAACAACATGAATTTACCACAAAACAGCTGCCCTGAGAAATTGTCAGTCTTCCAAATGGTCAGATGTAACATCTTTTTAGGAGCTTATTGTGAAAGGTGTAAATATTGCATGACAAATGGGCAGAGATTATTTATTAAGTTTGCAAATGATACCAAACTGGGAGGGATTGCAACTGCTTTGGAGGACAGAGTCATAATTCAAAATGATCTGGACAAATTGGAGAAATGGTCTGAGGTAAACAGGATGAAGTTTAACAAAGACAAATGCAAAGTGCTCCACTTAGGAAGGAACAATCAGTTTCACACATACAGAATGGGAAGAGACTGTCTAGGAAGGAGTACGGCAGAAAGGGATCTAGGGGTTATAGTTGACCACAAGCTAAATATGAGTCAACAGTGTGATGCTGTTGCAAAAAAAGCAAACAGGATTCTGGGATCCATTAACAGGTCTGTTGTGAGCAAGACATGAGAAGTCATTCTTCCGCTCTACTCTGTGCTGGTTGGGCCTCAACTGGAGTATTGTGTCCAGTTCTGGGCACCGCATTTCAAGAAAGATGTGAAGAAATTGGAGAGGGTCCAGAGAAGAGCAACAAGAATGATTAAAGGTCTTGAGAACATGACCTATGAAGGAAGGCTGAAAGAATTGGGTTTGTTTAGTTTGGAAAAGAGAAGACTGAGAGGGGACATGATAGCAGTTTTCAGGTATCTAAAAGAGTGTCATAAGGAGGAGGGAGAAAACTTGTTCACCTTAGCCTCTAAGGATAGAACAAGAAGCAATGGGCTTAAACTGCAGCAAGGGAGGTTTAGGTTGGACATTAGGAAAAAGTTCCTAACTGTCAGGGTGGTTAAACACTGGAATAAATTGCCTAGGGAGGTTGTGGAATCTCCATCTCTGGAGATATTTAAGAGTAGGTTAGATAAATGTCTATCAGGGATGGTCTAGACAGTATTTGGTCCTGCCATGCGGGCAGGGGACTGGACTCGATGACCTCTCGAGGTCCCTTCCAGTCCTAGAATCTATGAATCTATGGGGAAAAAAATCCTTTAAAAACAAGGTTTCATTTTACAATTAATTTTAATGCTTATGAATAGTGGTGCTTGAATACTTTTTAGAGTGGGGGAGCTGTGCCCCCCCATCCCTGTCCGTGCCCCCTGCTGCTCTCTAGAGCTGGGGCCGGGAGCAGGACCATGGGTTCTGGAGCAGGGGTACATGTACAGGGGTAAGAGGGCTGAGGCTGAGGACACAGCTGGGTCGGATGTGGAGCCCCGTGTGCAGAGCCAGGAGCGGACCCCCAGGCGTGGGTCCAGCAGCCCCATGTAAAACTAGGGGGTGCTGCAGCACCTTCCGCACCCCTGGTTCCCACACCTATGCTCATGAAAGCCCTGAAGACTGGAGTTCTTCATTTCTCTTAAGAGCAATAGACCCAGCATAGTCAATGTCAGTGCAAGTTTCCACCATACCACCAATTCCCAGCCTGGAGGGATTTCTTCTTGGTGTGTCCCTTCAATCATTGGCCTCTCTGGATAGAGTGCTAATAAGAGTCTAATTTGTAACATGAATGCCTGTACATTAGGAACTGGACTAAGGCTACCAGTTCACACTACATGTAAGGCCTTGGTTTTAACCTATAAAACTCTAACTGCTTTGGGCCTAGCTATCTGAGGGATTGCATTGTTTGTTTGAATGGAGATATCCCATCTCCTAGAACTGGAAGGGACCTTGAAAGGTCATCAACTCCAGCCCCCTGCCTTCACTAGCAGGACCAAGTACTGATTTTGCCCCAGATCCCTAAGTGGCCCCCTCAAGGATTGAACTCACAACCCTGGGTTTAGCAGGCCAATGCTCAAACCACTGAGCTATCCCTCCCCCCATCTCTTCCTATGTTACACTGTATCAGTTGCATACATTCAAGGTGCTCGAGCTAGTACTTGAAGTAATAAAAAAGAGGAAGCTGATAGCAGGACAGTCTACATTGGAGTCCTTGGCTAAGGACTTGGCTAAAATGAGGTTTGCCCTAATCACAGCCATCGTTGCCCAGCCGTTGGTGTGGCTGCACTAGCCCAGACCTCCACAGCTAACAGACAAAGCCACTAACTGCACTTGTTTATAGGTAGTTTATTGTAGTGTTTTGTCATTCATCTTTCTAATAAATAATTAAGAATTTTAAATTATTACAGCCTTTTCTTGCTCTTTCCTTTCACACCACTTTTCTTTCCTTCCATTGTATATTAATATATTCTATTCTACTCTACATTTCTCTCTCTGTCAGTATTTGACATTCACTCTTCCCTTAGCTTTCTCTCTCTTTTTCCTTCTTTTCTTTTCCAGCTATGTTCTTCTCCCCTTCCACAATGGTCTATCTTTCATTCCTCTCCAGTCTCATATCTTCTTCACCCTTCATCCCCCAAATCCACTCCTACTCTTGTCTCACTTACCTCTGATCACTATCTCCACTCCTCCCATCCACCACCACCACCATCACCATCCCTCTCCCTTCAGTGATCAAGCCTCTGTCCCCAAACTCCTCTTTTCCAGCAGCACCAAGTCTAGCCTGTTTCCACCACCCTCTCCAGTCCAGAAGTTCCACTCCAGGGAACTAGCTGAAGTAATCTTGGAACCATTAGTGATTATCTTTGAGAGCTCCTGGAGGACGGGTGAGGTCCCAGAGGCTGGAAAAGAACAAACATAGCACCTACCTTTAAAAATTGGAACGAAGAGGACCTAGGAATTATAGACCAGTCAGCCTAACTTTGATACTTAGAAAGATACTGGAACAAATTATTAAACAATCAGTTTGTAAGCACCTAGAGGATAATGGGACTATAAGGAATAGCCAACATGGATTTGTCAAGAACAAATCATGGCAAACCGACCTAATTTCCTTCTTTGGCAGGCTTACTAGTCTTGTGGATAAGAGGGAAGCTGTAGACTATTTAGTAAGTCTTTTGACACAGTCCCATGTGACATTCTCATAAGCAAACTAGGGAAATGTGGTATATAAGGTGGGTGCAAACCTGGTTGAGGTCCAGAACCTGAGAGTGGGGCCATGAGAATCCTAGGAGGAAGTGGGATCAAGAACCATTGAGAGCGTTGTCAAGTTCATCTAGCTGGGCTGCAAGCAGAATTAAAATGGTCGCAGCAAACCAGATGTTCTTCAACAAATAGTTCTCACTACTTCCTGCAAGAATACTTGTCTTACTGATGGACACAAAAACATCTTTGCTCTGAGATTACGTTCAGGATTTATCAAATCTGTGTACTACCTGTATTGCTATATGGATCAGAACCCTGGACTCCCACAGGGTCTAGGAATGGCTAGAGAAGGCGTTCTCAAACTTTATTGCACTTTGACCCCCCTTCTCACAACAACAATTACTACATGACCCCAGGAGGGGACCGAAGCCTGAGCCAGCCCAAGCCCCACCACCCCAGGTGTGGGGGGCCGGGGCAAAGCCCAAGTCCCACCACCCTGAGTGATGAGGCCAAAGCTGAAGGCCAAGAGCTTCAGCCCCAGGCAGGGGGCCTGTAACCTGAGCCTCGCTGTCTAGGGCTGAAGCCCTCAGGCTTCAGCTTCGGCCCCGAGCGGTGCAGCTCGAGTTTCAGCTTCGGCCCTGGGAAGTGGGACTTGGGCTTCGGCTCTGGCCCTGGGCTCCAGCAAGTCTAACGCCAGCCCTGGCGACCCCATTAAAATAGGGTCCCGACCCACAGTTGGAGAACCGCTGGACTAGAGGCATTCTATATGTGCAAAATGTCAGAGTCTCACAAAGATCTAGTTTTCCTTCCATTGCTTGTTATATTCAAAAGTGGTGTTGAGTGTTCTTTGGCTGTGTTGTCAGAATGGACAAAAGCAACCAGTGCACTTTGCTGTCAAACTCTCCATTGAAGCTTGAAAGAATGCATACCCTGACCCTATCTGGCACTGCCTATGCGGCTGCTTCAGAAATGCATGGATTTGCAGGATTGAGCCAAAGCTGGGAACTTCGCTACATGATGCCTAGTGCAGTGCTCTCAAATGTGGTCACTCTGGAGGGTGCAATGGTCTTATATTAACAGGAGTGTCATATGTAAGACACAGGAGGCAATTGTCCTGCTCTATGAGGTGCTGGTGAGACCTCAGCTGGAGTGCTGCATCCACTTCAGGAAAGTTGTGGACAAATTGTATAGCGTCCAGAGTAGAGCAACAAAAATGATAAAACGTTTAGAAAAGCTGACCTATGAGGAAAAGTTAAAAAAAATGGGCATGTTTAGTCTTGAGAAAAGACTGGGGCAGGGGAGCTAAAAACAATCTTCAAATATGTTACAGGCTATTATTAAGAGGATGGTGACCAATTGTTCTCCATGTCCACTGAAGGTAGGAAATTTAGGTTAGATATTAGGAACTATAAGGGTAGATAGGCTCTGGAATAGACTTCCACGGGAGGTTGTGGAATCCCCGTCATTGGAGGTTTTAAAGAACGGTTTGTATAAACACTTGTCAGGGATGGTCTAGGTTTAGTCGGTCCTGCTTCAGTGCAGAGGGCTGGACTTGATGACCTCTTGAGGTCCCTTCCAGCCCTACATTTCTATGATTCTTTGATTCTTAAGGTCCTTAATAGACTATGTGTGTTTGATGATGATGAAAACTGGTTGAAAGACTGTACGCAAAGAATAGTTATCAATGGCTAGTTGAGGACAAATCTAGTGGGGTCCTGCAAGGGTCTGTCCTGGTTCTGGTGCTATTCAATATTTTCATTAATGAGTAGGATAATAGAGTGGAGCGTAGTCTTATAAAATTTGTGATGATACCAACTTGGAAGGGGTTGCAAGCACTTTGGAGAAGAGGATGAATTCAAAATGGCCTTGACAAATTGGAGAATTGGTCTGAAATCAAAAAAACCTTATCTCCACATTTGGAGATCAATATTAGTCTACATTTAGATAACTATGTGTACCTACACAACTTTACTGTCCATCTTCTATCTTCTTACATCATCTTTCCTCCCATCTCTCTTGGGTATTTACAGTGCTGTCACTGTGGCAGTAAGAACTGTTTCTGTCCTCTTGTACTGTATTTGCTTCCATCAGAAATTGTGATGATAGGCTTAAACACTGTTGTGATGGGTGATATGGAAAGTGGTTAAAGAAATACTGGACATACTCTCACATTCTTGAATTGATTTGATTAAATAATTAGTTGCTTGTATACTGGAGCAGGGAAGGTGGGGCTGTTGGTGGGGTGGTATATGGAGGTGCTACATTATGATTTGTGAGGGGGACTCGCTTAGAAAGGGAAGTGAGGAGAAGCTGCTGGAGAATCAATCCAGAGGGAAGCAACAGAATCAAATGATGTATGTGAGGTGAGGGAAGTGGAGGGAGTTCTGAAATGGCCATCAGGAGTATCAGCTGGTGTGAGAAGCGTTGGTCATCTGGAATGGAGTGTGGGTGACCAGGATTGATAAACCTGTGTCTAAGAGGTGAGGAGGAGAGCCGAGTAGAGCAGGAAGCATATGCATGTAGTGGTTTGGTGAAGGTGTTATTAACTATGCTGAGCATTATGAGTGGGTTGATTTAGTCCACTCTTGTCTGATCATATTACTTAGATGAGAGTTAATTTTACTAAAGCATTGAGAAAATTCTAGATATATACACAGCAACAGTAAAAGGGAGGCAGGTAAGGTCAGTGGCAGGAGAGAGAACTAGGCTAAATGAAATGGAATGAAATAAGAGGGTAGAATGATGGAGGAAGGGAGACGAAGAGGAAAGGAGGACTGCAACAGAGACCAGTGAATTTGAAATAGAGAGCAGGAAGAGGAAAAGGAAGGAGGGACAGAGAAAGGAGGAAGAGAATGAAGGAGAAGGAGGAACTCGACATGGCAGCAGAATGATAGCACTAGAAGTAGCAAAAAACACATCAGAAAAGAGACCTTGAAATGGCTTATGGACCTACAACTGCATCTAGAGAATGTTACTATGCAGATGCCATATACAAGAGAGAGAGAGCGCAAAAAACAGTATTGCTACAAGGAGCTAAACTATTCCCTCAGATCTGACTGAATACATGTTGCTTTTCTAGCAACTCATGTTTTTGACATGATACCAAACTAAAGTAGATTTCAGATGGTAAGGGCTTCATGAATGGAACTGTTTTCAGAGGTAAATTCCAGCTAATCATCTGTTTTGCTATAATTACGATCACTACACTGCTTAAGCACTGTGATTCAAGGCAATCGGAGCCAGCATACCACAAGTCTGTACTCCCAAAAATTTAGAATTACAAAATGGAACCCTGCTGTTTTTGCAAGAGAAAGTATTAAGACACAGTTTGCTGAAGCATGGTGATTTATTTCAGCATTTTCCTGTTTCCACTGAAGTTAAGCTGGCTCTTTAGTAATAAAACTGCCTTAAAAGTAGATAATTGTTTAAAAATTTTGTTTATCAAAACATCAGCTGGAAGTTTTTATACTGTTATCTATATTTAACTGTAGAGTGAATAGCTTCTTCATAATAGCTTCGTCTGTCCTCCTCCATGAACTGTGAACACCAGAGTTTGTCTCTGTTGTGCCAACTAAGGACTGGTAATAGAACAGAGAAGGAATAACTGGGGAGGGACGGGTATCAGCTCCACTGAATCTTCTAGACTAGACTTGAGGTAGGGCTAAGAGCACCTTGTCATGCTGGCTGGAATGGCTCACAACTGAGAGTGCCAGCCTCAGGGCAGATTGTCAAAAGCAGGGTAGACACCCCAGACTGGTGGTATGTTCTTCAATTAGATTTCACCAACCATAACAAATGTGAACTCCTGAGTCACTGTAACAGTTTGACCATGGAGTCACAGACAGTCCCCTTGGGCACTTCGGTCTATCTTGTTACCCAGGCAAGCTGGCCTTAGTGATAAATGGTCATTTACACCAAAAATCACAAAATATTCAGGTTGCTCCCAGTCCCAAGAGACCAGTCACTTACCCCAGATCAATTTGTACCATACATCTCACACCAAAGACAACATTGGTAGCTAATTAAGGATTTATTAACTAGGAAAAAGAAACGAGAGGGTTATTTACAGGTGAAAACAGGCAACATATATACCAGGGGTGGCCAAACTGCAGCTCGTGAGCCGTATGCAGCTCTTTTGCAGTTAAAGTGCAGCTCCCAGAGCCCTCCAAACCCACCATTCTCCATCTACCAGACTGGTGGTGGAGCTCAGAGCTTCTGCCCTGTGGTGGGGCTAGGGACTTCTACCAGAGACGATGGCTGCCTGTAAGAGTGTGTGTGGGGGGGTCACAATTTAAAGGTTCGGTCCTCCCAACAGCTTGAGTCACACACCCCTAGGCACACTCCCCCGCTTTCCCTCAGTGGCCCCACCCTTCAGCTTCCAGGTGTTAGCTCTGCGTGGCGAGGCAGTGGCAAACAGCTGGGAGCTACAGGGAGGGGTCTTTGCTCTAGCTCCTTCTGGATGGGTGGGAAAACCACTTTTCTTGTCTAGGTTCACAAGTTCAGAACAGGGATTTTTACAATTATAAAGCAGAATGTACATATTATAGCATGGAATACAGACATTTTACAAATAAGATTACTGCATGCAGCAACTTACAAGCATTTTATAGAGTCTAAACATTAAACACATTCTTACAAGTTCAACACCTGTCTTGAACAATATTAACATACAGGTGAGCTAGTCTGGTTTCCAGCTATGAATTTGTCAGTGCTCAGTGGATGCCTACAACTTTGGCAAGAGCGGGCTCCTGGTTTACCAGCGTCACACACATTTCTTTTGAAATATCCTTAGCCTTCTCTTCTTAGCCTTTCAAAATTGAACAGTCTGGCACCACCATTCCTAAAATTATAAGACACAGTCTTTCTCCCAGAGGTGTCAATGGCTGAACTTCCATTGGCTTCCAGGGGAGCAAATTATGATCCACATTCTTTAATTGCCTTTTCTTCCATTATTACCTTTTGAAGTTAATGGATAAAAGGTTTTTTTGATCAGCTGACATCAGAAGATATTTTGTCCTTCAATTAATAAGGAATTGTGTAGTAACAATGATGGGAGCTGCTTGTATAATTTCCCATGTACTTCACTGAAGACTCATTCTTTACTGAGGGAACATGTCAGACACTCTTGTAACACCCGGCAGTTTTATAGTCGCTCCAGCTCTAAACTATCTGGGATTCTTGAAGCAAACTTGCGGTGAACGTATGTATCACAGGTCACATTGCAGGGCAGTACTGAGTCATCAGTCATTAATTAATGTTCAAGTTTGTGGCTCCTAGTCTGGTTTTATTGGCTTTACTGCCCTAATGGTGTATTTATTAAGTTTGTGTCTCCTGATCCTCAGCTGAGGAGCAGATAATCTCTTGAAATCAAAACTAATATTTTTCCTTCCAAAAATGCATTTTAATAACAGCAAATATAAGCTTTCAAACCATACTTGTGGGAACCTGAACTCTGAGAAAGTGTCTTGTATCTAGGGTTACAGGCTCCACCTATTGGTTGATTTAAATGAGAGAAATGTAACATTTTCACTCAGAGAATTGTTGGCTATTCTCATGCTCCTGGGTCTTGCCACATCTTCCATAGCTTACTGGCTTTGACCTCAAGATTCTGCATGATGTTAAAAAAAAAAAAAAAAGTTGAGTCTGACTGATTTATTTTAGTGGTCTGCATACAAGAGACAGCAATGACAAACTATTACCCAAAATGTAGAATCATTGATAGACTGTCCAAGGGATGCCTTCCTCTAAACACACCCACTGAGATTTGCAAATGAAATATTTCTGAGTCCTAGAAATGATAGATTCTTTTTCTCAGAGAATTTAGCATAATTTCCTAACAGACCCTTCTCCCCCCACAACAACAACAAAAATAGAGCGCCCTTAGACCAAACATGTGTAGTTCTTAACTTATAATCATCTGTCCCCTCTGTGTCTGAAAGAGACAAAGAGAGGAGTTCAGGTTTATAATGGAAAACTATTGCCTTGAGGGCTGAAAAAGTAAATTACAGTGAGATATTAAGTGTGTTAAATTTCATATGCTATTGGTGCATAAGTTGGGAGGATCAGATTTTTTAGATAACTTCCATAAACCTAGTTTTAAATGGTTGGTTAAGCTGGCAAGTATCTTCTGTAATGTAGTCCTAGTTTTACTGCAGCTATGTCAATCATCAGTAAATGAATGTTCATCATTGGCATACAGAGCACTGAAATCCCGCTTGTTGGAAGCCAAGGAAACACTTGGACAAGGCAGAGTTCTGTATACAGTTCATTACCAGCACCACCTACTAGCACACATTTGTGTTTGTGTGTATCATACTCTGGGTTAAGCTGAGATCTCACACAGGGCAGCAGCAGGGTTTCATCTGCAGTTCATCATCTTCGACTGCTGGGGCAGTGAGGCATCAGAGTACCTCGTGTCCCCTCCTGCTGCACCCCCTGCAAGCTTAATGATGGTGTACTCTCTAGGCACACACTAAAATGATATGCGAGGTATGTTTGTATTTTTGTCATTGTGTTCCCTACTCATTCCCAACTGGGCTGCAGTATGCAAATGAATTAAAAAGAAGGTTAATGGAGGAGAGATTACACTGAGGTGACAATGGCACCGCTTATCAATGAGCTGATTACAATGTTTATAGGCTTTTCTGTGCTATTTATATCCATAGTATCTGAGCGTGTTACATTTTATTAGCCCTTTTTGGCCCTGACCATACATTTTGCTATCCCATTTTGGCTCAAGAAGCTAGCTAAAAATCCAGGGTATTGCAGGTTGTTCCAGCTAGGAGAGATTGGTGGAGTCAGGTATCTTTGATGCAATCTTGTTTATTTACAAGGAATGTACAAAGTCCTGTTTCCCTGAACACAGGAGGAACCAATCAACAGGAGGTAGTTGTGAGAGAGACCTCTTGGGAAAGGGCCTCCTGTTCTTTGCAAACAGTTCTCACCTCAGACCTGATTCCGTGACTTCCAGAGATCTCCATAACATTCTCTGCTTCAGCCCCAAGGGCTGCGGGACTCTGCAGCTGGCAGCCAGCGGGGCCCTGGCAGAGTTCCAGTGACAGGTGACAGCAGTGACAGGAGGCCCCCTGCAAGGTTCCAGCGACAGGTGACAGACTCCTGAGTGGGCCCTCCTCAGGGTTCCAGCGATGGGCGACAGCCTTGTGCAGGGGAAAGGGAGGGGGACACCTCGGGCAAGTGGCTGGGGGTGTCCCGTTTTCTCTTTGGGAAATATGGTCACTCTGCAGTTCCCAGCTGCCATGGGTGGAGGGGCGGCTCCCTGCAGCTTCCAGCTGCTGCGGGCAGAGGGGGAACCCCACAGCTCCCAACCACCACAGTGGCAGGAGAAACCATGGAGCCACAGTAGCAAAAGTCACGACTTCTGTGAATTTTTGTTTATTGCCTGTGACCTGTCCATGACTTTTACTAAAAATAATCATGACAAAATCTTAGCCTTTATTATGAGACATATGCATGGGTAATATTTAAGGAATAATGTATTTATATTGGAAGTGTACGTATGGACTTCGAGTAGCAATGAGTCCCCAGGGAATAATATATCTCAGTGATGGCCCATTCCAGCAGGAGAAAGTTGTCACCCATCCTATTCAGCTGGTGATCCAATGCCAGCCTCAATTGTCTAGCTTTGCTTAGGAGCAAGAGTTTCAATGGAAAACCATCAGAGGCAACCGTAAACAATTGAAACCACTTGAAGGTTAAAAAAGGAACATTACAACAAAACAGGGATTTGTCCTGCCTGTGAATAGAGACAAAAGACTGTTTCAGTGTAACACAGAGTGGGGAAAGGTCCTCTGGAGCCTTTCAATGAGGAGTGGAGATATTCTCATGAAAAGTTGGATCTTGATTTTTGTGAAGCCAGCCAGCTCTGCAACAGACTGAACTTCGGGGGGGAACCTACTTTATTAGAAAGAAAAGGTAACTATTAAGTGTAAACCCAGCTTTGCGTTTCATGATTTTGTTTTGTATTGTAGCCATTTGTTTCCACCACTCTCTCTTATTTCTAGTAGAATAACTATTCTTTCTTAAATATGCCTTCTTTTGTGTCATTATAAGTGCTTACAAGTGCTCTGCGCCAGTAGCGTAGCTGGGGGGGAGCGGGGCAGCGGCCGCTCCCCCACCGAGCACAGGTGGCGCCTTTTTAATTTTACTCACCCGGGAGTGGGGGAAAAAAAGGCGCCACCCGCTGCAGTGCTTTTACTGACGGGGCGGCGCTCCGGGTCTTCGGCGGCACCTCGGCGTCGAGACCTTCACTCGCTCCAGGTGTCTTCGGCGGTACTGAAACTTCATCGCCGAAATGCCACCGAAGACCTGCGGAGCGAGAGACGGTTCCGCTGCCGAAGACCCGGAGCGCTGCCCCGTCAGTAAAAGCTGTGGGTGCTGGTGGCTGGGGCCAAAGCAGGGCTGGGTGGCACTCCCACCCCACTCCCCAGGGGGGCTGGCTTAAGGCCCACTCTGCCCCCCCCCCCAGACTTTCCTCCATACCTGCCTAGAGGGGCGTGCCCTACAGTTTGGGGACCACTGGTCTAATGGACAGTACCATAACAAGAGCATGTGGTTGGAAGCTGATGCTAAACAAATTCAGATTGGAAATAAAACACATTTTATAAGTGAAGGTAATTAGGCATTGGAACAATTTACCAAAGCAAGTGCTGCCGAATCTACCACATCATGTTTTAAATCAAGATTAGGCGTCTTACAAAAAGGTATGTTTTACCTTAGCCAGAAGTTATGGGCTTGATGCAGGAATTCCTGCCTGGGATTCTATGGGATGTGATATACAGGAGGTCAGACTAGATGATCATAACAGACCCTTCTAGCCTTAAAAACTATGAAGTCAAAGTTATTAACTATTGGCAAAATCTGCTTTGAACAAAGTTACCTTTTATAGCTTGAAGAAAATTGTATAAACTTTGATCATCTACTACCATGACTTTACTGCAAATCAGAGCATAGATTTAAACACCAATAAATTCTGTGACTAGCTTGCTGTCTGCTGGAAGGAGAATAAAATCTAAAATGAGATCAGCAAACAAATTATTCACTGTAACACAGAACCCCAGAGAAATCTTGAAATGTGGATAAGAGTTTTTTTTGTGCAACTGTGGATGATTCTTCCCTATGTACAATCTACAGATTGCTTGAAAAGCATTCTTCTTGTTAGCTAGTGCTGTTCAGTTTGTGGTCTCTACTTGTTGCTGGGTACAAGTCATGTGCACAATGTTTTTATATGGTTAACTGTGGCTAAGATATCATTTATGTAGCTGGATATAGCAAACCCCAAATAGCAGGTTTAGCCATTGTGATGCATTCCTGAAGCATGTAAGACATATCCCAACATGCTTTGATTTGTGTACATAATCTACAGTGATCTTCTGAGCTTGCTTCTCCACTGCCAAAGATCATGAAACTGTAAATCTGTATGTTGCAGCAACCTACCCATTATTTGATAATACAGAGCAGAGCTCCTTTTCAATGTCAACAGACAAGAAATTATACTGCAGCCTTTTAAAAGTCAGAAAGCATCAAGCAGTGTGGAGTTAATACTTCTAGGAGCCTTGCCATGGGAATTTGCTGGCCCTAGCCCAGACAGCAGATAATTAATTATGTCAGTGAAAGGCTCTGGTGGCCTGTTCTCTTCAGAGAAAAGTGACATCATCTATGGAGCTCTCTGGCAATAAAACAGAACAAAGCTGTGTGGGCAGGAAATAACAGACAGATGTCTTCTAGTGCTCATTTGATCTGTTTCGAAGCTTTCTGTAAGAAGTAAAATATTGCTCAGTGTTTCTCCTCCATAGCACTGCCATCTTTAGCTTGGACTTTTTTTTTTTTTTTTTTTAAACTGTAAGAGGCCAGATTATTCTCTGATGTAACTCCACTGGTGTCACTTCAGTGGAGTTTACAGAGGGGACAGTTTGACCCTACATATGTCTCCCTCCCACATGCTGATTTTAATAGGACGTTCTGTATTATCATTGTAAGAGACTCATAGCAATATACAGTTCACAGCTATCACATCACACTGACAGTGTCATAATGTAAGGTAAAAGTTATTCACACTGTGGACAGGATAACACTATTCAGTTTCATTTTCCCAGCATTTCTAGAACTATCTTGCATTTTTGTAAAATTTCACTAAACTGTTCAACAAAGGCTGAAAGTCAAGTTTTCATCCCTGAAATCTCCCAGCTCCTTAAACTGCAAATTGTAAGTCACATAAATAGACCTGGGCCTGTAGATGTCAAAACAAATTCATTCAAGGGAACTGCATACCACCAGGTGGTGGGGAAGTTAGCTCGGGTGAAAAGCAGTTTTTGTGGACAATAAAAACTCTTTAAACCTAGGAAAACTATGCATCTGTTTCCAGAGGGAAAAAGACAGCATTTTTTCATGTTTGGAGTTATTATACAAGTGAGAAAAAACATACTTCCAAGCTTTTGTGTAAGACTGAGAACTGTTTCTCAAGTTTTTGGCAAAAAAAAAAAAAATAGCAATGCGTAGTGGTGCTCAGTGACAGTATCCAAGCTTCCAGCTTTGAAGCAGCCCGTGCAATGGATCTTGTGCACAGTAAACATTTGATCCCAACAACCCATGCCTAGCTTGTCTGTTACCAGGGCCAGCGCGTCTCCCCGGATCCAAAGCATGCTGCTATGCCCAGCCTCAGTCAAGGAGGTTTATTTTCCTATCAGAGGTAAACAAACAAAAACACAGTCTTAACTCAATCCTGAGCCCCAGGCTTCAGGGCCACCCCCTCCCAGAAGTCTCTAGCACTCCTGCTCCTGGCAGCCTCCCAGCATCAGTCAGCTCTGTTCCCCTCCTGGATCAGCATCCATAGGGCTGCTTCCCTGAGCTGCTTGCCCCCTTGCTCCAGGGCCCAACCACAGGTGCTAGCTCCAATCTGCTGTGGCTTTTCCTCTCAAGGGCTCAGCCTGTCTCAGTCCTTCCTTCTGCCAGCTGCCTACTAACAGCCCTTGAGAGTATGCCTACACAGCAAAGAAAAACCCATGGTTGGCCCAACTGGAGGGCTGTTTCATTGCTGTGTAGACTTCTGGGCTCAGGCTGGAGTCTAGAAGTCTACACAGCAATGAAAGACAGCCTCACCCACCCAAGTTGGCTGGCACAGGCCAGCTGTGGGTTTTCCTTTGTGGTGTGAAAAAATTCCTTGATAGGCCCAGGTGTAGCCCAGACCTCTTTAATTAGCTCGATTGGGCTCACCTGCTCCAGTCCAGGGCACTGGACTCAGTCTATGGACAGAGCCCAGCTACCCTGTGACAAGGTGGTTGTAAGAGTACATGGGGATACTTTGAGGAGGTAGGATATTAATGGAAGGACCTTAAAGGGACAATTTAATATTATATGGTTCAAAGGAGCCTCAATTTGATATCTTGGCAGTGGCCAATTTTTATTTCATCATTTATTTTTTTCTTATTTTAATACAAAATGTAGGACGATTTTTTTTTAAATATTTAAATCATAGACTCATAGACTTTAAGGTCAGAAGGGACCAATATGATCATCTAGTCTGACCTCCCGCATGATGCAGGCCACAAAAGCTGACCCCCCACTCCTGGAATAATTCTCTCCCTTGACTCAGCTGTTGAAGTCCCCAAATCATGATTTGAAGACTTCAAGTCGCAGAGAATCCTCCAGCCAGCGACCCCTGTCCCATGCTGTGGAGGGAGGTTTTTCGCCTTAATTAGTCTATTAAGAATCTAACAAGAGAACGGGAGTTACAAAATCTAAGGATTTGGACTTTTGTTAGCAACCTTACACTGATATCCGTGTTTGCTTATAATGTCCTCTGAGACACAGTAGGGTTACAGCTGCCGGAAGAAGTCGTCTGCATTAATTTTATCTAGATGAACCCTTACTGTACACATGCATAACCTGAACTGTCTAACTGGAATTTCCAGAAACAAAAGGTCCCTTCAATCTCTGCAGTGACATATCACCCAGCATGCCTCAGATACAGCTGAGAGCAGGTTGAGAACAGCCACCTGATTTCCTTGAGAGGAGTGTAATATGAGGCCTTGCTCTTGGTCTTTATTAGCACTATGTGAAAAGCTTGCAAAGTCTATTGGAATTTAGGAAATTAGCCACTGATAGGATTACCACACTGCATGAGGAACCTGTGACCTTATCTAGTTTCTGATCCTGTACACAGCAGCTGTTGCACTATTAATAAACTGCAGGTGTAAAATAACAGCACAAGTAATAAAAAATGTGCTCCTATCCATGATTTCACAGCTACTGTCATGCCATATAATCAGAGATAAAATATGACTTTGTAAACTTTGATCCTGTATTGTGTGGTGCTTTTACCTGTGTAATCATTCCAATGTGCCATGGTAATTAGAAAGGCTGTTTTTGAAAGTGAAAAATACCAGATGAACTTCTAATGGTTTCCTGAAAGCATTGCTTATGAATGATATCATTTGCCCTTAACTTTACACCATGCTCCTTCCTAATAGCTTGGGGAATTCTCATTATGTTACTGAAATAAAGAAGCTCTTTGATCAGCAAATTCTAAACTAATTACTGTTTTAGGCAGCAGATTATTACTGATAGGCAGGTAGCTCTGAGAAGATGTGGTGCCACTTAGCAGGAAGGCAAGTTATGCAGAGCCAGAATTGAAGAAAGAAGTTAAGAAACTGATTGGCTCAGGGGCTTGGTATGAGCTTTACTTTCACCAATGAGTCATTGGTTTGACTCCAATCCAGCCCATTTTGGTAATGACTGAAAACAGATATAATATAATGGCTCTTTGGTGGTTTATGTGAAACAAGTATCAGGGGGTAGCCGTGTTAGTCTGTATCTACAAAAACAACAAGGAGTCTGGTGGCACCTTAAAGACCAACAGATTTATTTGGGCATAAGCTTTCGTGGGTAAAGACCTCACTTCTTCAGATGTATCAGATGTATCTGAAGAAGTGAGGTTTTTACCCACGAAAGCTTATGCCCAAATAAATCTGTTGGTCTTTAAAGTGCCACCAGACTCCTTGTTTTTTATGTGAAACAAGTTTGACTCACTCAGTCCAGCTTGTAGTGGACAAGTGTCCTATCACAAAACATGCCACCTCAATGGGCACTAAAGTGTAGCTTTGTCAGCAGTCTGATTGGAGAGGCTAAGGACTGAGTGGGCTTGGAGACCAAATTTTAAACTCACTCAGAGCTGATCTCCTGGGTCAGAATGGTAAGAAATTGGCAGGGCACGAGGGGGAAGCTTGCGTTGTTGCTGCTCATGCACAACTGGTTTGTCAACAAATCAAGACCATTGGTTGCCAGGTTCTCAATCACTTTCCCAAGCAGTGAATGACACCATTTTTTCTAAACCATGGCCCTAATTCTCATGTATGCTAAGGCCTATTTATGCTGCTTCGGCAGTGTAAATGGCCCTTACTGTGGGTATAAGTGTAATAATGTATGTGATGTGGTGTGCGTAAGGTCTCTTAACCCTACCAGAGCAGTGTGAAGGAGTTGCAGTGTTTAACAGATAACACCATGGAAGCTTTTGTTCTTCTTCTTTGAGACGTCCCTGAGGGTGCTCCACTCCAGGTGCTGGTGCATCCCTGCGCCTTCGCTCGGAGAGTTGTACAGCAGTATCCGCACGGGCTGCGCAGCGTGTACGGCTGGGACTCCTCAGGTCCTTCTCTACCATCCCCAGCCTGAGACGGAGCTCAGTGGTCCCACTCAAAACTTTTTTTCGCTTTTCCATAGTTAGTTAGTTTGTTAGTATAGTATTTTAGTCAGTATTTAGTCAAAGTTTTATTTTCTTCGACCCTCTCCCTTTCCCCCCCCCAAAAAATAAGTTATTTTTCCTCCTGTTTTTCCCCTCACGGTTAGTTAGTGACTTTATATTATGCCTGGCTCCCCAGGCTTTAAGAGATACACTACGTGCAGAGAGGACATCCCCATCTCTGATGGACATTCTTAATGCGTCCGCTGTTTGGGGGAATCCCATGTCCCCCCAAAATGTGCCCATTGTAGCAAGCTCAAAGCCAGAGCACGGAAGAACAGAGACCTGAGGCTCAAGTTAATTTTGATGGATAAGTCCCTCAGACACACCTCTGATCCAGACATGAGTCCTTCTCAGGACAAAGCCCTCCTAAGACCAACAAGGACAAAAAATCAGTAAAAAAGCGGCCAGCCTTGTCACCTCAGAGGGACCAAACTGCCTTCAAATGCTCCCGAGAAGGTCTGTCTCGTCTGTGTCGACCACACCACGGCTCAGCACACTCTAGGCACCTCCGATGCCATCCATACTCCGGTTGCTGCCGATACGCACTGCTCTGGTGCCAAGGCCAATAGCTTGAAGTTGCCTGCCTCTCCTGTCACAGTACTGTTGGCCCTGCCTCAGGCGCACTTGTCTAAGCTGCACACAACCGCTGGTTCAGCTGTGGCACCAACTCCTCAACCACCTCTGGTGATGCACACGGTGCCACGCCAACCACCAACCATCAGCACCAACCAACCCTGTGGTCCCGTTGCTGCACTCGGCACAGTACCCATCGGCACCATCTACATGGGCACCACAATGTCTTCATCAAAGGGATTTGCTTGTTTCACCAACCCCGAATCTCCCTTGCTGGGTACAGATGTCTCACCGGGAACATTGGGACTGTACCTACAATTATCCCCTTTCCCCTCTCACTTTTCTAGTGATGGGGAAGATGAAGTGGAGGGAGTTTTTTCACCACACCACTTCTTCCCAATCGACACATCTACTAATGCTGGACCAATAAGATCAAGGTCCTCATACACCAGAGACTTACCACCCTGGTATGGGCACCCTTGGATAGGACCACCCATGCTCTTCCCCAGACAATGGCATGGAACCCATGGGAGTCCTACAGGAGACATCACACCAGTCAACACAGCCCACGTAGAGGTGACACGAAATCTCCTCCTCAACCCTCACACACCTCTGTGGTGTAGGTACAGGAGGAACCTGCAGTGATGTATACAGAAGATGTGACACCCGATACCTCTCCAAATAACAACAATCCATTTTCCTCACCTGCTGAGGCTATTATGCCACCACCGCTGACAACGGCAGATGATTTCACCCCGTTTCAAGACCTATTTTAAAGGGTGGCTAGCGAACTCAAGATCACTATGGAGGAGGTGTCAGACACTCAACATGAACTGACAGATATCTTGCAACCTGCAACCTCCTCCAAGATTGCCCTCCTGATCAACGGAGCTATCATGGACCTGGACAAGAACATCTGCAAACTCCAGCCACTATACCCCCGACCTGCAAGAGGGAAGATCGGAAATACTATGTCCCCTCCAAGGCTCACAGTTTCTTTTCACACATCCAGCCCCAAACTCACTGGTAGTGGAAGCGGCAAACCAAAGAAACAAGCAGCAGCATTTCCAGTCTACTCCTTCTGACAGGGACAGTAAAAGAATGGATTTATTTGGCTGCAAGGTTTATGCATCCTCCACACTGCAATTCAGGGTGGCAAACTATGCCGCCCTCCTAGCCAAATATGACCATAAAAATTACAGGAAATTAATGGAATTTATTAATGATCTTCCAGAAGAAAAGAGATATCAATTTAAGGCAGTGGTCTCTGAAGGGCAAATAATTTTCCACATGCACTCCAGGCTGCCCTTGATGCTGCAGACACCACAGCCAGGTCCACCACGACAGCCATTGTTATGGGCTGGGTGTGATGGGTTGGGTCACAGAAACCCCCTTTGGGACTGCCACCTGATGTGCTGAGACTACCTCTAAGCCCATTTTCCCTTGCAGTTTGGGACTTCAGTGCCCTGCCTGGTTGTGCCAGACACGCTTGCCTGCTACAAACACAGACCCAGGTCTGAACCACGTCCCCCAAAGCTGCAAGCTTAACTGAAAACAGCTTAAGAAGTGCTCCTGTCTCCAGCACTCAGATACCCAACTCCCAATGGGGTCCAAACCCCAAATAAATCCGTTTTACCCTTTATAAAGCTTATACAGGGTAAACTCATAAATTGTTCGCCCTCTATAACACTGATAGAGAGATATGCACAGCTGTTGTCCCCCTCCCCCCCAGTATTAATACTTACTCTGGGTTAATTAATAAGTAAAAAGTGATTTTATTAAATACAAAAAATAGGATTTAAGTGGTTCCAAGTAATAACAGACAGAACAAGGTGAATTACCAAGCAAAATAAAATAAAACACGCAAGTCTAAGCCTAATAGAGTAAGAAAACTGAATACAGATAAAATCTCACCCTCAGAGATGTTTCAGTAAGCTTCTATCACAGACTGGATGCCTTCCTAGTCTGGGCCCAATCCTTTCCCCTGCTACAGTCCTTGTTCCAGCTCAGATGGTAGCTAGGGGATTTCTCATGACTGCAGCTCCCTTTGTTCTGTTCCACCCCCTTAAATCTTTTGTCCAAGCCGGGAATCCTTTGTCCCTCTGGGTCACCACTCATCCTTCTAAAAATGGAAAGGCACCAGGTTAAAGATGGATTCCAGTTCAGGTGACATGATCACATGTCACTGTAAGACTTCATTACCCACTTGCCAGCACACAGGTATACAGGAAGACTTACAAGTAAACAGAGCCATCTACAGTCAATTGTCCTGGTTAATGGGAGCCATCAAGATTCCAAACCATCATTAGGTCAGGCTTGACAAAGCCCTGCCTGAGATTGGTCCTGCTTTGAGCAGGGGGTTGGACTAGATGACCTCCTGAGGTCCCTTCCAACCCTGATATTCTATGATTCTATAATTCTATGATTAATAGACTACACTTTGCATAATTACATTAGGTCCTCAGAGTTATATTTAATATTTCTAGTTTCAGATACAAGAGTGATACATTTATACAAACAGGATGACCACACTCCGTAGATTATAAGCTTTTTAATGATACCTTACAAGAGACCTTTTTCTTGAAGCATATTCCAGTTACATTATATTCACACTCATTAGCATATTTTCATAAAATCATATAGAGGGCCAGGATCATACTGATAGCCCCTACATGGCCCAGAGAGCCATGGTACCCACTTCTAACACGGATGTCCACTTGTCTGCCGATCTCCCTCCCCGCCCCTTCCAAATTTATTGTCCCAACGCAGGGGCCATCTACACCACCCAAACATAGCAATGCTCCACCTCAAGGCATGGCTCTTCAATGGTTCTCCTATGAAGAACTAGACTGCTCGAAGCAGGTGCAAACTGTACTATTACACAGCAGAACACAATCTACACACACCACCTATATCCATAAATGGTCTAGCTTCATGGCATGGTGTTCTGCTGGGCAATCCACTCCTACTTCCACACCTCTTCCAGTCATATTGGGCTACCTTCTGGAGCTCAAACAATCTGGGCTCTCTTCCGCTCCATAAAGGTACATCTGGCAGCAATCACAGCATTTCACCATAATGATCGGTGACACCACTATCTTCTCCCATCCTATCACAAAAAGATTCCTCAAAGGCATCCAGACCCTGTCCCTGGACATCAGGCCACCCATTCAGCCATGGGACCTCCACTTGGTCCTCACATGTTTGACACAAAAGCCCTTTGAATCGCTAGTATCCTGTTCTCTACTACACCTCTCTATGAAAGCTGCCTTCTTAGTGGCAATTACATCCGCCAGACGCATAGGAGAACTTGGAGCTCTCATGGCTGACCCACCGTACACTATCTTTTTTAAGGATAAAGTCACGCTCCGAACGCATCCCAGATTTCTCCCGAAGGTACATTCATCCTTCTACCTTAATGAACCTATCCATCTACCAACCTTCTTTCCTAAACCGCATGCAAACTTGATGTGTGCAGAGCATTGTCCTTTTATTTGGATAGGACTAGGCTGTTCAGGGCTTCCCCTAAACTTTTTATTTCAGTCGCAGAGCAATCTAAGGGCAAATCGCTATCCACCCAGAGGATATCCAACTGGATATCAGAGTGCATCCGTTTGTGCTACCAACTAAAGAAGATACATCCTTCAACCTCTATTAAGGCACACTCTACCAGATCTGTGTCAATGTCTGTTGCATTCCTACGTAACATTCTCCTCATAGACATCTGCAGGGCTGCTACCTGGGCTTCAGAGCACACCTTTGCCAAACACTATGCCTTTTCTCAGGGACCCTTGACTGACATTCAAAGGGCCCAAGCTGTGCTGTCTATGGCTTTCTTTCCAGATCCGAAGTCCCTACCATCCTAGAGATACTGCTTTTCAGTCACCTGGAGTGGAGCGCCTAAAGGAACATCTCTCGAAGAAGAAGAGGCGGTTACTCACCTGTGCAGTAACTGACGTTCTTCTAGATGAGTGTCCCTGTGGGTGCTCCACTACCCACCCTCCTCCTCTCTACTTCGGCGTTTGGGGCGGTCTCCTTTTAGAGAAGGAACTGAGAAGTCTCGGCCGTGCACACGCTGTTAAGGCACCAGCAGCGCATGAGTCAGGCAGCGTGTGTGCATAGCCCATACGGGTACTGGTGTACAACTCTCCGAGCGAAGGGATGCATCAACACCTGGAGTGAAGCACCCACAAGGACACTCATCTCGAAGAACATCAGTTACTGCACAGGTGAATAACCTCCTCTTTTGCATAAAATGTTCTCAGCCTGACTCCTTTTCACAAAGCCCTTATTTACAGTGTAATTTACACCCACTTTAAGACCAGAGTGATGTAAATGGAACTTTGTGGTGAGAATCAGAATGAGAATCAGGCCAAGAATATTTTATACAAAATTAAAACTTCTGTGATGCGAAAGACCTCTCTGGCTTCAAGATTACGCTAGATAAGTTTATGGAGGGAATGGTTTGATGGGATTACGTGATTCTAATCAATTAGGCAATAACGGCCATCGCTGGTAAAATGAGGGTCTGGCTAGAGAATCTTGCCTGTATGCTCGGGGTTCTGCTGATCGCCATATTTGGGGTCGGGAAGGAATTTTCCTCCAGGGTAGATTGGCAGTGGCCCTGGAGGTTTTTCGCCTTCCTCCGCAGCATAGGGCAGGGGTCGCAAGCTGGAAGATTCTCTGCGACTTGAAGTCTTTAGATCACGATCTGGAGACTTCAACAGCAGAGTTAAGGGAAAGTGGGGGGGTCAGCTTTTGTGGCCTGCATCATGCGGGGGGTCAGACTAGATGACCATATTGGTCCCTTCTGACCTTAAAGTCTATGAGTCTATGAGTCTATGATGATATTTATTATTTGTAAAGCACTTATTATGGTCAGTTTGGGACAAGAAACAATATCAAAGCCACATCAGTGGTAAAGAAGATAGATATGTTGGGTGACCAGAGGAGAGGGGCAGTATTAGTTTTTATTTTGGGGAATGTTTTTCTCCTCTTATTCCTCTTATTCTTTCTTCCTTTTATATAGTGTTGGGGTAGAGAAGGCACTTGAAGAATATTAGTGTTAAGGCCTTACAGAATAAGGATTTGAAGGCCTTTATTAAAGGATTTGAATGAGGAGAGGATGTGATTGAAAAGTTATTCCATCCATTGGTAATAGCATGTATGAAGGCATAAAGCTAGAAGTGGAAAGAGGGCATGAAGGGGAGTGAGGCTGGCAGTGTTGGTAGAATGAAGGGAAGTGATAAGAAAGGTGCTCCAAGATGTAGGCTGGAATGGAGTTGTATCTTCCCGTGATGAAGTCAGACATGGCCTTTCACCCTTTGTAATCTTCAGCTTCAAAGACAGCTTTCTTTTTCAGATTAAATCCTGAAAATCTCACTAAACAGCTACTCTCAGAGGCTTTAGACAAGAGGACCACATGATTTCTGACTCACTTTGTGGGGGAATGCATCCTACTGTTCTCCCTTCAAGTCTCAGGAAGAATTAGGAAGAAGGCATAAATGATTCCTCAGTGCTGAACTGACATGGGGATCACACTGAGATATCAAAACAGATAACGTGACAGCTCACACTCAGTCCAAACCCCCTTCTTCCAGAACCTGTTACCAGTTACCCAGCTCTTACAACCAGATTAACCTCTATATGCTAAGTGGGGGAGAAATATCAAGGGTTAACTTTTCAGCAGAGCCTAATTTGTCAGGCACTGAAATCCCATTGAAACTACTCCCTTGCACTCGTTTGTAACCCCAAACTCAAATTCCCAACCAAAGAATGTGATTGTCAAGGATGAGAAATATTGTCCTTTAACACAATATTAATAGATGTTAAATAAAAAACCCTAAACACTGGAAACTCAGGAAATCCAGAGTTAAAATTCCATAACTTCCTGACTCTGACCCCGGCCTGGTCACTCTCTACCTATGAGTTGAAAACCCTCATCAGCTGCATATGTGAATTTCAACAATATGGTCCCTAGTTATTAAGAATATAGGTATTGCCATACTAGTTCAGACCAGTGATTCATCTAGCCCACTAGCCTCTCTGATAGAGGCCAGAACCAAATGCTTCAGCGAAAGAAGATATAAGAATATTCACAATGGACAATAATGGGAAAGCCAGAAAACAGGCATTTTCTGCCTAACTACAGAGAAGCTAGTGGTTGGCTTAGGCTCTCAAGCATGAGGGCTTATATTCCTTATACTTTTATCCTTTCTAATGTAACTGTGGATGTTCTTATTATCCATATAAATGGCCAATTCTTTTTTTATTCCTGTAAGATCTTGAACTTAATATCTTGTGGCAATGAGTTCCACATGCTAGTTGTAGGTTGTGTAAAAATTATTTCATTTTATCAGTTTAAAATTGTATTGCCTCTGATTTTTACTGGGTAGCCCTTTATTCTTATAGTATAAAAACCAGGTATAAGAATTCTCAGGTTGGGCACCCAAAAATGGAGGCACCCAAATGCAATGCCTTATTTATTTTGTAAATTTAGGCCTTAAATTCAGATTAGGTGGAACTAAGTTTGTAACATTCACAAGCCTCCTCTCAAAAGTACACAGAGCCCCTCACATGGCTCCCTGGTGAAACAAAAACTGTTAGTAACTAAAAACCTTTCCACTCTAACTAGGTAAAAGTAACTTGTGTGCTAGTTCACCTTGAAAACTACTGCTAGTGCATCAGTAACATGGTAGGCACTGTACAGACATAAAGTAAGATTATCTATGGTACCAGCTTTAAAGAACATACAATCTGAATAGCATATATAATTGGTTTGAAGTTTTCATATCAAACAATTTAAAGTTATGAGTGAATTTAAAAGGTAAAGTGATTTTCTAAAAGTGAAAACTCATCCATTTTCTAAGTTCCTCACAGTAATTCTTAACCTCTTGTCTGAATAATCTCAAACTTTTAAAAATATATCTCCATTGACTAGAAATTGTTGTAATATCTGATCATCTCCTATCTCTGAATGTTCCCACTTACCACAGTGGCAAGGGGAATGGAGTTGAGAAATGGTTTTCTAGTGCCAGAAACCCCCATTTATTCCACCAAAAATCACTAGAGACTGCAGTCTGTGATTTTATATGCAAATTTACTTCCAATCTGAAATCCCTTCCTTGTGCCTGTGCCCTAGCATGTGTTTTATATTAAGTAACATTGTGTCCTTAAACAAACAGGAAACATAAAAGAAAAAACCCACCAGCTGGGATGATAGAGTCTCTGTTGGCCAGAATTGGGATATGTGTGCCATCTATTGTCCCACTATAGTTCGGGAGGCTTCAAATCCCTCATCTATTTTCTGCACATTGCCCAGACTCACGTGTCTGCATATCAAGAGATACTTATGTCCTTGGACACCTTTCTGACAACCACTCCACTGGATTTTCCAACACCGAAGTGATTACCTACCAACTAGAGTTGCCAGCTTCCAGAGTGCAATTGCCACCCGCTTTTCCACTGACAAAGCAGCTCTCATTCTAATGTCTCTGTGCTAGAGGGCTGAGGTGAGCTCAACACGCAGATCCAGGAATGTGGCCATCTGCATCCGAAAGTTCTGCAGCTACAGCTGGTCACCCCAAATCTGCATCACAGTGCGATCCCACCATTCAGTGCTCCTTTCTCCAGCGTAGAAGCACCACTCCAGTGTGTGGAGCTGGTCAGCAAATGCTTGCAACACCCTCAGTTTTAATTCACTGTCTACATTATACATTACCCCTCCTCAATTGTCTGATCTTCATTGCAGCACTACAGTTGTTAGCTGAAGTTCCACATATTCAGAAGAAATGTGCACTGCATTTCTAAAACACACTTGAAAATTCCCCTGAGCTGTTCAGGATTCATATTTCTTTTGGCGACATGATAGACAAAGAAAAGTGGCATGAGGAACTGTGGGAATTTTTAAAAATGGCTTGAAAATTATGGGATGAAATTATGGGGGAGCTCCCATAAATCTGAGCGCTATGCTGGTATCCCAAAATGCACTGCAAAATGTCCCACAAGCATTGCATCGGACAGTGGTGCAGAAGATACTGGGACATCCACGCATAGTGCAATGCATCTTCTGCTGACACAAGCACTTGTGGTTGCGATGTGCGGCAACAACAAGAGCGGCCAAATGTGCACATGCTCTAGTGTTATAGGAATGTTGGTGGCTGTAAGCTGACAAAAGTTTTGTCAGTGAACCTTTGTAGTGAAGACAGCCAAAAAGTACTTCAACAAAAGTACTTCACAGTGGAGACTTTGCCTCAGTTCTTTTTTCTTTTTCTTTTTTTTTAAGCCAAGTATGTGGCCCCAGGCAACCCAGCTCTTTCCCAACAGGACTATTTTGGCTTACTATCTGAAAATGGCCTGCGTCCTAAAGTTTATTTTAATTATATACTTTATCACTATACCTTGAAACAAAACTGCAACGTGAGGGCTAGTCCACTTGTTTAAGTGGAAAATTAGTCATTTGGAGGAAGCATGAAATCATTAATTTCACAGGCCAGCTATTTTAGCCAATTCCCCATGCAATCATTATGAGGAGTTTGAAGGGAGACTAACTGAAATCCTGAGAACTCCTGAAAGCTACAGTATTGTCTGTGATCCTGTAGCCCATTAAGATTTAAGAGCAGTTGCACTTCAAAATCCTCCCACTCCTGGATTTGTGTCTTACCAGATAAAAGCAATTTGTGTTCAGTTTATTATTAGCACAGACCTATTTTTGCTCTGATGCTTCCTAGCAACCTCAGTGGAGTATCTGTTTGCTAGTTTGCTTTTCATAAATTGTTATCATAAGTCCATGGTAACATACAAGGAAACAATTCTTGATGAACTAGCTGAACTACCCCTGACAAGATGAGGATATAAACAATGAGCATATTATATCTACACACACACTTATTCATCTATACACACATATATACAAGGTAATATACAGTACATATGACATGGACATATATCACAGCTTGTAAGTATATACACATATGGTAATATCCATGTGAAAAATCATAGAACTATGTGAAGAACTAATATCATATATCTTTGAGCAACTCATCTGTCCCCTGTCCATCCATCTTCCCATCCTCCTTTGAACTTTTTAACATTTCAAAAACATCTTCAATGAGTTGTCATTATATATGAAATAAAATCAACCTCTCAGAGAAATATTTACTTGTTTCCCCCCTCAAATTATGTTCAGTCCTGTGGTAGAGGGCAGAACATCACAAATTAACAATCCAATATCTTGCAGCCTTGCAGTGCTTTCCGCTTTTCTGTGGGATCCAATACTCACTTCTTCCTTTGGAAGGGCCCAAGAGAATGGATTTGAAAATTGTGACATTTATATAAATAGAAAAGCTGTCTCCTTCCACTTTTAGAGGGTTTTATGGCTTCCTCTGAGCCCAGAAACACTGAACTCATGCTAACTAATGTACCTGCTGTTACAGTGAGAGTATGAAAAAAAGTCACAATAAATTTTCTTTAACATCTCTAAAGCATTCCTACAATAACTTTTTTCATGTACTATAAGTATCTTATACAGAGTATATGATGGATTGTAGTGTACAGATTTTATTGGCATAAGTTGGGGTTGACCTGTATAACTCATTTTGTCACTCATGAGTAATGTGCCTTCCTCAGACTCATGCTGATAAAAATATTTATACTCCTCTATCATGTTTTCTCTATATTACAGGAAGAGACAGTTGTAATGCCTGGTTGCCTAATATTTTCCATTAGAAGCCCCTGTTCTTAGTTGTTTTTAACTGCTAACATTCTCATGTGGACTGCTTACTCTCTGCCGCAGGCTCAATTTTTAAGTGTCAGTAAAAGTGGCTCAGCCATTTTCAAGAATTAAGTTTGGGAAAAGAGCTAGTTTTGCTAATGTTAAAAGCCTTTTCTTTGAAGAGCTCTAGTGCCTCCATGGTAAAATTTGCAGAGTGATAGTCCTGGGGACAGAGAGGTACCTTTGCTGTCCCCATGAAAACACACTCAGATTTGGCCAAGTTATAAGCCTTTGAAAATCACCATTTGTGTGTTTAGAGCTTTATAGATACTTGCTGCTAAAATCTCTGAACCTTCCATGTGCACTGAAATGGCTTCCCAGCTCCGCACAGATTGAGCATTACATGGGGCAGGAGCAGCACCTGCCTCTTTGACCTAAGGGAAGGAGAGAGCCAGTAGGAAAGCATGAGTTCTTCTCTACTTACTGACTGTAATTCTGTGAAATTCACAACCCTTCTTATTGAGCAAGGCTTCATAACCCCATTTTACCATAACCCCTTAAGAGGCAGGCAAGTGTCATTCCCCCATTTTACCAGTGGGGCAACAGGTATTGCACAAAGTCACTTCAGACAGAGTTGGGAGCTGGCCTCTGTTTCTGATATGGCAGAACCACAGCATGTCAGATCGATGTGCTTGGCTCTGCTATTTGTAACCACAAGAACAAACTCCCATCCAGAGCCAGGAATAAACTCCTAAATTTCCTCTGTTGTCTAGCAAATAATTAGGTAAGCCACTGTCAAAGTGTGTGCTGTGTCCCCCTCTAGTGGCTGGTCCACATAGATGTTAACAGCCCTTTATTACTACTAGTTACTCTCTTAGCTCAAGTTTTTGAGATCCATGCTATGAATATAAAGGTCCTTGATTCAAACCCTACTGCTGATCCATGTGGCAATTAATATGGTTCCATGTATTTTATTTTTCCAGTTCCCTGTTTTAAAAAACCTAGAACTGTACATACAATAATTACTTTAAAAGAACATTATGGTTGCAAAGACAAGCATTCAGTAGTTAGGAAATGACAGAATTACAGTTGCCTATGAAATCTTAATTCAGCCCCCTTGTGTGTGCTGTATGGCATAGTTTAATTACACGATCATATATTCTTTGTTCTACAAGACACTTGCCTCATCCAGTGCACAGGATGGACAGTGAATGAGGCAGGAGGTAATAAGAAAAACAAGGATGTTCTATTCTGGTTAAGGTCCTAGACTGGGACCCAGGAGAGCTAGGTTTTACCCCTGAATGTGATAGACTTCATATGTGATGCTGGGAAAGACTATCATAATTCATACCCACAAGGGGTCAAATTAATATTACAGAGGCAATCTTTAGTCTGGCATTTCCCACCTGCTTGATTTTGCAATCTTAATATTCTTTTAATTCCCCCCCAATGTACTCTGTGTGTGTACTATATACACATACTGCACACACTGTAGTTGTAGTAATACAAGTGTGGTTTGCCTGTTGATTGTAGGTTGTCTAATTATATTGAATTGAAATCCCACAGGCTAGAGAAGATGTCATCCACATGCTGAAGACAGAGAAAACCAAACCTGAAGTTTTAGAGGCTCACTATGGATCAGCAGCTCCAGAGAACGTGCTACGAGTGTTGCATAGGGATGCCATCCTTGCCCAAGAAAAATCCATAGGGGAAGATGTCTATGAGAAACCCATTTCAGAGGTAATAACTTATCCAATTCCCCAAGAAAGGATGAATAGAGTGAGTCATGATGAATAGACTGTGCCCATTTACCTTGCTGTCATTTCACAAAGCAAGAGCCAAATGCAGTGTTCACTGCTCACACAAATAAAAGGAATTGAAGGGAAGGTGAATATTTCCTTGTTACAAAATCACCAAAGCATGTTCCCCGTGATAATAGCATTGGCTCTGAATGCAAAAACAAAAGCCTCTCATGTTCCTTAGGGGACTTTGCCCTCCTTCCCCTGCTCCCCTAAGTAGTGAACTTGAAGCAGTTAAGCAAAAACAAACCCTCCCAGGATGGTGAATGGTTACATTTTGACTCTACATTTTAAATTCCTTTCCATTAATAGGTACAAATCTGTAGTGATAAGTGCTCTTGACAGTGTGTCTCCTGTTAGAGTATCATCAAGTGAGCAATTAGGATGAGAGGACCAGCTCACTCACACCAGTGTAAATTAATTACTCCACTGCAATCAATCCTCATGCAAAAGAAATTTCCCTCCCACCCCAATTTTCATGAGACTGGATCATTGCATCAGGTGAAGAAGTTAAGTCTAGGGACCAAATCCTGTAGTCTTTACTCAGTCCTTAGAAAGTTTGTCTTCAACAGTCATTTTGCCAATATGACGACTGTGGGCCCAATCCTGCACCCAATGGCACCAGTCAGCCTGATTCTCTATTATAACACTGATTTTATGCAGGTGTAATGCCATTGAAGTCAACAAAGTTACATCAGCATTAAAATGGTGTAACAGTGTGGAGAATCAGGCTCATAGGGAGCAAGATCAGGCTCTAAGTTAGACCTATAGCATTTGATCCTTGGTTTGAAGTCTATGGAGCTATACCAGTGTAGAATAGGTAGGAGACCAGAAAAAGGTCCTAATACCTACAGGGTGAATCCAAAACTGAGCACAGAGCACGTTCTTAAGGTAAAAAAGGCCATCTTTGAGATCAGTTATTAAGGTAAAGAGTAGCATCCTTAGGGTTTTAGTTAATCTCTTCTACTTTTTCTAAATACATCAGTAATATTGGTACAATAATTACAGTAATAATGGTAAAATGGTTGAACAACCCACTGTATTAGATGACATCTTTTCAGAATTTAGAGTCAACAGAGTGATCAAACTGATTCAACATGCCTGGGTGATTGGTTATGTTAAAAAAAATGTAAAGAAGGATCAGGACACATTGTAAACACACTTATATTGTATCTGAGATCCCCTCACCATACTAAAGGTGTCCAGTGCAAATTATGAGGCTAGGTATTCATAAGAATTGGCCAAGAGATCCCCATGTTAACTCATGCCAACGTTTGATTCATATAGGAAAAAAGTCAGTCACAGAACACCCAAGAGTCTTAGGATGCATGCAGCCACTTTATTGCTTAGTACCAGAATAGGAATGGTGCAGCTGATGAACTCTACCCACATATCAAAAAAATAGCACTGATAACTGCCAGCCAAAAAATGTATAATATGCCACAATGTATGTACAATTTTTCAAGGACTCTCTGGGTAGAACACAGTACAATTCATATTAATTGTGTCTAGTAGAAGACAATTTAAAATACACTGCGTACTTTTAATGTGACATCTTCTGGAATATTTGTGAGGCAAGTAAGCAAGGAAAACAGATTGTAGCATTCAGAAGGATACATTAAATATTCACTTTGAACAATGCTAAAAGAGCTTAACAAGACTCTTTTGTAATAGGTGGCAAGGGCACTGTGTCCATGGAGTCCCTTGGTTTGTGAGGGACCCTTTGTTCTCTGTAAAACTTGTACAGCAAGGAGTTTATTAGAAGATGATTGGTATAAAAATACTGCGTTTACAATATTTTCTGGCTTCAAAAGGTCCATTGTCCAGATGAGAATGCAGCCGATGCCAGGCTCTCTCCTTTGTGAAGTTTAATGAGCACCTCAGACTCTCCTGTTTATCATCTAGAGTTGTTTCAAAAGGGCTGCAATCCTGTTCTCATCTTTCCTTTAGCCCATTACAGGAATACCATAAAATAGCCACTAGCTTGGCCATTCCTGGCTATAGAAGACATGATTCCCACAATGGGTGGGCTGAGTGTGATCAGAGCAGGACCTAGTGATATTTTTGTTGGAGGCACATAATCAGAAAGGTACTGTGTGGGTCTACCTGAGTGGGAAGTTTGTTACAAACTGAATGAGAACTCAGATTCAACTGCCCTCTCCCCAACAAAACACTGAAGGTAGCAGCGTGAATAGCAATGTTTGGTATTGTTCTTTCCTAGCAACTTTTTACACATGTACCTGAAAACTAGTGTTTGAAAAATAGCTGGAATAATAATAATAAAATAATAATAATTAATAACAATATAATTAATAATAAAATTAGACCAATTAAAAAAATATAAACCATTCCTAATAAAGAGGAAGAGAAAAAAAGTCTAAATTGAACAGTAACCAGAAATGTATTACAAAAAGAATCCACACTGACTCTAGCTAATTTAGATTTTATTTTTCATCTACCAAATGAATGGCAGCTGCGACTATCTATGCATGTCACAGATGTGCACCTGCATTTTCAGCTTTAGGCATGCAACTTAAGTGCCAAACCCCATGTTTAGGCATCTAAATGCCCATCTAGCCATTTGAATGCAGGATTTAGGTGTCTAACATTAGGCATCTTAATTTGTACATAGGGTCCACCCTCTTTTGTTCTGATGGGTGCCCTCAATTGCCATTGACTTCAACAGGCTTGAGGAGACATTACCTGACAGGAGAGGCTGAACACCTTGTCTGTTCGTTGTCTCAGACCTGCCTCCCTGGAGGCACTGAACACCCTCAATTCCCCTTCCAGTTGGTAGGAGGTGAAGGAGTGCTGCAGGAAGCATTCAGTCCTGCAAAAGTGTTATACAATGGCGTCAGATTCCATTCTTCAGACATCTGGGAGCTATGCAAATATTTAATATAAATACACTGTATAAAGAAATCATTCTTTTCACAGAACAATTGCTCTGGTTCCGAGCCGCTGCTTTCTGTAAAACCCAAGACGTAAAATTACTGAACTGACATTTACTAAATACAGTTTATTCAGTTAGTTAATCAGCCAATGTCAGTGAATGAGACCTTTCAAACAGTCCATTCTCCTTTTCAACTATCCAGCTGGACAGACTGGAAGAAAAGCAGAAAGAGACATATCGACGCATGTTGGAACAGCTCCTCTTGGCCGAGAAGTGCCATCGGCGCACAGTTTATGAGCTGGAAAACGAGAAGCATAAACATACAGATTACATGAACAAGAGCGATGACTTTACCAACCTCTTGGAGCAGGAGCGTGAAAGGTGAGCACTAGAGTTACTATGTAGCATATCCTCAACATCCGGTCACTTCCTCAGTTAAGAAGTTAAATGTTTTTTTATATGATACATCTATTGCCCATGCAATCTGTTTGTAAAATATCACTGTGATCACATTGTACTGACAACATTGTTCAGGTCCAGAGCTGGGAGATCCCGCCAGACAGTTCTGTGAGTATGCACTCGAATTTTAAAATGAATTTGCTTTGGCCACACCAGTGCCCAATTTGTGTTCATCTTCTGGAAACTTTTGAGTGATCCAATTTTATTTACACTGACTGAATTTTAATCTGGCATGCTGAACCCGAGGTGGTAGGTTTCCTATGGAATGGAACACTGTTTAGCACAGCAGGAGGACGTGGTTTCCAAACCCACATTCTAGAGCCTTGGCACGGAAGTGAGAAGAAGTTGATTGCACTCTTCACATCCAGGGCTGTGAATTCACAATTGATAGAAGAGCGATGCTTCAGGCAACATGTATGTCTGTCCCAGGAAGGAAATGTTTTCTAAAAATTGCCTGGTCCTGCCCATCTGCTACCGCAGACTAGTTACAGACATTCCCAGGAAGAAAGATGCCAGATTCACTGAGTAAATTATTTGTTACCTATTTTCTCAGCGAGGTTCTAGACCATCTTTTTGTAGATGATGCATGAAGCTACAAAGTATGTATGTCTTGGCTGCATTGCTGAGCTGATTGACAAACTTCAAAGAGCACAAACTCTGCTGCATTTTACCCAGTGATGTGAAATGTTGTCAGCTTCACAGCATATCAAGAATTATGTTGGCTTGTTTTTCCAGTTAAGGAGTATGACAATTATCACACTTGGTGCTTGTATATAAATTATTTTTATATATGCTGAGTATTCATGTGTATAGGGATACATATTTATGCCTAGAGACTACACAAACAAGGGTTTGAGCCAAAGCCCATTGAAGTTAATTGAAAGCTACCCATTGTCTTTAATGACCTTTGAATCAGGCCTTTAGCACTATAGAAGTACATATTATAATAATAAATTATTATAAGAGTGTTGCAGTATTATCTTATCTGATTTACTTTCTACAAATCACCCAGCTCAGTTATTGCCATCTCACCATCCCAGCAATGAATTTGTGTTTTCCAAATAATGTGGTTTTGTACATTGTTTTTGGAACTCTTACATAGTCACATGGCTAAAGGAGCTAGGAATTTAAGAAAAACACCTAATATCCTGAGACTCACAATCAAATCATAAGAGTTGGCAGCACTACCAGCCCTGAAGATTAAAGCCCTTTTTTTATCCACCGATCAGGGATGATTTGAAAGTACCAGTGTGAGTTTCCCTGCAACCTCACTTTATCCCTATCTTAGAAAAGCACCTTCAAAGGTGAGAGGTATTTATTATGTGTGCACCTGTGCACTGCCAATTGAATTGAGATTACCAGCTCAATTCATATAGGCCACTAAACAGCCCTAAAGTAATAAACTATTGGTCATTACTGACTTGTGCTGTTTTCTTTGGTGATCTGGAGTTGAGTTCTGTCTCCTGTTACTAACTCGCTACATCCAGTCCCATCTCCATGTGCATTCTCTCAGTCTCTCTGCTCCATTGTGTGCCTCCTTTTATAAACTCCATGATTAGTGCAAAAACATCAATAAAAAGGAAATTCTGAATTTAAATATATATTGAAAGCTGATCCTTTGGGAATAGCCAAGACCATTTGCCTCAGTCACAAGGGCAAATAGATGTAGGGCAAGAATTGCACCTGTTGAAGCCCCTTTGATTTCTGTTAAGTGACAAGAGAACTATGATACCATAAAAACGGCCATACTGGATGAGACCAATGGGCCATGTAGCCCAGTATGCTGTCTTCTGACAGTGGCCAATGCCAGATCATTCAAAGGCAATGAACAGAACAGAGCAATCATCAAGTGACCCAATCCCTGTCATCCAGTCCCAGCATCTGACAGTCAGAGGCTTTGGGACACCCAGAGTATGGGTCTGTATCCCTGACCATCTTGGCTAATAGTCATTGATGGACCTATCCTCCATGAACTTATCTAGCTCTTTTTTTAACCCAGTTATACATTTGGCGTTCATAACACCCCAAGCAATAAGTTCCACAGATTGACTGTGCATTGTGTAAAGTAATACTTCCTTTTGTTTTTTTTTAAACTTGCTACTTATTAATTACTTTGGGTGACCCCTGGTTCTTGTGTTATGTGAAGGGTAAATAACATTTCCTTATTCACTTTCACCTTATTCACTTATTCTTCCTTTAGCTGTCTCTTTTCCAAGCTGAACAAGCCCAACAACTTTTTAATCTCTCCTCGTACAAGAGGTATTCCATACCCCTCCTCTGTACTTTTTCATTTCTAATATAACTTTTTTTAGATGGGGTGATCAGAACTGCATGCAGAATTCAAAGTGTGTGTGTACCATGGCTTTATATATGGCATTATGAGTGAGGTGTGGAAATTGTTCATTAATTTAGACTTAAATGGTCTCAACTCTTACCCGTCAGGGGACAGATCCTTTAGGATTTGAGTGCACAAGGAATTCAGGATCCAGACTAATCTGAGTTCAAATAGCTTATTTCATATATTTTTAAAACGGAAAGTAATATCTTTGGACGGACAAATTCAGAGAGAAAGATAAACTAGTGAGATGAATCATCACAAAAGCCCACAGAAACTGTCAGCAAAGTCTTTTAATCAAGAGACAGGTTTTGTAACAGGAAAGAAAATTAAGTTGAGATAAGAAAAACCCATCCCCAGCTCAAGATTCAATCCAGTCTAAGACACTGGATGGGGAGTCAACCTTCCCAAAGGCATTTTTCCTTCTCTCTTCACCTAACCATTCTTATTTTACCATCAACATGATCTATATTATTTATATTATGGCAGTTCTTAAAGGCCAAGGCCCCACTGTGATAGGAACTGAACAAATACCCAGTCCCCCTTGTGCAAGGGAAAGCAGAAGTTGAGTTGAGGTTAAGCTGTTATTCACCGTATTACACATGTAGTATCTGCAGTGGTAATGGAGAGTGAAAATCTAGAGAAAGAACAATCCTGTAGAAGGTCCATTTCTTACAAGTCAGGCATAACGATGATAATGCTTAGCAGTTCTATGGCTCTTTCCCTCTTCAAAGAACTTTACAAATCCTTCATAACCCATGCTTTACAGGCTGCCTTTCAGAGACCACATGCCCCATACCATCTTGCCCAAGCTATCGGTCGGAAACACTCTAAGAACAATCAGAGGGCTCTTGGTTCTTACATCTTCCCAATCCTCATTTATAATATTTACTTTATAATGCTATAATACTTATATAGTTTAGGTATTCAATCAAAAAAAGCACTTGGGTGGAAAACATAACAGGAGTGTATAAAACATACCCATCAAGGAGAGGAAATTGTAGCAAGCAGCAGCCAGTCACAAAATGACCCCTAAGGGCTGTAGCTGTTTGACTTTGCCAAATTTTAAAAGCCAGCTCCAGAAAGGCATGCTGGGGGAAAATCCTATAAGAAGGCATCTCTAGACTAGGAAGAGTTGGAATCAGAAATTCCAAAGGAAGATGCTCCCAGAGAAAGGGTGGCCTTTGTGTTTTGTAAATATCTCTATAGTTTGTTCTTATAAAGATTGGAATACAAACCATATATTTTGTTTCCTAGTCCTGTACCTTAACCACAAGTCTATCTTTCTACCCTTACTCACTTCTATTGCCATTTTCTCCACCCTCATTCTCTTCTTCAGTTTTTTACTTCTTATCCTCTACTGTTTAGCAAAGTTTACTAATTGTCTGTTCTTGTTTCAATGTCTCCATCAATGAGGTATATTATTAAATTAATGGAGATATTCTATCTCCTAGAACTGGAAGGGACCTTGAAAGGTCATTGAGTCCAGCCCCCTGCCTTCACTAGCAGGACCAAGTACTGATTTTTGCCCCAGATCCCTAAGTGGCCCCCTCAAGGATTGAACTCACAACGCTGGATTTAGCAGGCCAATGCTCAAACCACTGAGCTATCCCTCCCCCGGGATTAATTAATCCTGTTTGCAGAGTGTGCTGTCTTTCAGGAGGATGCCTGGTGGCCTGCTAAATTCACCAGTATCTGTTAGGTACAGATGATACCATTCCATTCAGCCAACTATCCAGGCCTTGCACTTCCATTGGCACCCTTCTTTCCTCCCACCCATCGAGGTCTAGCATACATATTAGCTATATCCAGGCCTATTCCCAAGCCACTTCCCTCACAATCTCCTTACCTTCTGTTTAGTCTCCTTCTATTGTCCTCTCCTACTGCAAAGCCTTTAGCCTATCCAAGCTCCATCGCCTTGTGGTATTGTCTTGCCTTCCCATTCATGCTCAGCATCCTGTCACTCATCTCTTCTTCCTCACTCATACTTGGTGGCTTTGGGTAGGGAAGTGGGGTAGTCTTCATTCCTCTCCCACATTCTCAGGGTTAATAGGGTGATTAGCACAAAATGGCCACTCACACCACACTGGGCCTTCCATGGAGATGAGGTGCCAGGTGAGGGCCAACCCTTCTTCATTCATGAAGTTTTCTGTGGATGTGGGATTCTAGGCGGCCCCTTTCCTGTGTCCAGAGAAGGGAACAGTCATCTCTCCAGCTAAATCATGGCTGAAGTCTTCGTATAGTTGCAAATATTTCTGCACATTATATATGGCCACAGCAGTGAGCAGACTGCCAGTCCCTCCAGCCCAAGGGTTAGGGGAGAATGCCTAGTACTATCTGCAGAAAATTCAATAGGTGGGAAGAGCAGTAACCTGTGCCTGGCACCCCAACTACCCTAAAGTCCCAGTGTGGAGGGGAACAGCAATCTAAGGCCCCCTAGAAAGCCTGGGAAGAAAGGAGAGGGCTGAAAGACACCAGGCCCACTTTTCAAAGACATCAATGATAAGTGGGGTCCAGAGGGAACAGGAATGGCTGGGGACGGGCGAAATGGGGTCTGGGTGGAGTTGGGATGGGATCTTGGATAGAATTGGCCACTGTAGAAAGGAAGGGCTGGTGTAGCAGCTGCAAGGTTGCAATTGATCCTTTCAGCACAGTCCCACAATGATCCTCCCCATCCTTCAGTCACAGCTTTGACAGCTGAGAGGACTGGCTCTGTCACCTGTCAAGCTGGCTGCATTCAAGCATGAGAGCAACTGAGGCAGTTCTTGGCTCTGTCCATTCACCCACAAACCTCTCCTGAGGGCAGGGCTTAGCGTAGCCAAGAGAGAGTGCTTGTTGCCCTCAGCTCTGCTTAGTCCCAACCCTCAGATAGCAAAGAAGGATATAAAAATATAACGAAAACTACAACTTTATTACAAACTTTAAACTCTTTCTTTGGTCCCCTGGAGATTCACTTGGAAAACAAAAGACAAAAATCAAAGATTAGTTAACCGACAAATGCAGGCACACCCTTCAGTGCACTCTACTGGGGAGTGCCACTGCTGTCCATCCACTGCCTCAGCATTTCCCACACTCCTGAGATCGAACATAGGAAGGGGTCATTAGCTAAAATGCAGAGTAAAGCTATTGCTGTCACCCAATCCCATTACGCTCTTGTAACTCCCCATGGTGCCTCAGCACCCATTCATTGTCTCACTGTCCCCTCAAGGAATGGTTCATATCCTGGAAGTCCTACTGCACTGTGCAGGGGGGGAGGGGCAGGCAAAACTAGATATGCTAAATGGAGGGTGCCCTATAGAGATGGCCTCCCTTCAGATCCTGGGTTGGATCACTCCCATTTCTCCACTCAGGAGAGAAGAAAGCCATTAGTTCAGCTACAAAAGAAAGCAAAAGACTAGGAAATACGAACTGAAAAAACATTAATGGCAAAATTGAAATGAAAAATACTACTGAATAAATGAATGAAAAGAATACAGTCCAGTCCCTCACTTCTGCAGGCATCACCACTAATAGACAGTGATGCTTCTCATAATACAGCTTGTGCCTCTAGGTCCACTCCAGAGTCAGTCTGGCAGTGGCTCAGGGGTGATTGGTGACAATCTACAGGTGTGAGCATGGTCCCAGCTCCTTGGGAGCTGGCTTAGGCATTATGGGATCAGTGAAACAAATCCCAGAACCTGCAATGCTTGCAGGGAGCACTGTGTGCACCTAAAGCAGGATGGCTAGGGTAGAAGCACTGCACCATTGCAAACTCACGCTGATTCAGTCACAATGCTGCAGGTTGTGCAGTCCTCAAAAATAGACACAGTCACAGAGAATGCCTGATTCCATTGTGCACTCTCCCTCAGTGGGAGTGCTCCTCTGGACTTATGAAGTTGTCAACCTCACAGGTAAAACCCATGAGAGGAGGAGACCGGGTTTTCTTGGGAAGAGGAGCAAGCCTTTGGAAAGCATTACCAGCTGAGATTAGCACAACCACAATTCTCAATTCAGAATGAAAGGTAAAACTCACTCCTTTGACTTGGATTTCATACAGTCACAACTAACAGCATCATAGAAGAGAAAAGGTGGAAGACGAGGAGAAAGAGCTGAAGACAAGAAGGAAGAACAAGAAAAAGTGTAATCGAAGAGGGAGCTGAGAGAGATGGAAGGAAGAAAGAAAACCTACACAAACAAAAAAATCACCCCAACTATCTAGAGGCACATAGAAAAAATAATTTAGGCCTCTGGCTGTTTGTATTCTTGATTTTTAACCATTTGGGAGGCTCTGAGGCCCAGATCCTCGAAGGTATTTAGTCAGCTAGCTCCCATTGATTTCAAATGAGAGTTAGGCATCTGAATGCCTTTGATCTGGGCCTGAGAATAGAGATACTACAATGCTGGGTGGTGTTGTTTAAAACTAGACGATAGATTGGCTTTAGAGATGGGCCTGAGCCTGAATGTTCAGGTTCAGATCTGAATCTGTAAAGCTCAGAGAGATTTGTGTCAGGTGATGTTGTTCAGATTCATTTTGCAGAAATGGAGCTGAGCGAACATGTTTGGATTAAGATCTGAATTACTCCAAAGTATAAAAGGGTTTGGATCTGGTGAAACACTAGGAGGGTGGTGAAGCACTGGAATGGGTTACCTAAGGAGGTGGTGGAATCTCCTTCCCTAGAGGTTTTTAAGGCCTGGCTTGAAAAAGCCCTGGCTGGGATGATTTAGTTGGGGTTGGTCCTGCTTTGAGCAGGGGGTTGGACTAGATGACCTCCTGAGGTCTCTTCCAACCCTAATCTTCTATGAAACCCCTCTCTCATTTATTTTGCAATTTCTAACGTGCACCTAATGTTGTTGTCTCTGGGTGCAACAAATGCAAACAACACACTATTAGTATTAGCAAATATTAACTAAAGAGTAAGCTCTCCACACAGATTATAGAGTATTAGCACCCTACACTTCCAAGGCAAAAGAGTGAATAAATAGGTGAGTGAGAGAGAGAGTGAGTGTGTGTGTGTAACACAATTAACAATTCTAACACCCTGGGCCTGATTCTCCACTGATGTGAACCTATGCAAAGTGAGGGTAAAATTTGACCAAATCCTAATTCTCCATTTGTTTATGCCAGCAGCAGAGTTTTACAAGCACTCTGACTGCACGTGGTGCAAGGCAGTGGAGACTTAGGCCCCTGACAGGTTGAGTTTATATCCATGTGATAAAGTGCACAGGTATACAATTAAGTTATAACTTCTGTTCACTTGCTCACACATCTGTGACCCCTGAGCAGCTTCAAATAGCTGCCATTTCATTGTCTTAAAAATCAACCGACCAGAAAACTGTACACTTTCTCCTCCAGGGTGGTCTAATTCCCCTCACCCCACCCCAAAAAAAAAAAAAAAAAAAATTACATCTGCCCGAGGCCTAGGACACACACAGTTCAGTCCTGCACCAGTGGCAGCTTTTCCATACATAAAACTGTCACAACTTTAAAGTCTGTTATCTAATGATCCTGCAGGGCTAGAAATGGGCACAATGGAATGGAGAGATCCTCAATGAAACTGCTCTTGCTACAAGTTCTGGAGAGGCCTGAGAGATCAGACTTAAAACCCTGATAATTTTAGCCCCAGAAAAGCTATTTTGCATCAGTGGTGGAAGTGTTTACATTTATTGGTTTGAATTTTATCTCCCTCTAATCCTGCTTTGGTTGGACTCATAAGGGCATATCCTTCTCCCATTGAAGTCAGCTTCATTGATGTTAATGATTCAGGATCAGGCCCAAGCCCATAGTCTTGCAGAAGAATACAAGAAATAGCCCTGAAAGCCCTCTAAAACATTCCTAAGATAGCTTTTTCTGTAATATACATGGCATATATTTTACAGAATACATGATGGAGTGGGATGGCATGAGGGTTTTACTGGAACGTAGTTGGGATGATCTGCGTAACTCACTCATGGCTTTGACACTTGGGAGTAACATGACCACCGCAAAGCCAGGCTGATCAAACATTTATAACACAACACATACCATGTCTTCCCTATCTGTCAATATAGAAAACCGATATTTCAGCCTAACAGAACTAACATATGTATGTATATATAAATTATACATACACACACATGTTTATGCTAGACTTCATTAAAGTGATAAAGATTTGAATTGACTGTTTGCATTTCTCATTGTAGCCTCAAATTGCACTCTACAACTAATGGGACAATGTTCCAAGTACAGAGAAGCATTTAGCGTTTTCCTCCAAGACAGGGTTGAGGATTCATTCTGTATTTCTTAAGCAATGCCCAGCTAAATCTGGTTTTAGTTAAACCCTCTTTTTGAAGTACATGACCATAATTAGATCTGCGCAGAGGAGACAGCAGGATTCTGACCCCAGATCATTCTTCTACAAAGTTTTCTTTCACTCTTCATGCAAAATTGTCTCCTCTCCTCTTCCCCCAGAGCAGCACCCCCAGCAAGGAATGTATTGGCAAGTTTCTCAGCGGTCTGTGATAATACATTCCTCTCTGCTTTAGTCATCCTGGCATCAAGATACTCCTGGCTGCTCTTCTGGTGATGTAATGCTGGGCCCACATCACCTGCAAAGAAAATTGATCTGCAAGTAATAAAAAGCACAACCATCTTGAAACAAAAACGGGAGTATCAATGTTAGCAGATTTCAAACTCCTTTTTTTTCCTGCTTTTGTTATTAAAGTTTCTCCTCTTCCTTATCCCATGAGAAGCCAGCACCAAGCCCTTTCTTTATTAAACATTTTCAATTGTTTCATTTTATTTAAATTTAGCCAAGACAGCCGGGGGGGGGGGGACTAGTAGGGGCTAGAATTCTGAGATTGTTGTAGAGTTTTACCCGTGATCTCCTTCAGATCTGTAGATTCTTTTGATTTTTATAGCACTAGTAAAATGAAGAAAAGGCCACAGTATCAATCAGCCAGTGACCGATCTACAGCATAGTCTAACCAAACATAGGTCATTTTGAAATGTTCACTGTTAATGAATCTCTCGGACTTAACATTTAAGGCCAAATTCTGAGTGTAATGCCATGCAGCGACTTCAGAGGGGTGCCGCAAGGTATAAAATAGCACAGAATTTGGCCCTTAATTATAAAATGCGTTTTTTCTTTTAAATTCTGGAAACTTTCACGGTTAGAGATTTGCATCCATACATCCAAGACTTCTGAGCCATCTTCTTCTTCTGACTTTGAGTTTTCTCATTTATTTGTTTTTCTGACCTGATTTCCAAATCATGAGCCTGAAGGAAAAAGCCAGCACAGTAGGGATCCACAGCATGGCCTACAGTTGTTACTCAGCTTACCATTATGTTGTTGGCAACAGTAACTCACTGAGTCAGTCTATTTCGACTTTTCAGTAATTGCATCTATAAACTGAATTTTGTGTTAATTAATTAAAAAGCTGACAATGACAAGGGCAACAGTTTTACAATCATTAAACAGCTTTCATCCCATTCCTTTAGCTTGACATAAGTATCTGTATACTTCAGAAAGATTAGTTTTTCTCTCGATATGATAAAATTTTAGGATTGCAGATTAAGTAGTTCAAGTTTAATGATAGTCTATTATGAAAACACCTGACAGTAACAAATGCCACTTCCAAACAGTTAAGTAAATCAAAAGCTCCTGAGGTCACCCATTCTTCAAGTTCTATTTTACAGTTTCAGTTGACCTGTAAGATAATGACTGGATCATGTGATTTTGTGAGGCATGTATTTTAGCTGAGTTGTAAAGCTTGTGATCCTGATCTCAGATTTAAACAGGACAGTTCCACAAATGTTAAAATAATGAGAAAACATAAAGCTACATCTAGCTGTACAAAAACAACGAGAAAATATTGTGAGGCTGATATGATGTGCTCTTTGCCATGAGTTTGGGGTAATCCAAATCCCTATCTTCACGCTTGGATATTCTTTAACACTGTCAGATCTTATAGTCAGTACTGGGAGCATATAAAATAGCATCATGTGGTATTTCAGATACTCTTCCAACTGCAGATTATTTCTAAGTCAGAATCAGCTTTACAGGCCTTCAGAGAGAATTATTATGCAGAAGAGATCTGTTGCATTATTTCTGAACAAGTTTAGTGCATCTGCAGACCCATCACTCTAAATACTCCATGGGTCAGGTGGGGGAGGGAAATTACTCTACTCAAGCTCCACTCACAATCTCAAGCTCCACCCAGAGTGAAATAACTAGCAATATTGACATTAAAATTGGCATAGGTGTCTTTCACAGTTACCACATTGTGACAGTGTACCCCATAAGGCTTTATGGGGGGTGTGTGTGCTTATAAATGTATGTATGACATAACTGGAATATGTTTTGTGCTGCCTGTGCCATGTAACATATCTCCGTAAAGGTTATGGTCTACTATATCTATTCATCCTATTTGTACACTTATATCATTTTCTACTTGAGGTTAAGAATATGGGCTGTATACTTGCTTGGTTTCTAAGTAAGCTTTGTGAGGCATTTGGTCAGTTTCTCTAGGAAGGAATTCACAAGGTTAAGTACCTGATCAGGAAGCACTTGGGGAACAATGCATCTTGGAATGCGCCAATCCACATAAGAAGTCTTCCTGGAGACATACAAGATACCATGTGGACAATGGCTTCGGCCTGTAAAGACTGAGTCATGCAGGGACATGTGACTTGCCCAGGTGACTCCAGAACTCCATCTTGGAGCTGGACTTTGCATAGGAGTGAGGAGGGGGGTCCCCACCCACAAGAGAAAGTCTATTTAAACCCGTGGGAGACCCCTCCATTTTGTCTTCAGCTGGCTAAAGAAGGAGGCTCTCCACCCCCCAGAATACTGGAAGGAAACTGGAACAAAGGACAGTAACTACAGGGGGTGTGAGTGATTGCTGGACCCAGGCTAAAAGGAGATTAGCCTGTAAAAGGGAGCATTCTGGAACTGGTGAGGATCTTATCTGTATTCAGTGTTTGATTAGACATAGATTTGCGCATTTTATTTTATTTTGCTTGGTGACTTACTTTGTTCTGTCTGTTACTACTTGGAACCACTTAAATCCTACTTTCTGTATTTAATAAAATCACTTTTTTCCTTATTAATTAAATCAGAGTATGTATTAATACCTGGGGGAGTAAACAGCTGTGCATGTCTCTCTATCAGTGTTATAGAGGGCGAACAATTTATGAGTTTACCCTGTATAAGCTGTATACAGGGTAAAACGGATTTATTTGGGTTTAGACCCCATTGGGAGTTGGGCATCTGAATGCTAAAGACAAGCACACTTCTGTGAGCTGTTTTCAGGTAAACCTGCAGCTTTGGGGCAAGTAATTCAGACCCTGGGTCTGTGCTGGAGCAGACGGGAGTGTCTGGCTCAGCAAGACAGGGTGCTGGAGTCCTGAGCTGGCAGGGAAAACAGGAGCAGGGATAGTCTTTGCACATTAGGTGGCAGCTCCCAGGGGGGTTTCTGTGATCCAACCCGTCACACACATAATTGAAACATATCTGTTCGTTAACAGCTCTATTAGTCATGTTTTCAGGCTGTCTACAGCCACAGGAAACCTTAGCTGAATCAGGGTCACATTTAGAAAGTTTTCTTCTCAAACAGACAGGCTAGAAGCACAGTTTGAATGGAAGTGGCAGGTGCTCAGCACTGCTAACATATTACTTATGCACCACTTATTAATGTGGTGCATTAAGGATTTAGGTGTTAGTACCTGAAGAAGAGCTGTGTGTAAACTCAAAAGCTTGTCTCTCTCACCAACAGGAAGTTAGTCCAATAAAAGATCTTGTCTCTCTGACTTTAGGCTCTGCAGTTTGAGCATGTTGGTTTTAATTTTGCATTCAAAAACCTTGCAGAAACTGATGGGACTATAAGAAAAATACTGGTATTGCATAGCAGTTCAAGTGGTGTCTTGGAAAGACCTTAAAAATATTTTCAATCTGTTCTCTATAGTCAAAAGTTAACAATGGGCCTCCACTATGAATATATCTTTCAAACAGTTTAGATAAGTAGCTGTCCCCTACCTGGCAGGCCAAGGACCCCGAACCATTTTGCGTCCATTACACTGGCATCTGAGCTCCTTGCCGCAAGCTCATGCAGGAAGTTGTAATTTAGACCTGAGTGCACAACTAATCCATAAATGTATTAGTCTGATTAGTGGTCTGACATACACAAGTTTACATTGGTGCTACTCCTTTGATGACATTGGAACTACCCAAGATTTACACTGGTGTAAGTCCAATCAGAAGCTGAATAATAACTTTTTAAAAAGTATATAAATAAGCTGTTTCCTACTTGCAGTTTGTACTTTTAGTCTCTGAATAAAAGTTAGCTCTCTAGCAAAGTAACTTGCAGACCATATTTGTTCCACTTGTGGCCGTATTAATTTTAGAGCATTTCTGTAGCCAAATACTGTATATTTATTTTTATAACAACAGTCAGTCAGTGTTGCACATTGCAGATGAACTGGTGATTTTTAGGTTCTTAGCTTTTCAGGAAAGGGACTTTGCACCATTCATACTTATGGCACTGTATACATATAAAAACAATAGCAATATACAAGCCAATGGAATTTGTAGTAGACAACAGTGAGGCAAACAGATACAAAATTTGAGGGGGATGTGGGTGAAGATGCATGAACCTTGCAGCTATTCAAAGGAAAGACAAACAGAATATACGAAGTTGCGGGGGGAGAAGTTCTTTCAACACTTCCAGTGTCTGTACCTATGGAAGTCAAGAGGAGTTGCATATGTGAAGGCAAAATTTGTCTCACTACATACTAGAAATATCATAAAATACAGATGGAAGTACAGAGAAGCCATTTTCTTCCACAGCCACCTATAAACATGCTAGCACAGACACAGAAGACAGCTATCATTTGGGAAGTTTACTAATTTTAGCCAAGAATTAGTATCAACTGGCTGTAGATAAAAATACACATTTTATCCATGTAACCTACTCTTCCTAGATTCATTACACTGAAAAAATAAGGGGACATAAAGTATTAGAGATGCTGTGGTGGAGGTTTTGATGTAATGGGCAGCTGTTTTCTCTTTTGCATTCCAGGAAAAATCCACAGATACTGAAATGGACATTAATGAAAATACCTTTCCCGCCTTTCCTACTGACAGTTGTGACATGGTGTATTAGGTTGTGGTGACAGTCAGGATTACTCAGTGTTGAAGTTATTAAAATCTATTCATCTCACCTGGGGTCAGAAGCAGCCACTGATTTATGTTGCACAGTTCTTGAAAATTCATTTTTGCTAAATTATGTAGAAAGCCATTCTTTGGAAAGTTTGCTAAAAAAAGCCTCAGAAAATAAAGCCATGTATTTCTGTTATGGCACCCTAAGAAATATCTTTGAAAGAGTTAATATAAACTCATTGTATAGGCAAATGACATTATAAATGGCTAAGATTAAAGTGTAAAGGTAAAATGACAATTTCAAAAAGTAGAAAAATAATTTCTAAAATGAAGGGCTTGATATTAGACTATCGAAGCCAATGGGAATGTTATTAATGACTTCAGTGAAGGTGGGATCAACCCCAGAAATTGCACTCCAATTGCACATTAGCAATTGTTCTACTATTAGGAAAATTCTCTCTCTCTTTCTCTCTCTCTCTATATATATACACCGCTACCTCGATATAACGTGACCCGATATAACACAAATTCGGATATAACACGGTAAAGCAGTGCTCCGGGAGGGCGGGACTGCGCACTCCGGTGGATCAAAGCAAGTTCAATATACCGCGGTTTCACCTATAACGCGGTAAGATTTTTTGGCTCCCAAGGACAGCGTTATATCGAGGTAGAGGTGTATAATTTTTTGCCTCACTTCTCTGCACACAGGTGATTTTCACTGTTCTCCTAAATCTTAGATCATTCTTATGCCATTGTACACAGCTACATGAGTTACTCTGGTTTCCTAAGTCAAGAGTCTCAACTTTTGCTTTAGAGAGCTTTTCTGTTCATGGCCCTCACCGGAAAGTCAGATCCATCCCTCTCCCAGAACTTCTGTCACTCTGACTTTTTGGATTAATTGGCGCAAAACGGCAATTTCTGCTGTGTTTTGCCCACATTTTTGTGTGTTTTGCCTTCTCATTTTATTTGCCTTTCTAGACTGATGTATCAAATGAAAGACAATGACAAGACTGACAATTATTATTAGGCTTAGAACGCAGGAGTTTCTGTCCACCTGCCCCATAATTGGTTCACTAGATTTACAGACTCATAGAAGTTAAGGCCAGAAGGGACCACCGTGATCATCTGGCCTGACTGCCTGCACATCACAGGCCACACACCCTCATCCACTCACTCCTGCAATAGGCCCATAACCTCTGGCTGAGTTACTGGATGTTCTCAATACTTGATTTAAAGACTTCAAGTTACAGAAAATCTACCATTTACTCTAATTCAAACCAGTAAGTGACCCGTGCCCCACACTGCAGAGGAAGGCAAACCCCTGCCCCCATCCCAGAGATCTCTGCCAATCTGATCTGGGGAAAAATTCCTTACCGACCTCAAATATAGCGATCAATTAGACACTGAGCGTGTGGGCAAGACTCACCAGCCAGACACCTAGGAAAGAATTTTCTGTAGTAATTCAGAGCCCTCCCCATCTAGTGTTCCATTTCCAGCCATTGCTAATAGCAGTCGCAGATAGGCCATATACCATTGTAGGCAATCTGATCATACCATCCCCTCCATAAACTTATCAAGCTACTCCCCCTCTTCCAGAACTTCACTCCTCTGATGGTTGGAAACTTTTGTCTAATCTCAAGCCTAAACCTATGGATGGCCAGTTGACATCCATTTGTTCTTGTGCCTACATTGGCCCTTACCTTAAATAACTCCTCTCCCTCCCTGGTGTTTGTCCCTCTAATGTATTTATAGAAAGCAATCATATCGCCCCTCATTCTTCATTTTGTTAGGCTAAACAAGCCAAGTTCATGCTGCCTCTTCTCATAAGGTAGGCTCTCCATTCCTCTGATCATCCTAGTAGCGTTTCTCTGCATCTGTCCCAGTTTGAATCCATCTTTCTTAAACATGAGAGACCAGAACTGCACACAGTATTCCAGGTGAGGTCTCACCATTGGTGCTGACTCTGTGGATTCTCCGGGACTGGAGCACCTATGGAAAAAAAATAGTGGGTGCTTAGCACCCACCGGCAGCCCCATGGATTAGCTCCTCCCCCTCCCGCCCGCTGGTTCAGCGATGTGCAGGAGGTGCTTGGGGCGAGAGGGAGGAGAGGGGGAAGGAAAAGGCAGGGAGAGGGGGCAGGAAGGGGCGGGGCAGAGCAGGTGTGTGAAGAGGCGGGGCGAGGGGGCAGGTTTGGGGGAAGGGGTGGAGTGGGGGCAGAGCACCCCTCACGAACTCAGAAAGTCGGCACCTCTAGGTCTCACCATGCCTTGTATAATGGTAATAATACTTCACTATCTCTACTGGAAATGCCTCGCCTGATGCATCTTAGGGTTGCATTAGCCTTTTTCACCGCCACATCACACTGGCAGCTCATAGTCATCCTGTGATCCATACATGCTGCTTCTAGGCGGCATTATGAGAAAGAACAGCAGCTGGAAACAAGGTCAGCAGAATTAAAACCAGCATAACGGGGGAAAGGAAGGGGTCTGAGAGGAAAGGATGGCAGGAATAAAAGGAGGATCAGTTTAGGACAGATGATAACAGAAACAAGGAGGAGAAATGATTGCAAGTGGAAGATTTGTGAAGGAAGAAAGGGCAACGAGAAGAGCTAGGTATAAAGTAGTCAGAGAGAAGAATGTAGTAGGGCTTGTGCAAGTGGAAGACTGGAAGGAAGGGGAGATGGTGAAGAGATGGAGTAAGAGGCCCTGAGATTTGGCTGTGAAGACTTATTAGAGACTTTAGTGATAACAGTTTCAGTAGAGTAGAAAGAGTAGAAGGGATCCATGACTGGCTTGGACAAAAGAAACTCAAGGCAACAGTTGTAAATGGTTCATTCAGTGTTGATGAGTTCAGAGGTGAAGGGAAGAAGAAACAGGGCCGATGTTGGAGAGTTGGGGAGGTTTCATGGAGTTTTATAAAAGTAGGTAAGAACTTAAAGAACTTAGTCTACATAGGACACTATAGTTCTGGAGTGAGGGGCTGTGAGAATTATTGATGATTATGATGATTTACTATTTGTATTATGGTTGTGCCTAGGAGCCCCAGTGATGTCCTAGGTCCCTTGGCCTGCGCCGCTTCCCGCAGCCCCCATTGGCCTGGAACGGTGAACCGCGGCCAGGGGGAGCTGCGATCGGCCAAACCTGCGGACACTGCAGGTAAACAAACCGTCCCGGCCCGCCAGTGGATTTCCCTGATGGGCCATGTGCCAAAGGTTGCCGATCCCTGAGCTATACAAACACAAATCAAAAAGACCCAAATACTGAGACCCTGAATCAATTGTTTTTAAACAGTGTTCAGGATGTTAAGGATTGATTGGCATGATCAGAGTAAGAAAAGAGGAATTGCTTGAAAAGGGGGTGGGAGTGGAATTGGGGATTTTTAAGGAAGACTTTGAAGAAAGAAAGAGATGGTGCTGGGTGGAAGAGGAAGGAAGACTGTTCCAGCCACAAAAAGCATGTAATTGGTCCAGCATGCTACCACCAGTCTACTCAGCAACAAGAGAACATGCCACTCTGGTATTCTGTTTACCGCACTAGCTCTCTTTACGGCACCAAGTCAAGGGCAAGAGCTCAGTTCTCATCTCTAAAGCCCTGCGTGACACTGGTTCAAGCTACCTAAGGAACCACTTTTCTCTCATCTGTCATCTTGCATGACAGATACATTCCACTAGAACTATGAAACTGACACCCTCTCAGGTCAAACTTCTGAGAATGGAAGACAGAGTGTGGCTGGCCCAAGACTATGGATTCTTCTTCTTCTGCATTCCAAATGACCTCTAACCGCATGGCCTTCAGAGCAGAATATAAAACTTAGCATTTTTCACAGCCTCAACTTAGTGTTTTTACATAAACAATTAAAAAATAAAGGCAGCAAGATATAAGGAAGGGGAGGGGAGGAGAGAAAGCTGGAGGAAGAAGAGAAATAACTAAAGGAGGTGGAAAAGAAGATGGGGTTGGGGAAAAGGAGGGAGGAAATCTGAGTAGGGCAAGAGAGATCAGTAGTGTACTCTGAAACAACATGGAAGTTGCTTAGGCCAGGTCTACAGTACTACTTGCTTCAGTATAGCTTACATCCCTCAGGGGTATGAATAAGGCCCCACCCCCGCAACCTAAGTGCCAGTGTGAACAGCGCTATGTCGTCAGGAGAGCTTCTCCCACCCACATAGCTACCACCTCTCACAGAGGTGGATTTATTATGCCAACGGGAGAGCTCTCTCCCGTAGGCATAGACCGTCTTCACCAGAAGCGCTACAGTCTAGTGTAGACTAGCTCTAAGATGCTACAGTGATGAGGTGGGCATGAACGTTTAGACAGGTAGATAGGGGGCAGCATGGAACTATATTACAGCCCTGACATTAGCAGCTACAAACCCCACTGAAATCATTGAGAGTTACTCCAGGGATATACTTGGCCCCTGTTGTTAAAGAACTGTGATATGGCTGTATAACATGATTGAATCCTGTCCATACTGGCAAGAACAAACCATGCCATAAAGCAATTAGAACCCTGACATAGTACAACTTGCTGTCTAGGTAGGTCCTGAATGATGTTCAGCTTTAAGCATCATTGCTCAGAGAAGTCTCACTGACACTGCCTTTCTTCATAGGCAGATAAAGGATTAGTCATATAAACCAACTATTGTGATTCTTTGCATTTATCTATGATTTAAGTTAAATCATTTTTGTTTTGTTTCTTTTATTAAATATCTCCCACTCAGATGTGTAATATCATTGCTTCCAAACTGAGCTTTTTGAAATAGTATCACGACATATAGCAGTTCCATGAAAGCAAGAATGATTTCTCTTAAGCCAAAAAGAAAGAAATGTTTATGGTTAGCTCATGGATCATACTTCCATAAAAGGCAACAACGTCAAAATGTAGTGAAATTTACATACTGAAAAGAAAAGAGAAGAAAAACTTAAACCCAGGCAGCATGACTTATTTAGAAATTATCTAGGGAATAATAAAACAAAGTGTTGGGTTTTTTTTAACAGCCTGGAACAACCTGTTTTAAATAAGAAGAAAGGTGAACAAAGCCAGTTGTTCAGCTTAGATCACCAAATGAAGTTTTTTAGCGTGTATGACGTATACCGCATAAAATGTATTGCCTAGAACAGATTCCAACTTGTGGTCTTTTACTTAGGATTTTCCTACAAGGTTCAGTTTCAAGGATTTGGTGTATATATATATATATATATAGTGTATACTTTTCCCAAAAGGCAGAAGGAACCACCTAGTTAAATATATTTTCAACAGCATATTAAAAAGTCTTTTTTTCTGAGTTTTTCTTTTATGCTCTACCAGGAATTTGTTCCATTGAATTCATTAACATCTATTAAGCTATGGGAAGATATGTGGACAGGTGGAAGTTTGAAGACAGATTTGCACCTAACAAATGAGTGCTAATTATCCAGAAACATATAGCAAAGACAAGTGCCCTAAAAGATCAAGGAGAACACTGGAGCCTAATAATGAAAGGTTTTCATTGCTTTGGGTTTTTTATGGACAGTAATTTGCAGTCTGTCAAACTACATGATGTGCATTTTCATATCCGTAAGTAAATACAAATCCAGATAAATCTTTGTTCTGTTTTGCTTTGCTTTGCACTAGTAGCAGCATATGCATCCGAAGAAGTGGGTTGTAGCCCACGAAAGCTTATGCTCTAATAAATTTGTTAGTCTCTAAGGTGCCACAAGTACTCCTGTTCTTTTAGCATTAGGGTTATTTGTAATATAGCTAGAGAATCTGCGGAGGTTGCAGATACTGCCTTTGCTATTAATGTTACATATGTTCTTGCACTGAAGATAAAGAGCAAGGGAGAGGGTGGGGCTGTCCCTGGAAAGAATACAAAGCAGTGTTTAAAGCAAATTTTATAATCAAATACTCATTTGCTAAGGGCAATGGCTACAGACACTTAAGAACACCGACAAAAGAGAGCAACAAATCAGAGCAATGTGTAGTCTATTAGCACATCATTAAACAGTTAAATCAATTCCATCTTTCGCTTCCCAGTTTCTCTTCTTCATTGTAGCAAAAGACTGTACCAAGCTATGTAGCACAAATTTTGAATTAGGCTGGAATTTGTGATTCCCCTCCCCCACCACCTTTTCTTTTCCTGTTTTTTGTCTTATGTGGTTTCTCAAATGTTGTGAGTGCAATTTGTTCTGGAATTTAGTGTTTTAAACTACTTCATGCTGGTGAAAGCTTAAATGTAGAGATTAAGAAGAAAAGTTATGCTTACCTGTAAATCTTGTAGGGAGCAAACTAGACCTATTCAGTCCTCTTGTATAAACTGAGAGATTAAAAAGTAATTTTAAAAAGGCATTTAATGCTTAGGCTCTGAATCTAATTCCCACACTTCAAAAGAGTCTCCCAGGGTTAAAGGTGAAACTCTATTCAGCCTTAGTTCATGCTGTTATACCTCATGTGCTCCATTATATTTTGGCACAGTGCAATAGCTCAAATAAGTGAAGGAAAGTGTTTTAATTCTTAAGCCCACTACACAAGACCTATTTAAGGGAGACTCTTAGTCTTGGATACCATGATGGGCTTTTCTATATTAAAAAAAAAACACAGCAAGCAGCCAGCCAAACATACCATGATAAATGTGTGGGGAAAACATTGTTTGAGAGTTAAGGGATTCTGTATATGATATGCATTTGTTTAGCTTCATGTCATACATCAAGACCTCTCTAGTTTTGCAGGATTTCCTTGAGAGTTAAATAAAATCTCCTCCTCCCCTATCAATCTAAGGGAAGGTGGTTTGTGAGGGGCTTTGTGGATATTGATAAAGGTCCCTGATCCTACAATCAGAACCCTTACT